>NC_137657.1:8888933-9337263 GCF_963422515.1 Blennius ocellaris
TGAACTTTCAATATGAATTTAGAATTAATGTTTGACTAAAAAAACCTTTCAGTTTTATATTTTTTACAGTCTTTAATTGATACATTTACTGATATAGACGTTCTTTGTAATTAGTTTACAATGTTATACTTTTCAGTTTCTACACAGAAGTCAGTGTTTTTGTTCTGCTTAATAATTGTGTTTTTATTTTATTTTGAAAGTGCAACCTCCCTGCAAACTCATATGAGGAAGAAATCAAACCCTCCCAAAGTGTATTTATTATGTCATCTTTTAAGAAAGACCTTTTCAAGGCAGATTTAACTTTGGTGCAGGAAAAAGTTATTCTCATAAGGAGAAGCAGGTGCAGACTTCACTGCCAACGCAAACCTTTTTTTTTTTTTTTTTTAATTATATATTTGTGATTTGGTGACAAATTAAGATGGAATACACATAATCAAGCAGTTCTGTGAAGCTACACACAGTTTTGTCCACTTCCAAGATTGTTCCAGGGAGTAAATATCAAAGCCAGGAGCAGCTGAGCTGCTGGAGACAAGATCAGAGCTGGGCTGCACTTAAGGCAAGGAAACAGAGGAGAGACTAAGCAGAAACAGACAGCGTATCTCCAGCATCTGGACTCCGATGATTATTAAATACATTACCATCTATAATGCACTTCTCTGTTGAGTGGATACTTCATACAGGCACACATGTGGAAAAATAAGCTCAGTTATCCATGAAAAGGCTGAAACCAAGTTAAAAGCGGTCGTACTGTAAACCATCGACCTTATTTGGATTATTTAGATTTTAAACTTTCAAAGGATCTTAATGATTGAAAATCTGTATTTTTTTCTTTTCTATAAATAATGAAATCAGAACAGATGGCTGCCTTTATGTATATTATGTAATATTGACTTATTTTAGGAGAAAACCAAAAAAAAGGAATGATCTTAATGTGAATAAGTCACAAAGATACTTTTTTTTTTAATTTTGCAAAAATCTAAAATCCCTGCACCTCTCTTGATAGAGAAAGTTACATGATGCATTTAGGAACCATGACTTCTATTGGAAAAATTTGCAGCAACCTGAGACATCATCTGTAACAAGGGGGGAAAGACTAAACCTCCTCTCACCATCACATTTTATTTATTCACCTTAGATCAAGGAACCAAAATGCATTTGTTCATTTTCACAACTGAGCACAAACATTTATGAATCTCTGTCAATTTAAGGCAGAAATTGATTTGCATTTGGATGAAAAGAAACAAAAACATATGTAAATGGTTTTCATTTATTTAAATTTATTGGTTAAGATGTGCCTCAATGCAGAATAACTGTTCTATTTCTCAACATGTGATCAGGTGTATTTCAAAGAACATAAGCTTATGTGTTCATAAAATGGGTGAATATAAACAAGAAAGGACGAGACAAATATGTGACATGAAGTACAGTAAAGATCGTTTGGCTAGAAAAGTTTTAAACATTCAAAGGTGTGTATTTGCTATATTCATTTCAACATTTATCTAAACGTCAGGATTTAACGTTCTGTTATTGGTATTTTGACCTCTAACTTCAGACATTGTTTCTAATTAATAACAAAACCATATAAATCAGGTTGATCCAAGCCAGACGTTAATGGCGAGTGTTTTTAACCTGCTTCACAACCAGAAAAAAAAAACCTCACTGGAGCAAGTTCAGGTGTAAATAGTTCAGACAGGCACCTGTAACACATCGACTTCTTTTAAGTGAACTCATGTCCTTTGCGGTGTTATACTACGAGTGTGTATGATTAATATTCCTAGTTTTGTAGAAATCCAAACGGCAGTACCTATCTCCCGTCATCTAAATGAAAAATTATATTTTGATCCCAATTTTTAACAATAATCCAGGAAACTCACAAAAATAAAATCCAAAAACCATCAGTACTCAATGGTTTTTCTTTCTTTTGACAAGCAATTATTATGAAGACTGAAAGATTTTTCTCTATCTTTTCTTTTAAAAAGCTACACAAAGTATATGACGCATGTCAAAACTGTAACTTTACGTCATATTTGTGAAGCAACGGCAGCAGAAAGGGAGTTTGGCCGTTTGAGAAAATATTACACGGATGGTTTTAAACCAGCTTGTCGACACACATCGGAAAATTGGGAGATTTCAGTTGAAAATACGAAGCCGCAGCATGTCAGCGATTTCTCACAGTTAAAAAGAAGAAGAAGAAGAAAAGGAGGACACTGGTCTCGAGAGGCCTGATGCCATGACTTTTGGCACGCGATCCGATCGTCCCCAGGATCAGAAAGGTCCTTTGATACGGGTCCAAACGGTTCTGTCAAAACATGTGCACCTTGTGTTTAACCTCTGGTGCGTGCGACGTGTGCCACCCAGGCTGCAGACAAGACACGGATCAGTGTGTTTTAGGGGTATACACAATGATGTCAGGGACAGGAAAAGGGCTGGAGAAGGCTTGGCACCTTCAGGAATTGGCCAGATCCCCATTGGCTCAGCAGAATCGCTGGAATAATAAACAGGCAATCAGAAGGCAGCGCGAGCGTACACAAAGGCATCGCAGGACGCTGCAGATAATAAAAGCAGATTTTTCACTTGAGGGGGATGATTATTTGTGCTCTTCGGTTGTCCATAAATAGAGGGCCCCTCTCAGGAAGTATAAACATACAGACGAAGTGGAGGGCAGTCGTAGTCCAACGCATGGTGATTTAAACATTCCTGTTTATGTTCAATCAAGGTGGAGTGTAACTGTAGCTTCAGTTTGAGTATGAAACACGGAAGAATGATTTTTAAAAATTTTTCTTTTTTTAAGTGAGGAGGAAAAAAAAAAAAAAAAACTTTATAAAGTGTTTTGTAAAGTTTTCTCCACAGCTCCTCAAAAACACCCTGGATGTGAGTGCAGGCAGAGCACAGTTTCTCCCTTATCGAGTAAAACAGTGCAACGCCTTGGGGGTCAATGGGGCTCTAATGATGAGGCGTCCCCTGCTCCCGTGTCCCCGAGGGCGGCTCACTCCCTGGGTATTAATCCCGTCGCCTTCATTAACCTGCTGGCCCACCGATCCCGCTGACGCCTCGTGGCAGGTCTCCAATGTCGCGCTCATAATTGAAGTGCTGTTACTTAAAAGTTACAATGATCTCCTTCTTCCAGCCCGGCCCATCTCAAACAGCTCATTCTTATCCACTCTGCCGAGTCCCTGGCAGGAAGCGGCATTATGTGAAAGCAGGGGCGAAATCAAATTGACCATCACTGCAGAACTTTGTTCTGACGGAGCCCCGTGCTGAGCCGCCATCTCAGCTGGATTAGAATGGATGAAGAGATCAAGGCAGGTCTTTGTAACTTACAGGGGACATGACACCGAATTAGAAAAGTGAACAAAGCAAAATACTGGAAGTCATTCAATGGTATTCGAATAAAAATGAAACACTTAGTTTTAGGTTACTGCCATTAAAATAGACCCCTACTTCACCTGAAGACGTGTCATAAGTCCTATCAATAATCTGGTTATGTTCGTCTTTATTAAAAACCTACAACAAACGACCAATGCTTACAATGATACCTTCTGCAGCCGACCTTGTTTTTCGTCATTACACTGCATTTGAACGCGATCTGAATTTGACTGCGCAGCTCTAATCGTCAGTTCGGGAAAAATAACAGTTGAATCTTTTTTCAAAGTGTGTCGTTTCACTTCCCACCTGGCATCACGTGCGACTCATGCTGCGTTTTCTCACATCCCAGCAGGGGGCCCGGCGTCGGACGCTTGCTTCAGGATCCTTCACGCCAACATCTGAGAAGATGAAACAACGTGTGGCATAAAAAGTATGAATGAAAGAGCATTACATGATGTAACTTGATTTTTGATGACAAAACTATGTTATCGTGTCTAAAGAGGATTTTGATGTTGGCGAGTGCACGGAAAACAACTTTTTCTTTTTTGTTGTGTCATGAAAGTAATTATTAAATACATTCCTGATTATGAATAAGCTTCAGAAATGTCTGAATCTTTTACTGGGAGTCTTGCTCCATTAAGGAGACGCCGATCTCGGTGTGAAAATAACAAAAAGCTCATCTCATCTCCTCTGCGTGTTTGTGCAGCGTTGTCCTCCACAACAGACCACTCTCTGTTTGCGACTTCAGTGCTAAATCAAGTTCAAAGCGGACCACTGGGTGTTTGGCAGATAGTTTTACACGAGGGCAGAAGGAGAGCCATTTGTTTGGTCAACCTCTGGCTCCCCCTTTGATTCCGGGATATCTGTGACCCCCGGCAGGGCGACGACGCTTAAGGCTCTTCGTTCTGCGACAACGGCCAGTCTGATAAGATCTGAGTGACAACTTTCAGTCGCCATTGCCTTCACTAGATTATTTTTAGAACTCTTTTCACATGATTGCATATTAACAAAGTCATTTTTCCGGTATTATCATATAGAGCAGGAGAAAAACGCAACCATGACAATGTTATTTAAGGCCACGTTTGCATTAGAAATTGAGAGTTACCCATGCAATGATTTGAATTCTTGTTTGCAAGAGAAAAAAGACTTTTTGGAAACATACAAGGAACTGCAACTGGTATCACATTAAAGCAGCACTTTGGTCTGGGTCGCCTTCTGCTGTTTTTGAACCGAACAGTCGTGTATCAGCCAACATTATCCCAGAGCGGAGGAGTACATGTGGCACATGAACTTGCCACGGACGTCTGAATACAACTGGAAACCAATCAGGAAAAACAGCCTCATGTTTAGTTTGTGCTACAAGTGCATTATCACATTATGAGATGAATAATGTGCCGTGATTAGGCTCCTGTTGGTTTGGGACTTGACTCAAAAGTATTAATAAAGTCCAATTTTGACCCATGACTACGGCCGATTTTGCAACTTGTGCAGTTTTTAGAGTTTTTTGATTTGTGGGTAAATATGCAGAGTTTTGAGGTTGCAAAGTCGTCACGCTTGAAGGAAAAAGAAGTGAAGCGACGTGTTAAAAATAGTGCAACGCTCGCACAGACAGAGCGAAACGACTCCGAGTGGCGTTCTTTACTGTAACCTTGACTCAACACAGCAGAAAGTTGGAGTTTCAACCGTCTGGGGGGAAAATATGTTTCATGTGAGTAATTCAAGAAATGTTTAACAAAAGACATGCCTGCCAAAGTGTCAGATGTGAATCACCTTTTCTCACACGCAACAAGCTCGCTCCGCCGTATTCTCATTTTGGTTGGTTTCCCTGACCTTTAACACTTGCCCCAGAGAGATGCAAATGCCCAAAGAACATAATGGCTCCCTTCCTGTGTAAAAATGAGGCTGTAAAGAACGATAATTAGGGTTGTCATGACAACAGAGCCGAGCAGGCCGACGGTGCCGTGTTCGCTCGCGGAACTTCAAACGGTATCAAAGCTCCACTGGGCTGGTACTCCGGCTCTGGTTTGAATTAAGAGTCTGACTTCCAGAGTCTCTCCTCAAATTCAAGATCTATATGAACACCCCCCCCACCCCCCCCACCCCACCCCCCCCTCTCTCTCTCCCTCTCTTCAAAAATGGGGAAAACGGAGAAAAAAAGCCCAGCAATCCCGGGTCCAGGCGGACCTTGAGATCTGGGTTTCATTAGACACAATTATCTTATCTGTTTCATCTCGATGTTGCCCCAAGGGTTGGCAGGCGGACCAGTTGGGCTCTTTGCAGTTTGAGAAAGTCCGCAGCCAGCCAGAGGCCTGTGGATCAGGTCATTAAAACACTCCTGCCCCTGCTGCTAGTGATAAAATATTTTCATGCTTTTGTAAATACGTTTTCTTCTTTCAACCCCACAGGACACAAAAAACACAACTTTTTCTTCCCGAGATCTCCTACTCGGGATAAGGGTGTCCTACATTTTTTTGCCGGGGAGTCAGCCAAAGCACTGTTGGTTTTTCTCTCAGGTGAAGCTGCGTGAGTTTATCTACTTCTGTGGATTTACGTTTGTCAGCACGTTGCTGTATTTCATTCGACTTGGAGCCCGGCTGCTGCAGAGTCCAGTAAGGCCGTAAAGGGGCCGTTGTCACAGCATATGGCACAGATGTCTGTCAAAGAGTCACGTAATATACATGTTTAATCTTCAAGACGATATCGTCACTTGCAAATGGAAACAATTCCACTCACAACATTTGATCAAACTAACTCGTTGGATTTGTTGGTGTTTCTTAGCGGTTCTGTGGAAAACCGACATAAAAGTTTATTTAAGTGAAACAGGTGTGTTGCATGAGGGCCAATAGATGTTTAGTTTTCTTTCGTTCTTTTTTTATCGTGAAGTTGTTTCACATTAATTGGGTGTTTTAATGAAAACATGAGTGGAGAAACAAAAATCTCTTCCATCTCCAGTGCAAGACTTGTTTTATTGCACTTTTGTTTATAAGCACCCTCGTTGTGACTCAACTATCAGAACTCTTCCAACAACAACATTTTCCTATGTAGTTTTGTAAAATAAAATAAAAAAAACATTTTACCACATCTTAAATGACCGTTGTGTCTAATGTTTACACAGACATGGCACCAACAGGTTTCTTGAAACCACTGTTAACGTCATTTCATTTAACATGAGTCTGGAAATGATTAGTTTATTTTAGCTGAACACCGTGACTGAAAACAGACATAGGAAGTTATATTGGTCCGTTATAAAATGTGTTAAAATATGACATTATGCCCCGACTATTACCCCGCAACAAGAAATGTGTTTCGTAGGAAGTATAAGTAAAGTGAACTGGATGTAGGTTTTAATAGTAAAATGAGGCTTTTTGTAATTAATGCAACGTTATACTACAATACATCATATAGAAGGCAGCAGTTCTCGGCTTTGGTTTGTGGTCTGATGTAATACAGGTCATGACCTGAGAATATGTTTCTGAACATTTAACCAAAACCACAATTTTTCTCAAACCTGACCCACAAGCTGGTGCGTAGACGTGAATCCCAGACTGAAGTGTCACAGTCCTGAAAGTATTACTATACAAAGGGCTTTTGGCACCTTATAGAGTTTGGATAATTCAATGTACACCAGGAAGAGAGCTGAAAAATTTACCTATGTCATGCTTTAGTTTTATACCATCATATGGTTGTTTTTTTCCCCTCTTTACTCATGTTTGGAGTTTTGGTTAGTGATGGTGTCATTCACAGAACAAGTTAAGTATTTTAAGCTAAAACCATCATAATGACTTAATGCACAGGGGCACAACGTGTCCACCTAATTAATAATGATCCTGCAATTCAAACCACAATCTTTGCAAAAAAAAAAAAAAAAAAAAAGGAAAAAAAAAGACAGATTGCTGTTCGGCACAGGAGCGTGCGCTGGACTATGTCTTGGCATGGCGCTGGGATTTCCTGGAAACGCTGCCGGTTGCCTGGCGAAGGCCTCCAACAAAGTGACGATTACCCAGCTTTGTGTCGACGTCAGGTGGCGTCCATGTGGTTACGTCAAGTCAGAGGTGGGCGAGAGGTTTCCATCTGCCTCAACTCTTTGTTAAATAAGAATATATACAATTATCAGGATCAGGCTGTGGACAGGGTATTGATTTATTAGTGAATCCCCCCAAAGTCGGGCTTTTTTTTTTTTTTTTTTTTTTTTTACAGTTTATCGTCCGTCCAATAATGACATGACTTTTCTGCCCTTGTAGAGAATGAATAATGTCTCAAGTCTGACGAGGAGCACAAGGGACGGTTTGGCTTAGAAGATACTTTTTTTCTTTTAGGACTAACGTGCCCTTTTATGGGGGGGGGTAAAGAGCAAAGAGGGATATGAGGCCCATGCAGGACCCGGAGCTGAAATCGAGAAGCCTCCTCATCAGGGGTTAGGGATCATGGGCAGAGACTTCCCTTCATCACAGCCAAGCCGGGAAATGCACAGGACAGCATGGGTCAGCTCGGCCGGCCCGCTGTGTGCCGTTACCATGGCGAACATCCCAAGGGCCAAAGAAAATAGATGACAAGTACAATAATATAAGGTGTAATCACGAAGGTCAGCTGCCTCCAAACGCTCTGCCTCCAGTCTCCAGGTCCTGTGTTCTCCGAAAGTGAAAGAAAAGCCGACGCGTTTCGAGCAGAAATTACTCAGTAATGTGGTAATTTTTCCTCCGTGCCTCCAGAAAAACCAGGAAACCTTGAGGGACACGCTCCAGAGGCTCTCCATGAGCAGCCACTGAGAGATTCCAGTCCACTTCCATCGCAAGATATTGACTTTCCGGTCCTTTGTACTGGGTGCCCTGCAGATGGAATCTCGCATCCTCTTCAAGGGGAAATTTTATGACTTATTAACTGTCAACAGTTCATAACCTCTGAGGAGCCATTAAACTTTCTCCTGTGGTCGCAGTAGAAATGGCGGTGTTTGACTTGGACAGGAAAGATGTTTGAATGTTTTCGCTCTTCTCCGCCCCGCGTGCAAGTGCAGCAAAATACTCAAATCAGCTTCAACAGCAGATCAGCGTGTCGAGATAAAGATAATAATGTGTTTGCTTTGTTTCGTAAAGTTCAGAAGAAACAATGTGGATTTATTGTCTCAGAGCACAGTTAATCATAAAAAGAGAAAATACGCCACGGAGACGAAATCGGGTCACAACCGCGATGACACAGCCACACAAATATTTGTAGGGTTGTATCAATGTTGAAAAATAACAATGGCGAGATTTTTACATAACTGAATCGCTCTCGAACCTGCAGGTGAATAACTGCGGCATTCTTCTCATCTCAAGAGACTCGGGTTGCTTTTTTTCTTTTTTGTTTCTCCACGTTGTCCTATATCATAGTTATATTTGTACTTGAGAAATGGTGTCAGCGGTGTGACTAAATCATTTATCACCAGCCAAAAACAACGAGGATGAATAATTGAGTCCAGATGGGACTGATTCAAGCGAGATACCAGGGTTCATTTCCTGTCTGTGCTTTGTAAGACAACCTATTACACCTCCCAGGCAGCTGCCGGTTACACTGGCCCTGCCTGAATGTCAACACTCCTCAGGTGTCAGCGTAAAAGTCACACAACACACAGAAATGCAAGTTCTCTTCTCTCAAATCAGACGCTGCCAGGCTGATAAACACCAAAGCATTTTTTTTCCCCCCAACTATTGTGCAGCTTATGTCATCCTTTTCTAATCAATGACAGCAACTCATAATATCTGTATACATGCAGAGACACGTTTGATTAGTTGAGCCGTGTTGGGAATAGAAATATGACAATATTATATGAAATATTTAAACAATCCGAGTTTGATGAATGGCCGCAAATACATACCCCCTTTTTCTTTTTTTAAAATCTACCTGGACAAGAATCCTTTGTGAAAGATGGTATATTCTCAGTTTCAAAAAATGTTTCTTTTCTACTTTGTCCATTTTATATATTCATGTTCCTGCCAGTACAATTTCCACGTCCTGTATATGAGATGTTCACAGGTTGAAAGTACTTCTTAATTTGAATTAAAAAAGAAAATTGAACTCGTAAGTATACGGTCTTAACAGTTCTGCTTAATAGTGTCAATTGTGCATAATTGAAGTTCTTATTCAAGTTTTAGATCTGAAAGGACAGACAGAATGTCTTGTTAAAGATTATGCAACAAATAGTATTTTATTTTATTTCTTTTTTTTTTTACTTAAAAAAAATACTGCACTTGTAAAATAAACTATTCATCACTTTTAAATTTCTCAGAAAGTTACTTTACCTACTGCAAATGCATCTCCAGTACTGTGGAAACAGAACAGAGAGAGACAGCGGCTCTGCAACATCACAGTAAAGCCAATAAGCAAATCAAGGAAAACGATGCATAATTATCTCCCCGACTGCATCGTTCTGACTGGAATACACATAATTAGAATATGTAACAAACTGGGAGAGCTTGTAAATTCAGCAAAAGGTGGATTAACTTCTGCCAGACTACAAACATTTACCAGTTCGTTAAATATGAATTCATGCAAAAAGTAAACCCTTTCTCAAGCAAATTACCATATTTAGTTAGTACCTTTGGGATTTGCCCCCCCCCCCCCCCCCCCCAACCACAATACATTGATGACAGTTAAAGAATACAAACAAATTTAGTTTTATAATGTGAATTTTCGAATTCTGGAAAACTACACTTTTTATCAAAATATCAACTTTCTCCCAGTCAACTGACGGATTTTTTTTTTTTTTGCACACACCAACCAGTGCAAATGAGAGCATTTCCATTTTTGGTATACAGGATGAGACACGACTGTATAATCTTGTGCAGTAAATTAGTGAGACATTTATTGGACTCGGGTTGTATTTTATGGAATTAAGATTGTTTGCTTAGAAATGACTGCACTATAAAAGGATTGATAAGCGAGCATATAAACGCAGGACTTTACCTTGTTATCGAGTCAATGTGCAATATAAATATATTTACTATGTTAACTGACTTTTGAGTGAAAATTGTAGTAGTGCACTACACATTAAAGGAAGACGATTTCCACATTCGGTTATTGTGAAAATAAAGATTAAAGCATCAAGGATTCAAACGGTGACACACTTCCACCCGCCTGCAGTAGCAAGTTCCCTTGTTTATTTTATATGCTAAAAGATCTGGGAGGCCATAACTCTCAGTCTGCCTTAAAAGCACCCTCTTCCGGCCCTTTGGGTCCATGTGGTAATAATTAAGATCTCTGGCTCTGCCATGCAGGTGACTGACACCGAGGGACCACTCCTGAGCACCCGGGCCTGTGCTAATGAAGCAGAATTTCCTGGTTGTCATTTTTTTTTTTTTTTGTTAAATCAGCAATTATGGGCTCAGTTGCTTTTCTTACAACAATATACTGTATCTGCTAAACGTTCAGCTCTTTGAATAGTGATATTTTCCAGTCTTTTTTTTTTCGTTCTTTTTTTCCCCCTGCGGGAAACGCTGGTTATACTGTGGAGTGAAATGAAGCTGCATTTTTGCAGGTGGGACCCAATCTGCTGTCTTTCAAACTGAGCCGTGTTATTCATGCCGTCGATGAAATCTGTATCCATCAATTTCGGCATGAATTGCGTGCCAGCTTCAAAACAAATAAACACCAGCAGTGGAGGTTTCCGTGGACAAAATCAATCTGCGGAGGGATGTCAGGACTGTTTGGGAGAAAAGGTAAATAGTGAAGCGGAGTGGCCTACAGACTTTAATGCAGTGTTTACACTGTAATTAGTCTTTGCAGAATGAGATTCCTGACAAGAGGGTCTGAGACGGCGCGGCATGATAAAATAAACGCTAAACAGTGCTGCTTCAAGACATCCTCCATGGGCCATAAACCAAGACGGCCTCTACGCACTACAAACCGCCACTCTCTAATTTTCAGAATGGGTGGTCTGAATTTTTTCTCCATCTCACGCGTTGCATTCTCCTCTCTCGCTGTTGAATGCATCCCACTCTCCTCACACTTTTTTTTTTTTGTATTTGCATTTGCAGCTTTCCTATTTTCCTCTTAATTTGGTTGTTGCCGTTAGTGCTTGTCCTTCATGTCACTCCTCCCCGAAGGAAGCAAGTTGAATTTTCGACTTCCAGCTCTCCGCAGGCCTCCAGCTGATGACACAGTGTGCAGGAGGGGGTTCATTCAGAACTGTGTCACTGTCCACCTGAGCAAACAGAGTTTTGGAGGGAGAGAGAGAGAGAGAGAGAGGTGGGAGAGAAACTGGTAGGGAAACTAGCAACCAATTGGTGAGGGAGGGCTGGCAGTGTGACAGCCAATGTACAATAACATTAGTCTTCCGCTTTGGCCCATGTGAGCACTCCTTCTGGACACATCTTTGCCGCTTCTTTCTATTTTCTTTTTTTTCCCCCCCCCCTTTTGCTTCCTCCTGCACTTTTTTTATTTTTTGGTGCACGGATCTCCATCCAATGGAAACACATTCCTGCCATGCCTCACTGCTGTTCCCTGTTTAGATTTCTCATTACAAACAGCATTACACGCATGGGCTGGAGCTGGCCGGAGCACAAACTCAAGCGAGGCCACAGACCTCAGTCCGCTACAGCATCCAGTCAAGAGATGAAGGTCTGACACATGATGGCAAAAAAAAAAAAAGAAAAAGAAAAACCCCACAAAATTCAAACATCATCGTTTTACATCCTACAAGTCTAAATCGACGAGCTCTGATATCTGTCCATCAGCAATGTAAGGGGGGGGGGGGGGGGGGAGAAAAGTTGAAAATGCAAGTATTTTGAAGCTATTCAATTGAAATTGAACAGAAACTCTGGAAATCAAAAAAAAAAAACCAAAAGAAAACTTGGTATACAACTCACATTTTCAAACTTCCCCCACGGCGTTGGGATATGACAAACACCGCCCCCAATTTCCATCGAGACGATTTATGATTATGAAGTGGAGCTGCCTCGCAGGATACCAGGACTTTATGGAAAGCAGGCCCCTTTCTTTCTCTCCACACCCTCTCATCTTAATCCAAGCACAGCACCAGAGGACCGGAGCTGCCACGACTCCCCGGGCCGTCTGGAAATTGTTGACTGACACCTGACTGCATCCACTGGTGTGAAAAATTAGGGTTGGCCCACTTGACTACCTGAGTAAAAACAATGTTGTCTCTGATGTTTTAGTTGCCCCCCCCCCCTTGAGGAATATTAGGACATTTTTCTTACACAGCAGACAATCAGCCGTCTAAGTCACTATACATTTCAGCCGATGAATAACAAGAAACACTCTTGTTTTGATGTTGTGACACCTAAAATCCCACTCACTGAGTGTTTTGTTTTTCACATGATCACTCAGTAAGTGAGATTCCTGATTTCTAACTTCGTTGTGGAGAAAACAAGACAGAAGTGATGCGTTATGACACATCTTGAAAAAGACTCAGACAATCTGCTATCCATTTCTTTAAATCCATGAAATGACTGTGTGCTGCAGCCAGGATATAAGTGATCACAGCGAGTTAGATTCTTTGAAGACACAATGCAGACATTCCGTCAAAATAATAGTAAACGCTATGCATTTGCGGAGTAATTTACTCCATTTAAGCTCTGGTTTTGGTGTGCGGAAGATCAATGTTGGACTGCAATCCAACATTGAATTTCTTTTCCCAGACAATGAGCTGTATTGGATAATCAACCATATTTAAACCTGCAAGCATTCTTTTGTCTGTAATATATAGTACATATGCATAAGACACAGATGTGATGTACATTTGTGCGAGAGAAAGTATTTATATACAATTTTCAGTGGCCGTTATGAGCATGCAGTAGTTCAATGTGGATCTCTAAGGCACTATTTCACTCACAAAATTAATACATTTCAGTCGTGGGCTGCTGGTCAGAACAAAATAATAAATGTTTTGGCAACGTCACAGATTGTGGTGAATTTCTTTCACCATTTTCTGATACTTCCAAAAGTGAATCACCGGTTTAATGCATCATTCAAGTTTTCGGGGTTGTTTGAGGAACGGCTAAGTTTGTTTTTACTCGTTCATTACGCCTCTGTCGCGTGGGAGCTGAATAAAGCCAACGCAGTATGACGATTGGCCAGTAGTGAAAATAAGTACAAGGAAAAAATGACCAAGTCTGCTTCCCTCCAAAGTCAACAAATAACATCTATAAGCACCTTTAACCAGAATGAACAAATTAACTTTAGTGAGTTAATTATTCAGTCATCTTTCATTATCTTATTTTTTTAAATTTTATTTTAGACTCTGCTTGCCTTGGCTGAACTCAGTTAACTGGTAGTTGTGCAGGGAAGCTTCGCAGATTATTTTATTCATCTCGTTGGTCTGCACCTCTCATCGTGTTTGATATTTTAATTAAACAGGTACCGCACACCTTTCAGGTCCCACAAACATGCTAAATGTTCTGAGTGGAAATAGCACACGATCACAACACGCCAAGAGGGAAAAGAACCCGTCAGTCAGCACCTGCAGCTCGCCACATTTTAGTCACACACACTGCTCCAAATGGTTTTTTAACACCATTTAACACGAAGGCAAGCTGTTAAATTAGCGACATATACAAGCCAACAAGGCAGGAGTGAGCTTAGTGGTGTTGAAATCACCTTGGGGCTGCTCAGTCGGTAGAGTGGGGCGTCTCTCATTCATAAGGTTTCAGGTTCGAGCCCCCGTCTCCACCGCCATCAGTGTGTGAATGCGTTTCGCAGTGTGAAGCCCTTTGGGGGCTGCGAAAGCAGAGGAAAAGTGCTATGCAAGTGAAATGCACTTAAGTGTGTGCATGAACACTTCCTGAGTGGACACACTGATAATATTGTGTAGGTTTTTACTTGGGAAAACCTAAAACATGGTCCGCCGTTACATCAGACTCCACTAGAGCGCCGAGGATGGGAAGTTACGAGGGAGCTTGTGCATCATTGAGCTTTGGCCACCAGTGAAATCTGCATTTTGCCATTTCGGGCCACTTCTGATAGAAACTGACCACTTTTTGGAGTCGTAGTCGTCACAAGATAGCCTTGATCATTTGTCCAGCCTGGGTACGATAAAGTACAAACCTTCAAAATATATACGCTATAGAAACTATTGTTGTTCATTTCAGCTGGTGCATGTACGAAGATGTTTTATCTTCGTCTCTCAGCAGCGTTTATTTACTAAAATATCCCTTTGAAACTCGAGATTCATACTTTGCACCAATGCACATATGTAAACACTGGAGCAATATTTGAGGTTTATTTTCACTTACTAATAAAGTGGCTTGGGAGGAAACTCCACATAACGCCGCGAGCTGTCCAACTCGGCGTGCAGAAGCCAGCGCTCGGGGCGGGAATGAGAGAAAGCGAAGGCCACCTGTTTCCCACTCACTTCTACTACACTCTTGGCATAATGCAGGCTTGTTCATGGCAGATTAACGCCAGGCCATATGAGTTGGTAGTGCCAGCTGAACTTCAAAACGGGAGGGGGGAACGGCCATTAAACGCAGCGCACCGCAATTCGTGGCATCCTATGCATTTAAATCACATGATCCCCTCGTGTAGATGGTGATTTCCCACTTTGTCAAGAGAAATGCTCTGTCACGACGCTCCGCGCCAGCGTGGGCACGCATTCCCGTCTGGTTGGGTAACACATTCTTATGCTGCATTAGTGGTGTGTTATGTTCAGTCAACAACATGCCTACACTGTGCTGTTCCGTTAAAAACTGTGATGCAGCACTGGGGATTTGTCACAGTGCTGTTTCACACGCTGGCCTCTCCCCAAAAAACAGTCACACAACATGGAGTCGTGTAGCTCATTGCTCATTATGAATTATGTGAATTATACAGCGACTCCCCCGGGGAAACATCGAGACCGGTCGGACTTTCTTAAAACTTTTCAGAGCAGTCCGGAATGGTTTACTTCAAACCGTTCCGAGGTCCCTCTGGATACCACTGTGGTTTCATACAGCAAAGATAAACAACTTTGGCTGGACAGGAGGGTAATTTAACTGGCTGCTTGAATTCGATCAGTCTTTGAAACTTAGCCGGAATCAGGAAAAACTTAATGATAAGCTCACAAACGCTACAAAATAATCATGAAAGACGTGTTCCGTTAGACAAAAACAAGCTCAAGTCAAACATGTCAACTGAGGAATCGCTGTACGCATTTAAAAAGTGCAGAAAACATCAAGAACCTTGTTCTTAATCTTAAGCTGTAGAATTCAGTATTTAGGGGCTGGTGGGCAAAACATAATAGGTCACGTGCCAATAAAACTACAGCTGTAGGAGGAGTCCAGCTTTTTATTAACATCAAAGTTAAATCGAAACGCATAGTATTCCTGGATTAGCACAGTAACAAACGAAAAAGGCTGTTTTACGAGGATCAGCTCGAGCCCCACCTATTTCCTCAAACGATCTATTTCACAGTCAGGTGCACTCTGGACCGGCCAGATCACATCACTCTGTATTTGCAGTACAATTTAGAGTCACAAATCAAGCCTCAAACATGTTGTTGAGCAGTGACCGGTAATCTGGGAACCTCAGCACACAGGGAAAACATGCAATCCTCACACAGAAAGACCCAACCAGGATTTGAATCCACACTGACCACGATTGAGAATCCTCAACGGTTCACAACTCAATATCAATATATTTCCACGTCCAGTCATCTCTCTTCGGCCTTGTCTGCACGACAAGGCTTTCACGTGAAAACAGAAAACTTTGACTGCCTTTTGGGAATCTGTTGACATGACGACGACACCCGGACCCACTGAAAATGCAACTTTTTGAAAATGGTGAAGGCGGAACTTTAAAAAAAAAAAAAAAAAAAAAACAACACTGCAAATCTGTCTCTGTGTAAACGGCAGGAAATGCAGCTTTTCTGAAACACTGCTACTGCGCATGCACACGGCGGCAGTAGTAAACAGCTCTCCAGCGCCCCCCAGAGGGTCATGGCTCCCAGTCCATGCTTTCCTAGGACTTCGTAGCTTTATAGTCGACAGTCACCCGGAATAACAATCGAACTTTGTTGTCTGTCCATAAGAACGTGCGAGTCCTCACCATTGTTAATGTTCACAGCCTATTGTTCTCATGCACGTGTGGGTGTGGGTGTGCGTGTTGGGTTTTATTACAAAAACAGCAGCGGCAACTCGTAGCCTAGCATGCTCGTTCCATCGTTTTCAGCGTTTCTGAACTTCAAAATGTTGCCAGGTAAACATGACATTTTTCAGAAAAGGAGATGCAAAAACAATGCGTTTTTACTTGAAACGATGTATCAATGATATCTCACAGAAGGAACTTGCTCATGTAGCTTGGAAAAAAAGCTTGTTGTGACGTGAGCTACGTCACAACTTTGCATTTTGAAGGTTAAACTTGCATTTTTTTTTAAAACCCAGTTCTGCAATAAATCATGAAAACAAACTGAAAAAAGAAAAAAGGAAAAGAACCTAATGCTCACAGTACCTATAATATTGCTTCACTTAATTGATCTCAAATGACCTTTAAAATATTTTGGGAACAAACGGCTCAGGCAAGAAAAAAAAACGTTCAGAAGATAGCGTGTTGCAGGTAGCACCATCCTCTCCTCACCCCGTTTGAGTGATGACGTTATTTGGAAACTGCACAGATGAGCGAACATGGCAGCACCAACATTAATGGAGCTTGAGGCCCTGCGGTTTTCTTACTCGCTACTCCGCTGCACCAACACATGCCTCCATCCACGCAGATGTTTTCCTCAGAGATTAGCCGGTGATATAGTGTGTAGCATGAAGGACAATCAACTCCCTCACATGCAGGAGCCCCGGGGGCCTTTTCAGAGGCCCTCATTTTATTCTCTCAATATATAGTGATAATGAGAGTGGTCTTAAACCCTCCTTGAAAAATATTCCCCCAGTGCACTTCTCCTCCGGGTTACATTCCTCAAACCTATAGTCTCGAGTCTATTTTAAAACACAGAAATGAACCACAGGATATCAGCTTGGTAAAGGCTTTCACAACACAAAGGAAGTGTTGAATGTATATTTGTTCAAGGATAATTTATTTGAATTATTAAAAGCGTCATCTCTATTTTTTTTTTTTTAAAGATGGTTTTTAGGTTTTTTTTTTAGAGAGAGATTTTTCTCTGAAGCATGAGATTCCCTCATGCCAATGGACCGCTCTGTATTTTTCTTATGATTACCCGAGTTAATATGTGTACTTGCCACGCCGTGTAGATCGTAAGTCTAACCCCAGAGGCCCACAGTCATCGGCCACAAATGGCAGCGTTTCAGAAAGATCTGAGCTGGAACTCAAAAGGGTCTCTTGGCATGAGCCGGGAGAAGAAATCACACGTCTTACGAGCCCTCGGGGTGTCATTTTGCCTGGCGGTGCATTCAGGCAACACTTACAAACACGTCCTGTCCAACTAGCCGGAGAGTGGCAGACTTGCTTTATGGGCTCTGGCCCAGGCGGCGCGAGGGAGGAAGGCACGTAAAAGTGCCCGGTCACAGGAATCAAAGGCAAGAGTCGGCATCTCAGAGACACCGAGCCCCACTGACGGGATTGTCCCAGACAGGAGAGCCCGGGTTTGCCAGTCCTCAACCCCTCAGAGGAGAGAGGCCACTTCCCCAGGCCACTGCGGTTCCTCAGTATCACCTATCAGCCAGGTCAATCAGTGGCTGAGATAAAGCAGTCGCTAAAGCCGGACGGCCTTTGAACACAGCGGGAGTAAAACTCCCCGAGGTCTCTTATCTCATTAAACTTGAAAAGGTTATTAATCCTTGAAAGGCTAAGATAACAGTATGGATGACACCAGTCAGGGAGACTGACGGTAATATACGCACTATCTGTGCTGGGTCATCCATGTTTGATCCCGGGAGGCGAAACGAGGAGATGTAGAAATCCTGAAAGGAAGTGTTTTGGAAAATGTTGTGGGTCGGACTGTTTTACAAGACTTTGGAGCGGGGGAAGCGAAAAAAGAAACATGTTAGAATTGTTTCATTAATGTCACAGGGCAATTTATTTAGCTGCATCTGATGTTATCAAGAATCACATGAACAAGCAAAGTAATGAGGGAAAGGAAAAACTCCTTCCAATAGGAGGAATGAGGCTCAGTGGTTCATTCCTACTTGAATAAACCCCTACGTTCACTTCTGACCGTTGGCGATCTGTCCCTTGAGCACTTTCTTAGTCTCAGCAGTCCTCACCTATATATATAAGGCTGCATTTGTATTTTTCCAACATTTCATTTATGTACAGGCTGAAGTTTTACACCTGGAACTGAATGGAATTTTTTTTCCCGCTTGTGCCATTTTGCTGGTATAAGTCGTGCTAGAAGGGATCAAGTTGTACACCTGGAACTGACAGGGGATTTATTTTTACTCCATGCATTGTCAGGAATAAACAGAACTCCAGCTATACGAATACATAATGATGAGAAAATTGTCAACTTTATCTTTGAGATGCAGTGTCACTTGTTTTTGTTGTGCTGTGTATGTTTTAATGGTAAATGACAGGCAGACATGCCATCAAAGACCAACGTTGGCCTCCAAACGTCGCAAACCACAAAGAATCCAGCAGAAATAAGTCCACTGCACGCCCGTCTGACATCACGCTGCTGTCTGTTGCACTTTTTCACACCAGCAAGCAAAACAGTCTCCTCATTTGTTGCCATGTTTCTGCACTGTCCTCCACCTCGGGCACGGCTAATGACACACGGAAAGAAAAGCACCACCCTGTATTACCGGACGCCAGATTCATACCAATTCTGACAGAGCTGGAAATTTTCCTTTAAGCGCCATTTGAATTGTCCTTCATCCTCGACTTTGGTTGGGCTCGGCGTTAAAAAAATAAAAAACAACTGTCTAACAAATTACTTCCTGATTTAGTTTCACCTCTGAGGCAAACATATGACCGGTCTCACATTTGCATTTACAAATAAATACTGAAACAATAAGCATGTGAAATGACGCCAAATGCAAAGTAATGTATATGGTTCATTTGTTGCATGTAAAATTAATCTTCATTATTGAAGCAAATTCAGTATTTCTTCACTTGTTGATGGTAGAAAAAGGTTAAAACAGATTGGCCTATACTCAGTATGACTTAAAGTACCTGCAGTTGGTGCAATCATGAAAGAATCTGGTCTTTTCTAAAAGCTCTTTTGGTTCCCAGCAACATCATTGGGATTTTCTGAAAATTGTGCTTTTTGGAGCCAGCAGGGTTTTTGGTTTTAAGATTTGTAACCTGATGAAGTGAGCTGACAACAACTGGCAGGAGAGAACAAACACGGGTCATTCTGGTTTCTCTCCTCGTCCAACTGAGAGTGAGGACTTCTGCTGAGGTGCGTGCTCGAAAAACTCACCACCTGATTAAAGTGAAACCACAAAAGCAGCTGTTCTGCGTTAACTAGGAAACCTTGGCTCAGCTGGGTCAGGATGACCAGGGGTGAATTTAACAACTCTACTTTCTTCTTGTGATTTAATCTCTGACTATGGCAATATTTACCCTTTAAAAGATAAACACTGTTGTATACATTAAGATATTCGAGTTAATTCATTAGTGTCACAAAGTTACACACACACACACAGATTCATAATGTGTGTTGCTTTGGCTGATCTTATAGATTGACTTGCAGATCTACTCAGAGTATCAGTTTTTCTTACCCCTGCAGTGGTTGTGTTGTTCAGAGCTTCCTGAAGCAGAACGAGTCCAATCACTATGAGCTATGACAGGACAGGTAGCTGATGCAGTGTCATGTGACCACATCACGTGACAGAGAAATAGAGATTTTTCTTTTTTTATTCTTACCTTTATTTGGTGGATTTTAGAGAGGGGGAAAGAACATATTATCCAAAACGTTTTGTCTTGGGTTTTTTGCTTTCGGTGAAACTTGATCTTGATGATTCATGTTGTTGCACCTGATTCCCTGGACATATAAGTTAACATTTTAAGTCGTGTTTTCTAGACTATGAGCAGCATATTTCTATATAGAACACACTAGATTGTAATCCCACCACTGCTTGCTGATACAAACAAGGTTGACAAGCGTAATTCTTTTTTCTCAGGTCTCATGTTGGTTTCGCTGGTGAATCTGCAGGCTGAAGCTCTAAAATGTTCTTCAATCACCATCATGCGGCACCAACAATAGACACAACATGCATAACCAGCATGCAGTGGGCAGATTTATGCAGCTCTCCTGTCAGCTGTGTGCAGTTTACCATTGGGCTGCTGCTGTGCTCTCCTCTCAGTACGAAGCTGTTTCAGCAGTGACAAACTGTGTTGAAGATTGGTTTGTCTTAATTGTAGTGCCATTAACAGGAGGGATACCAGATGGGACTCCCACCCAGAGGGAGCTTTAAAAAAAAAAACTGGGTCTCACAGTCAAATGCTAATTCAAATGAAGGTGAACTTTGATGGCTTCTCTGCTGATGTTGACTATCACTTAAGTGGGTCAAGTGGAAAATATGTTGTTTCATCACTCTGATAAAAATGAAAGAAATTCAAAACCTTGGATAACCATTGTTTCTTTACTCACCTGTGCCGGTCTTATACTGATTTAAACGAGAAGCTGTTTAAC
This sequence comes from Blennius ocellaris, assembly GCF_963422515.1. NCBI lineage: Eukaryota > Metazoa > Chordata > Actinopteri > Blenniiformes > Blenniidae > Blennius > Blennius ocellaris. The sequence goes on from NC_137657.1 coordinate 8,909,809, forward strand.
CAGCCTGTAACAGTGTTTTTCCCCGTTGGAACCCAAACCCAGAATGTGCTGCTATGACCACACCTGCATGGTGCGAGGTCCACATTTATGGGCAGAATATCAATAATATCAGTCACTATAAACCTAGGTGTTTAACCATATTATGACAGGCAATCCTTACTGAGAACGTGATCATTTAGTTGAGACATACATTTTTGTTTTACTGCTAACACAATGGAGCATTTATTGGGATTATTAGGTGTTTTGCGTAGAAGTTATCTGTTTTCTGCCAAGAAAATGAACAAAAACAGTCTTTAAAAAAATGAATAAAGTCATTTTCAGATGAGCTTTTCTGACATATTAACCTGCTAATGAGGCACACACTATTTTATCTAAATACATTTGCATCTGATCCCATCAGACTGACGGTTAATCTTGCTCTTAAACAGTCAATCTAAAAGTTTTTGATTACTTGGATTCTGTCCGTCTGTTTTTGAGTCACCAGGAGTATTTTACATATGGGCAAAACGTTTAAAGGCCTACTGACATTTTCTGAACCTTTCCACAATGTTGGACTGATGTCGCTCCATCGAAAAGCTTTTTGTCCTCTGTGAGCATGGGGATGTTGAACGTAAAGCTCGACAATGTGCTCCAGCAGCTCTTCTCAAAATCCACAGGACCATTAAAAGCATTCAAACATTCAGTGTGTTTTTCGGGAATGTTTGTCATAAAGTACAGAAACACGGTGAGGATACCTCACAGCTGCCTCAACACAAAATAAATAAATATAGATGCAGAACATTTTGTTTATCCTCTGGAAAAAGCATGATTTTTTTCCCCCCCGCATCAATATCAGAGAGATGAATCAGAGACAAGTCAAGAAATGTCAAATATCTGTCATTCGCAAGTGAGAGACCTGTTGCCTTGCAGTGTTTTGCCGATTATTTTGTGATGTGGGCCGCAGTGAACAGATATATTTTTAGTGTATTTATCATGTTTCTCTGGCTGAGTTTCACATTTTAGTGAGGTAATCCTTGATCTCCAGTGTTCAGCTCAGTTGAATGTAAATTCAATGAATCAAAGAAAAAAAGTGGGGAAAGAGAGTACTTTTTTTTGCAAGGACTCTTGTTTCTAGTGTTCCTTTATTATAAAACTGGTCACAATTGTTCCTCAGCATCATAATTACAAAGATACTTAAGCATAGTACTTATTTCTCTGGGTTAAGCTATAAAATTCATGCCTCACTTGAAGACCAGTTCATTTTACAGGAAGTAGGTAGGATCATGTCTTTTTTTTTTCTGTTTCTTTTTACTTCCTTGTGGCCTTAGAAAAAAAGCTTGTTTGCTTTTACAACTGGCTCTGAGGGCAACAGGGGAGGGGCGGCACAGATGGATTTGGGGCTTCGTTATTTTTTCTCCCGTTGTAACAGCTCATTTAAAATCACAAGGGCCTGAAGCCCAAGACAGATGGATTCTACTTAAGAAAGAGTCAGTGTCTAATTTAACTCGAACACTTCCTAATGTGAAGTAACTCTAAACTTTAGTTAAAACGCTCTAGTTGCTATCTGGGGAAGGTTTCACTTGGAAAACCCTACATCTACCAGATGAAGTGTATTGTTTGTGCTGATCTCTGTACGGTATTTTCAAAGCCATAATCACCAACAAGCCTCTAATTTGATCCCGTGTCAAATTAAAGTGGCGTTTTTGCTGAAAGCAACATTAGAATTTGAGTGAGCCACTCCGGCCCCGTCTTTGCGTGTGCAGCCAGGATATCAGTGTATCGGCTCGGTTTCATGAACTAATCTGGCTGTGAAATTTGTTTAAGCTTGGTTTGAAAGTATTCATGCAAGTCGTATATCACCGGCTCCGACCTCACCTTATCTCGGCTGCTCGAAGACCAATGGCGAGGAGCCTCGCCTGCTCACATCAAAGAAATATTTTGAAAGTCCCTTTAAGCTCCCTCGAAAGAGTTAGATAGATCTCCTGGTAATAGAAGCGCTGCGTTTAGTGGACCTATTGTGGGAAAAAGCATGCTGATCTAATGAGTCAGCGTCTATTATAGATGTCCAAACTTTAAATGAATTTTTAAGATTGTGTGGAAAAAAAAAAGGTGTGTCTCTCCATGCCAGACTCTGAAAATATGCAGCCGAGAACATCAGAGGTAAATGAACTTTATTTAGATTTTTTTTTTTAAAAAAGAAAAGGTTTATCACGCAAGGCAACAAAGAGAAGAAATGCAGACTGCTATGAACAGACCACAGGACCAGGAGCTCCCACCACCTCCGCCTCCCCCCCCCACTGGCAGCAAAGGGGTTCTAATTACAACCAAATCAAAGGAGCAAGAGAACAAGACTCACATTGTTCCGAATGTGTTTACTTACACTAAAAACATTAAAACTGGACAATCTGAATGTACAGTAGAAGACAGACAATTTTGATTCCCACATGAATCCAAACACAGAACCTTATACAAGCTGTTTTTTAATAACATTTAGTCGACGGTACAAATGAAACAGGAAGGTTCACGGCTATGCAATACAATTGATTGATCACTTTAAGACAGACTATAGATGTCGCAATGGGCACTTTTAGGGGGAAAATGGGTTCACAAAAATAAAAAGAAGAAGTAGTAGAAGAAGAAGCAAGGTCTCATCCAGGGTTTTTATTGAAGTAACATCAAACCTGCATGTTGAGGTAAGCACGTCACTGGGGAATACGAAGGAAGCGATTCCCTTTAAAAAGGACTCCCTTAGCCATATCCCCACTCACTTTGTAATTCGCTTTGACAGTAAATCAATTCTCAAGCCTGGCCCCTTGGACTCCTCCAACCCTAGGTCCTCCTCTCTCAACATTCCTGCACACATGAATCACTCCAACTCCTGGCTTCTAGAAGGCATTTCCTGCCCGGCCCTCTCTCTCTCTCTCTCTCTCTCTTTCTCTCTCTTTCTCTCTTGCTCTCTGTCTCGCTCCTCTGCTGAAAGCTGAGCAGGAACTCGGCCGAGCTTTGATTTGGACCCAGAGGGAGAGAGGGAGGAGAGCTCGGCTTAACACAGGGCCCTGGCTCTGGGACCGCTCCGACAGACAGAGAGAGAGAGAGAGAGAGAGCGAGAGAGAGACATGGAGACTCAGGGATGTGTTGGAAGATGCCTGCAACACCCAAGCAGGGATTTAGTGTTTTATCCTTCAGATTGCAATATGAGCACTGGACCGTATTACAACGGCAATATCACTCCCTGCACTAAAGTCTGCCTCGTGGGAGCGCCCTCTCTGAGGATTTAAGTATACATTCTTTCTAAGACAGCCGTTCATTATTTCAGCTCTCAGTCGATTTAACATGGAACTTCATCACAGATTATTGAGAGCTTGTAGTGTTTTAAACCCCTAAACGCAACGCGAGGACTTCACCGATAAATTTCCATGATGGAGTGGATAGAGGCGCATTTAAATATTGAACGGGGAAAATGTACACGGTGGGGAAACGGGTGGTGCTTCAAAGCCGTACACCTGCTGGAGCTTCCCTCCAGAAATGATCCTTAATGCGAAACCCACAATACTATGTACAATCCAATGGTTTTGTCACCTGAACTGACTCGAGATGACCAAAGCAGCTCTTTAAAAAGAACGGTCTAAACTGTCTTGGTATTTACATGGGTGAAACATACAGAATATACAGAGATCACTACGCAAAAGATCACAAACAGAGTCTTAAGAGAGTAGGACGAGTGAAGCTGCAGCTGAGTGAAAAGGGGTCGTATGTCCTGACAGAGAGAGCTGGCCTACTGTGCAATGGCTGCTGTGTGAGTGAGAGTGTGTGGTGTGTGTGTGTGTGTGTCTCTGTTTGTAAACTGCAGAGATGTAAATGCTTGTCGAGGCTTGTTTATTTGTGAATGTTGAAAGTGTGTGACCTCATCTTCTTCCCTTTTTCATATCATGGCTCTTATCACCAGTCTCCCTTTGACCTGGTGAAGGTAGGTGCTCTGCTCCAACTCCAAGCTCTGGCTGGTCAGAGCCTCGTCCTCGCTGTCGAGCGGCTCCTCCTTGACCTTGATGACCCCGCAGTGAGCATCTGGGAGCTCGCCGCTCGACCCGCTGCTGCTACTGCTGAGCGTGTGCTTCCGGATGACTCCTCTAGGGGGCAGCCTGTCCTCCTGCATGCTCTCCATCTCCTCTCTGTGCTGCTCCTCCTGCTCCTCCTCGGATTCCTGCAGGTGTGCGTTGGGCTGACGTAACTGCTCGATGGACTTGGACAACAGCTGCGAAACACATTGGATCCACATTAATGACAACATCCTGCAGCAATTATCATTTCCAATCCAAACCTAACCGGAGAGAACCAAATCAGGTTCTAACACATAAATAAAAATAATCAATTGTATCTAAAACCATCATTATCAACAGAATTATTTCTATAAATATATAATCATTGTACATGAACTCTGAACTCATAGTTCAAATTACCTGTTGGGTTTTGGTTTTATGAATACAAAGTTCAAATACATAAAGGCCACTTCAGTTTCAAAACTGCTGAAAAAATTACTTGGAAATCAAATGTTATACATATGAAATACTGCTGCAACACAAACGCCTAAACTTTTGACCGGCCCCACTGACTATCCTTGATAAACTTTACTTTCTGAATCTTCAAAACTAACCTCAATTTAATGACAATTACAAAACAAACAATAACAGAGTTACGTGTTGTAAAAACCTGATAAAACGATAATATTTACCACATCTACTTAATATTTCTCATAATACCCAACAAACATGGCAACACTCTTGGCACTTTGATATAACATCAATACATCAGTGCAGCCGACTGAGGGAATCACTATGGAAATTTAAAAAAAACAGTGCCAATGTATTTGATCATGTGTATTCTAAACATTAATAGTACACGAGATAGCGTGTTAATTTTATAATATAGGCCCAGCTAGTGAAGCAGTACTTGTATGAATGTTACACAATATCTTGCAGGACAGAAGGAGGACGTGCCAACAGGATTGTAAAACCTTTGGCAGAAATTCACTGAGACAAAAATCTCATTCAGAAACATTAACAAGCTATAAACTGTAAAACAGGTGGGACTTTGGTCACTTTGGCCATTTTCGATGCAACATATTTTCACATCAGGGTATTGTTGCCCAGTTTGTGGCAATCTGTGATAAATATGTTGGCGACAGTAATTAGGCCCCCAGAAAGAATTGCAGCATCATTTTAAAAAAAACTAAAAACAAAACACTTTAGTCTTGCAAGTTTTATAAATCTAATCTGATCTGACCGGCTCATTTCACCAGAAAAGGGCTCTAAGAACAGGAAGCTGGTAACAAACAACATTACTGTAGACAGAAACTAGGCCTTGTATAAATATCTTTTCGGTTATAAGAATTAACCTACTTAGCTTAGAATTAGTAAACACGGTCAGACCTTTCCCTAAAATCCTTAAGCTCCTGTAAGTTTCCATTAGTGCCCCCTACTGCTGCTGGCAGTGAAGGACGTTTAAAAAGAACTGTAGACAAGCCACTTAGGAAATTAATTGGGGCGATGTTTCGGAAATCTCTTGCAATACACACTGAGGGCTCATCCCTGATTAGTGGCCATTTATAACCTCCACTTAAAGAGGCTTTACTTGCGATCTCATTGACCTGACTGACCAGATCTCGGTCCAGTGACGTGTTTCCGGACAAGAAGTGACTGTTATTCCACAGATCTTTTCAATAAAATCAGCTTTGCTGCGGACGTGGCAGTAATTAAAGCTGATCAACATGGTTTTTGTCACGCTGGCTGTGATAGATTTTTATTAATTTGAATGTTGTTGAGAAACTGTGGGAACAAGTAGATCCCTGCTGTATGTCTCAAGACCTGCTTGTGGTTCTTTAGGCTTTTTTTCTTTTCTTTTCTTTCTTTTTTTTTTATTACTTCTAGGTATGACCGCGTTCGATAGTTCCCATGGCTCCTTCAAGGCCCAGCGTTGGGACACATCAGTATGTGAGCTCACACAATGCTGCCTTTCACAGTGTCTGCCACCTCACACACGTCCCTCACCAGAATAATTACAGTCTGTGTGCAGCAAGGTCACCTCGGCCAACTTACAGAAACACAAATATTGCCACAGAGGAACAAAATGCATTCTGGGCGCTTTTCTCTCTCCACTTGAACTTCGATGAATTGAATTTCACCGAGGTAGCATGTGAACAGCACAGATGCCTTAAGCTATGATAACAGAATTAGTGTAGGGGAAGGATTTCATCCCCATTTGAAGTCAGTCAGAAGTTCCTCGCTTTGCAGAAATAACACCCAAGATTTCAGGGAAGAACAGACGACGACCCAGGTCTGTAAACTTGAGCTGCCACAGATGCTTTTAGAGAAGGCTAAAAATAGATTGACATTTGTGTGCTCAAAATGATTAAATCAGACTCCCTGCAGTAAAATAAGACCTCATGAGAGATGGAAGGGAATATAAGATGCTGTGAAAAGCAATCTGAAAGTCAAAATCCTGCTCTGTGAATGAATATTGATGATCAGCACAATACCTTATTTATATGGACCTGCTGCTGGTACTGTTTCTGCTTCTCCAGGAAGTGCTGGTGTTGCTGCTGGATGACAAGTTGAGCAAGAGTGTTCTGAGGCAGCGGCGCCGACTGGGTTCTGTTCAGGGGTCGGTGTTTGGGTAGTTTAGGCCGACTGCTGGAGGGGCGATCCTTCATGGCCAGCGGGGATTGCGGGAGTGAGGACATGGAGCCGTGGCCTGGGAATGGAATAATGAAAATAATTTTTTTTTAAAAACTCTTGATGTTTAACGTCTGAAACAGGCGCATTTACATTCCAGTGACGCATCAAAGTAAAGTAACTGTCTTACCTGACGAGAGCAACTTCTGCTGCCTCATTTGCTCCTTCTGGAGGAGGTGCTGAAGCAGAGCCTGGTGACTGGGGCTCACCTTCGACTCCAGGCCTGTGTGCATGGGCACAGGACCCAGTAGGTGCCCCGGCAGCCCATGTCTGACCTCCGTCGACCTGTCCTTCAAACCCATTGCCTGAAAGAAAAGAAATGGCGGTGAAGTAACGGCTAATTGCACTCAAACTAACGTAATGATTTTAAACAAAACTAATTAAATGAGATAAAATGTTCTTCAGTGAATGAGACTAATACTTTGTAGTTACAAATTTGAAATAAACTGATAAAGATGGGTGAAATTGGAGAACATCAATGGTCTGAAGCGGATGAACAGGCCTCTTAGGAATGCGCCACGGAGCTCAAAGATGATATATCATGTGCTGTGTTATCAGGAGTTGCACTTGAGAAGACTTGGGGTTTTTAAAAGCTGTGATAAATGAGGTAATAGGGGAGGATAAGAGCATGCCTGACACGAGACACTGCAGAACAATATTTATCTAAGGTCGATAAAATCATTCGGGGCCACAGGTCAGTGACCTCTGTTCATACTAAAAATCCAGACGACCCGTTGATAGCAGGATTTTCAATACGTAGACTGAGCCAGGGAAGCTTTTATTTACCAGATGACTGCACTTGTGTCTGCTGAGACGGCTGTAAACACGTGTACTCACATTAATGGGGGAAGATGCAGTTGAAATCCCCAGAGAGATGTTGGGTAAGGAGGGAGACGTGTATAAGCTCAGCATTGACACGGAGCCTTCGGGTCGGAATAACCTCGGCTGGGAAGGCCATCTCTACATCAGAGAGAGAGAGAGAGAGAGAGAGAGAGAGAGAGAGAGAGAGAGAGAGGTTTAAGAGGAGGTGGCAGATTTAGGAATCCTCTATGGATGATTTCAAAAGGCAACGTGAGCAGTGGCGTAAACGTTAATGCACTATGACGAACAACAGCCCACCTTGCTGCAAAGCAGAAAGGTATGAGTTTCTTAGAGATACAAAGGAGTGACAAAAAGCAGAGAGAAAAAGAAAAAAAAAAACCCCCGTCGTACATCGTCACAGAATGACAGCAGTGAAGATGATCCACTGTTCTAACCTCTAATCCACCACTTCACCCTCGCCCCTCCAGTCCACAGTCAGCCCACCGCCTGTTTCTACTCCTGCCCCCCCCACCCTCAGGCTACTCTCTGAGAGAACATCAGCACTGGGGCATACTTCCTGTACCCAGCAGAGCAGCAGACCAGCATGTGGTTTTGGAACAGCCATGTTTATCTTCGAACCCCTACCAGTACTCAGTGACCTGCATGTGGATATCCGGCCCATATTTGACCCGAGGGACCAGTTCCCTCTGAAAAAGGATACCTAATGTAACGGTGCACAAACAGGCCTTGCTTTTGCAACAGGCATGAGGTCCAATGAGCAGCCACCCCTCCCCGTCGCCTTCTGTCTACCAATGACTTTCAAGGAAGGCGCAGCTCGGGCCGATACAATAGCAATCCTGTGTGTTTATGTTGTTAGCATGTGGGTGTCTTTGGCTACCAGGGCCTGGGATATCAATTAAAATCCACAGTTTGCTTCTCTCCCTAAGCCCCAACCTTCAGCCCGGTGTCAGGGCGTCTCTCCCTCCTCTGTATCACTGGAGGTCCCTGGGAGAGTAAACAACGATGGTTCAGGAAAACACAGCTGTTCGGTTAAGATTGCAGAGAGATGTGTCATATCTGCCACACTCTATAATGGCCCGCTTTGTGAGCTCAGTCCAAAGGGAGCACTGGTCAGTAACGCAGCCATGAATCTATTGGGAAACGCCTCAGAACGACTCAGCACCGGAATGCAGCCAGACCAATGACAGAAATACGGGGACGAGCCAGCAGTAACCTTACCACCAAATGACAGCAATTTTCTTTTTTTCTTTTTAATGCTTTGAATGAACTGAACAAATAGAACATAGAAAATAATGTACAGTACATCTGGAGTGTAAAAAGTATATACACATATTCAGCATTTTGACTTGAATTGTTTTTTTCCAGCAAGGCATCAACCTTTAAAAGCAAACTCAGAGTAATCAGACATGTGGGTCAAGCTGTGCCTCTTTAATGTCAGCGTGGGAAGTCATTTTCACTGGAGTGTAACAAGACTGAGGACAACCGGTTGTCTGTTTTCATAGCTGCAAGTAAAATCGAAGACAAGCATTTAGCACTCTGACATGTTTTGATATACAAATGATTCGCATTCATAAAAACATCAGAATTTAGCCTATTATGATGTTTATTTTTATTTCTTTTTTTTTGGGGGGGGGGGGGGTCAAGTGCAGTGGTCATGATTTATGAACGTACCTCAGTTTTTGTTGTAGTAGGCAGAGAGGAGGGTCCATTTTCAGCCCCCAAGGCACTGGAGGCCCCTATGGGAGAGCTGGGGCCAGAGCCAGGGGCACTGTTAGTGGGCGTAGAGTCTAAGGAACATCAAGGAGTTAGACACCGTGTGCATGCTCACACTCTGCACACAACACAACACACATACACAGAGGCTTGGCATAACAGCTGCAGCTTCACAACAGTTTAATGTGTATGTTCATGGCTGCTTGATTACAATGGTCTTTTTTTGTTGTTTTTTTTTTACATGAGAGTGCAATGACCACTACAAGCTACTGCGTTGCAGAATGACTGATTAGTACACAGCTCCGTGATCGTGACACTATGGCTCGTGCTGCTTTCAGAAAGTATTTTATGCATAGATGTGCAGTTGCGCACACGTTTCAATTCATGTATAATGACAGAAAATGTAAAGCATACCCATCAAGTCAAAAGCCCTCTTCTTGTAGGGGGTCATGTTTCCATCTCTTCTCTTTAGCATGGGACTACTTCTCCTCTCTGCCACTTTCTGCTTCAGCCTGGATCGTACCTTTAGGTTGGGCTCTGAGACTAAAAAAAACACAACAAAAACAGATTTTTCGATAAGTCTCCATTCAACACTGTGTAGACAATAAAAAACATCATCATATGTGTACGTTAAACACAAGTACAATCAAAGATGTATACAACATATACATGTACGTAGTACAGTTTTATGTCGCCCTACACTAACAGACTAATAATTTTTTTTTTTTTTTAAAGAAATCACAAATATAAAGAAAAATAACTGTGGATAAAAGAGACAATATATCAAGTAATATTGTCATGTCGTGACAAGCTATAATTTCAGTTTAACAGAAATACAGAGGAGGTTTCAGATAAATTAAATGAGTCAGGATTGGGCCCATTTCCACCTCATCTGGACTAAATTAGGTCGAGCAACACACAGGCTCTAAGTGAAATAGTCCGCTACCTGCCGCCCTGGTGACCACAGTCTGATACAGTAGCAACAGTTAAACTAACACAAAAACATGGCAGATGTTTCAGGCGCTCTCCCCACGCCCCCTCCTCTAATGCAAACCAGAGATACCCAAATACACTGCTCCAAAGTCGCACTCACTCACAGCTCAGCCTGGAAAGAGTCACGTTTACAAACGACCACCAAGTTACAAGTTTAAAAACAGATATAGTTCTTTCAAGGATTCAAGGGAATGTTAATGATTGGTTTCAAGGGTCATAATAGATTATTTCATTATTTCTTTCCCTCTGTTAGGTTGTGTGAAATTATTTAGTATACTAAATTAATGCTGTTTTTAGGAATGTTTTTTATGCTTTTCATTAAAAACCTGAATCTGACAAAATGGCAATCAACTAAATCAGTATCAATATATTTAACCAACATCACAGATCATTTTACATTCGATTGAGCGATAAAATTTGATCATTGAAAATGTATTCGGACTCTGAACCAAGGGTTTGACTTAACTAAAAGTATTCTGGACAAATCAGTTTCTGGCTACAACATCACTTTTTAATGCAAGGAGAAAAAAAATATATCCTGAAAACCTTTTTAATGAAATGAAAACAATTTGTGGAGCAGTCTGAAAAATACATCTGAAGGATGCAGTCTGACTTCCGTTAAAAAAACATGCAAAAGCAAAGAAAAAGAGCACTGAATCACAGCAAAGGTGTTTATTTTTTCACGACAAACTCATCGCTTATGTGAATGCATGTAGATGTTTCTGTGTTTGGCTGCTGGACCGTGACTGTCTAGCCACAGTGACAGTAGTGACGCACTTGGTCATCAAGAAACCCCACAGCTACCTTTACGTACAATAAACAAGCGGGGTGGATGAGCTGGTCCTCTGACGGGGAGCCAGAACACCGCGCTATATTGAAGTTATGTAAACCCCGTGTTACACAATGGTGTACTTGTTTCAATTATTTAGCTGTGATCAATAATTAAATAGGCCTTTTTGCTATGTGTACAACATGCAGCTATACATAGGGAAGTGCAGCGATGACGTGGGAACTGCAGGGAGCAAGAGCGAGAGCACCTAAGGGGGCACAGCTAGGAGAGTGGGCCAGATGCTGCTATTCCTGGCTTTTGTCAAAAGCAGCGAAACCCTCTTCCCTAATACGTGACACAGACCTCTAATCCTGTGGGTGTGAGGTAGAATGAAAGCGAGCGAGGGAGGAAGAAAAGAGGCAGGAGAGATAAATGGAGAGAAAACGCTGTTGGGAGTCGTATGAATCTGCTTCACGCCCCGCTGCCTTGATTGCTTTCTATTTTTACACACTGCTGCCACCAAGCTACGCATCCCAATTGGTCGCCACGGGAACGCCAGACAGCAGCACGGGAACAAACACTTTCTCACTGGTCTCCGTGGAAAAAAAAAAAAAAAAAAACGCCCTGATGCAAGGCGCAACAGGAGGCAAGGATGGCAGCGGGGAGAAAAAAAAAAAGAAAAAGAAAAAAGCATATACTGTGAGCACCTGGGTCACTACTGCTCTGACGCCTCACTCAACAAAAACATGCTCCAATACCAGCAACGCACCACAGCAATAAATCAGACTCCTTACGTATTACGCTATCTGCACTTAATCAGAATTTTAAGTGTGCAGCCACAGTGACAGCCTGCGTCCATTACAGCCTGGACCCGAACAGATGGCTGGCTGGAAAGCTGAGGTGTGTGTGTGCACGCGAAGTGCGCGTGCGCGTGTGTGTGTGTGTGTGTATGTGCATGCATTCTGTACATAATGTGGCCTGCTGTGCATTTCGCTGACATCCTGTCTCAAACTAAAGCTGAACAAAAGCAATTCTTCACACTAAAATCACAACTTGATAAAAAAAAATAAAATAAATATATTAAAAAAGTCCACTTTTCAAGAAAACAGTTGGGCAACTTGATTTCTTCTTCCATTATGTCCCTGATATTCGAGCTGTGACTGTGTTTCTTAAAAAAAAGTGTGTTGCTGCACAGACTCCACTTTGCTTCACTTTGCTTTACAGTTTTACCTTTGCAGGATTATTTTGGAAAATCTGTCTTGCACCTGCTGAATGCACACATTTGGTAACTAGGTCATGACCAGAGAGGGTGTTGCACTTCTTATTGCTAAGCTGCAACTATTCCTGCCGCAGACTATCGCGTGAGCCCGGCCTGCTTCTATTCTAGACCCAGGAACTGAAACAAAGGGGATATAGATCAAGTAAACAGCTTAAAGCACATTAAAAACAGTCTAAAAATACTTTTGGGTGAAAAAAAACAACATAAAGAGGGAATTACTTCTGTCTAATCTGCACTTAAATTAATTACGTAAGTAATATTTATAGACTTTACGGTAAACATGAAAGCATTGAGTTCATCTTTAAATGAGGTTTTCATTTAACGTTTAAATTGGTGTCTCTTTATTCTGTTCATTCGTGAGTATTTTCATGTTTTCTACATTACCAGAACTTTTTATACAGTGCACTTAAAAATCTAAGTTTAATTTATTCCATGGGAGCATAGTAAATGCAGAAAGATTATCTAAATTAAATGCTAATTTGATATGTTTGCCCTTTGAAAGACTCAGCCTGACATTCAGGTTCTCACATCTTGTGTTTTTATCCCATGTTACCTGTTTGGCTGTTTTATTGTGCGTTTCCATTCAAACTGCTTTTTACTATTTATCCCTATAAGTTTATTGTACTTTTTATTATCAGTTTTACCTTGTCTTTATCATAGTAAAACTTTGTCTTCATATTTCGTGTTTTCAGTCTTCTATCATCTTTAAATATAGCTCCATCTGTTTTTTTCAGTTAGATATTCTGTGCTACTTGTATAATGTTTTTTTTAATCTCTTTCCATCAGTTTTAATAAGCACTCTTCATTTTCCATTTAAATGCCTCGTTTTTCCTTTTCTTTGCTTTTTTTTGTCTTATTAACACTCATTTATAACATGTTTATATATCACGTATCATACAGGTTGGTACATTTCAAAGTGCTTCACAGGAAAATGTACACTGTGATAACAAGTCAAAACAGTGAGGCGCAAGGAAAGTGAAAATACGACAGGAATTGAAAGCAGGAAATGTTAGATCTGGAAGAAAAAGATTAAAAATACCTTTACCAAGACAACTAAAGAGATAAAATATTAATGTGACAAAGGAAAGATAAAAGTGCTTTTAAAAACCAGTTAAAAAGAGTAACGAGACAAAGTGGCGGTAGCACTGATGCATACAATGTGAGCATGCGGGTCATATATTCAGATCGAGACTTGAATGTTACATTAAAAACCATAAAGTAACTTAATGAATCCTATAACTTTCTGGCAACCAATGTCCAACCTTTTGTCAAAGCAGGTGTAATGTGCTCTCGCCTCCTGGTCCATTGAGCTTCATGAAAACGAACGTATGTATAAATAATATTCAATTGATTAAGTTTCAACATTTCACACAAGTATCATGAATCCAATCGTGATCACAGCTTCCCACTGGAACGATGGTCCTGAGCACTCTGGCCACATGAAGCAGCAGCGAGTCCAACGCGAGAGGGGGGAGATCGGGGCCGTCACTTTGTTTTCAGAGAGCTATCTTTGCTTAAACAAACAATCCTGTCGAGGTTCATCCTGCCTGTGCCCGTTCTAAGTCAGCAACACCTGCCAATCAGCTATCAGTGACGGGCAGCGGCTCAGAGAACAGCACTGCCTTTGTGTGTCCCCCTCGCGTGCCAAGCCCTCAGAGGACTTTAATGAAGACGGACAGGAAGTGGGGGAGGAAGGCCTGAGCAGGAAATGACCACATATAGATTCAGGAATCCAAAAGGGGCAAGAAATAGTTCTATCTGTGCAAGTGTGGCAGACTCACAGACTGAACTGTAAAAGGCGGCGTGGACGTCCCCAGTGTGAGCCTGAAATGCTGCTCTTCCCCTTATTTGTTTAAACCTTGCCTTTTTGTGTTCACACTGGAAGCTAAACAATACAACCCTAAACAGCATCCCTGTTATTTCAGATACCAGCCTTCAACTTACTACACCACTTACCTTGTGAGAGCAGAGTTACCAAACATGTAACTATGTATTTAGGTAGAAATATTCTCTTTTGTAAAGACTGTGTGGTGCAGACGGATTACCATAAATAAATAAAATCTTCTCGAGCTGTCATTTAACCTTCTAATATTTGTTCTTGCCATGCAGTGCCTTTATTTTACCAGATCTAATTGTTCTGCCTGATCTCTAAATTGTATATTCACACAACATGACAGGTCTGTAGTTAAATAACTCAACAAGTATAATTGTTTTCCAATGTAATTAAAAGAGACACAGGAGGGAAAAGAACATAATATAATTTGGTGACCTCACCGCCGAATCACGGAGCTTTTGGTACGCAAACCAAAGAGAGGCAGGAATTATACTTATTTACATAGCCGTCCCCAACGGGTTCCTCGAACGCTAAACCAACAAACCTGAGCTGCTTTTTGGTGGGAACCTGTGTCTTTTCAAAATAGTTTTTAAAGCCCATAACTCAGGAGGAATCAATCTGGCCTAATTCTCCCATCCACCACAGAACATTTGCAAGCAGGCCTTGGAACTCGGTTTGTTTGTTTAACACAGAGACAAATGAGGGTCCTTTTAAAAAAAAAATAAAAAAATGATGGCAAAGTAATTTTAGCACAAATAATAGTCATTAAGACTTCAACCTGTGGAGGAAGAAATTCAAATGTGTTGTGCAGTCGCACTGCATTAGAGTAATCCAAATAGAAATAAGGCAAGCTTACATTAACTCCCTGGCATAGTGAAGTTTTGCGTCAAGCCCTGAAGGTAACAAGAGGGGAGCTGGGGTCATAATGAGCCTAACTGATGCTATTAGCAGGTCATCAGCAACGGAAAGCAGGAAACACTCATTGGTGCACCACCTCTCCGATGACAAAGGTCAGAAAGACGCTCGCTGATTTACAGCCCAGTTTAGGTTAAATGTAAAACACACTGACGTCTGTCAGATCAGCTGTGTGTGTGTGTGTGTGCTTGTGCGTGTGCGTGTAAATTAACAGACCTGACTTCCTCAAGGGGAAGTCGTCCTTGCTCTCGAGGGGAGATGGCAGAGTGTACTGGCAGGTGGGGGATGTGCCGCCCAGAGGAGAGCTTTGGTCCAGTGATGTGTGGTGAGAGGACCTGAAATCACGAAGACGTTCACATTTCAGAATCACATGCAGACATTTCGATCATCAATATACCCATAAAGGTCTGTGAGGTAATGAGACTAAGGGTACTTACGTATACCAGAGTTTTGGGTGCTGGATGAACGTGTGATTGGCTCCATTGCTGACAGGGTCCTTTGCGGACTTGCTCAACAGAAACTCTTGGAGTTTCTGTTTGACTTCGGTACTGGCCACTGCACCTGTGAGACCAACAGACAGAAACAAAGGGATTGGGGTCACCCTAGGGCTCTGACTCACAAGGTATGAATGTGTAAAACACAAACTCATTGGCTGAATTGAAATTCTGAGCAGAAATATAAAAATGTATTTCCTTGCCTTGACGATCTCAAGAGATTCAGTTAATTCAGTTTTCCAGCAGTCAAATTTATGTATGAAGATCTCCCCCTAGTGGTGTCAGTGTGTTTGTCCCTTTAAAAGTGATACTGCAGAGAGGGTCTTTTTTCCATCTGAGGGTTTCCGTTGCAGCGCACAGTTTCAGATTGCACGATGTGAAAAAGTCATAAATCTCCATCTATTATTAGTTATAAGGTAAAAACAGATTGAAATACTATACCCTCTGCTGTTTTCGCCGCGCTATTCAGGGACATTTTCGCCCAATTTCAGGACTTAAATGTGACTGGCCAACTTCATGTCATCAGTTCACATGTATTGGTTAAGCATCGTGTCGCCATCGTCATCGTCCTGCTTTACAATGCTCCCCATCAGACGTCCAAAGCTATTTTCAGATATCTAATTATTTGCCTTGTTTGAAGACATCCTTAAAGACACTCACATCCCCTATTGAGAAATCTTGTCTCCATAAGGCAGAGGCTGGAAATCAGAACAGTTTGTCCTCTTTATGAAAGGCAATTACACTCTCCCTTGTGGTGAGAACAATATAACTTTCATGAATTTTTCAGCAACAGTCTCAAATGTGATCCGACTGCAAGCGTCATTAAGTACATAGAGGTGGTCTTAAGAGATTCCCTTACTTGCTTTAAACTACTAGTGATACTACCGGTCGCACCACTGGATATATTCAGCACAGTCTCAAAGAATAAAATCTCAAAAAGATGTATATTTACATTAATAGACAAACAATATTAATGCAAATTAACCCTTGTTGTTTCAATATTTGCTTTAATTCATTAACGTTAATCTCCTGTAGATGTTAGAAAATGTTCATTGACTCTTTCATTACACTAAATTAAACACATTAAAGTGAACTCTATGAGGAGTAATAGTGAGTGCTCCATCAAATATAAAAATCTAAAGACGTGCTTGTAGATAAACAGCATTTGTACACAGCAACTAAATGAGTCTCTTAATATAAGAATACACGGTTGAATTATTCGCAGGCGCAAACACAAGCATGACATCTCACTCGAAGGCTATTATCCTTAAAATAATGATGATAGCAGAATGTCTGTATGGCACAAATGTGATATTGAGCATTTTCTCAGAGGGATATTCCATTACTTTAAAGCTTTCCTGGTGTTCCCAGCTGTTTTATGTATATTTTAATGCACTTAAGAAATGATTGAAAAGGTGGAGGGCTTGAATTCATGGCCCCCATGCTCGCTTTTGCCCAGGGCCCTTAAAAAAAATGTTTCATTCAGCTCCTGGGAGTGGAAAGGCGGTGATGATGACGGTGTCAAGCTCTTACTCTCTCGAGAGCGCTCCTTGCCCCTGAGGCTCAGGCTGGAAACATGCTGCTCTCTCCGATGCCTCTCCTGCTCCTTCTCCTGCTGATTCTGCTGCTGCTGCTGCTCCAAACGACGCTCCTTCTCTGCAAGTTCCTGCTGCTGCTTCATGGCCTGCAGCTCCTGCTGAAGCTGAGAAACACACAGGCCTCATATCAGCATGAGGAAAGCACACTGATAATCATTTTTTTTTTTTTTTTTTGGTGGTGGTGGTTTTCTATTTTGCTGTGATGGGCTATTCTGTGCCTGACTAAAAACAAAAGTCTTGCTGAGCTGCCCTGCTGCGCTGAGCTGTTTCTCCTTTTTCTGCACTTTGTGATGTTGTCCTGAGCTGCAGACTTTTCTCCTGATCGGCACTGTGCCACGCTGTGTTGTTTTGTGCCGCGCGGCTGTGCTCGCTGCTGTACTGTCCTCCATGCAACGTCCCGGTGCCATATTAACCTTGAGATGCTCCTGGAGCTGAGCCTGGTGCTGACGGGTCAGCTTCTCATGCTGCTTCTGGAACTCGCTGATTAGTAGCTGCTTCTGAATCTGCTGCTGTTTCTGGATGAGCAGCAGCTCCTGCTGCAGCTGTCTCTCCCACAGTCCGGGGTCCGAGCCTGGCCCCAGCATCCTCAGGTCTGTGCGCAAGTCCAAAGGCGATAACGGCTCCACAGCCAATGGCACTTCTGGCTTAATATCCACTGCAGCCCCGACATGGAAAACAGAAATGGAGAAAAAAAAAGTATTTAGAAACATCTATACAATTCTACTTTATCGTTTCCAGAACAAAACATATCAGGAGTCACGGAGGTTAAAAAAAAAGACATGGGGAAAAAAAACAACTTTTAAGAATAACTAAGAGAGAAAAAGAAAAGCTAAGTTTCAGAAATGAAAGGCATATCCTTCTCTCCCATGATCCTCGGAAACCTGCAATTATAATAGTTTCTATAAACAGACACAGAATTACATCCGTGTGAGCCCCCTGGGAGCAGCTGTACCAAAGGCCCAATGGGCGTTTGGCACGAAACGCTAAAGTGGTCATTTGAAGTATTTACATAAATCCTGTCCTTCCTCTGTTTGATAAATAAATACAGAGGGGTTTTCCCCCCCTTCTGTCTGTCCCAGAACATCATGTAGATATCTTTTCCAAACATAAATAATTAAGGAAAAGTAAATTGTGCGCCCATGTGTGTTTGGGCATTCATGTTTCTATGAGTCTCTATCTGTTCTTGAGTGCAGATATTTCCCTGTGCACACAGGTAAGAAGACCTGCTTCTATTATAAGCAACTGTCAGATACAAAGTGCGAGGACATCCCTTTGGTATCCAAGCGCTATATAAAATCTCCGCCACGGAGAAAATCGATTGCCTGTTAACACCACGGAAGACATGGCCACTTCATCTCTCTGCCCTAGAATGATTGTATAACTTTTTTATTTTTTTTGTCATTGCTATGATTTTGTTTTCATCAACACTACTGTACCTTACTTTATATCTTGAAATATCATCTCGTTGAACAACTTTTAAGTTTTAGAGAACTGTCCTTGTGTGGATATTTGACCAGTGTTAGAATGAATGTGCGCAAACCTTGGAAAAATAAAATGCATTCGTAATGTTGATGCAAACTGTGTTTTATTCTTCATAAGTTTTGAACATAAACTACAGTATCTCAAATTATATGATATTTTGAGATATTGTTTTTTAAGTGACTGAAATGTTTTTGTTAGTTATGAATGTTGAAATCAGTGACAAAACTATGCACTTTATACAGATTTGTATTTTATTTTATGAAATGAACCTCTATGTATACATAGAGCTACAATCAGCATTGTCCAGGCTGTATAATGTCTCCTCCATTTTGAGACGAGACAAACATTCAGGAGATTTATTGAATGTATTCACAGCCTTAATCTTCTCAAAGGTCACTTGTGCGAGAACAAACAAGAACACTGTTACTACTTCGCCATTTCCTTGGGAGCATGAGACGGCAAAAAACTGTCCAAGTACAGTTACTGTGCTCATATTAGGACTCTTGTATGGATTTGATGGAGGATTTATAATTGTAGACTATAACAAAATGCCAATAAAACACTTGCCAGTAGAAGCAGTGCCACTGTACAGTAGCCATCAATTTGGAAGCAGCGCCTCCTGTTCTCGGATGCTGTGAAGCTCACTGGCGCCCATTTGTTTTGTCATGTAGCCTGTTTTTCATTGCCACCATTCCATGTGTATGCGGCGGTGGATGATTATAAATAGAAACATAAAAGCAAGTGGCGCAATCCTGGTCTGTGACAACCCCCACACCCTAGTATCCACCACCCTAACTTGCCGCTGCCATGGCAACGCTGGCAACGTAATTATGTCTCCCCATTCTGCAGATATCGAGTCTCACTGCATGTCATCTCCTGCCTACAGTGGCACTGTGACATGTTGACTATTATATCAGCTTTTCAGCTCTTATATAAGAAAGGAGTCCCCAGTCGAGAGAGACAGAGAGGGAGAAAGCGTTACAAAACCCTCCAGCACGCGCACACGTGCACGCGCAGAATGGAGAATCTGTGGCAAAGTGATAAGTTGTCTTAAAACATGTTCAAAAAGTGGAGACAGCTAGAGGGGACTCCTGTGCTGTAATTTTCCTCTCTGTGTTCTAAAAACAGCTCCAATCAACTGACAGAGGAGGGCAGCAGCTCAGCAGGCGCGGGGAACGAGCACCTGTAGAACAGAGCCTTCTCTTCTGACAGGGAATATTAATCTTAGCTTGTAAGTACTTGACAAAGGACTCTTTTGTTGCGGGCACCATTCCAGGAGCAGCCGCCAACCTGTGAACCATTGAAGGGCTCAGAGAGTCAGACAGCCTTAGTGATACTTTTGCCTAATGGACCTAAATATAGTGACAAAACACACACACACACACACACACACACCTGCTGCCTGGGTGAATTCACCACTGTGATATCTAATTAATCTCATATTTCATTCTGTACCCTCACTGTGACTGGCATTAAGGATCCCCACTTTGATCAGCACGTCAAGCTGAGCCTCCATCAGAAAATCTCAGACTGTGGTTTAACAGGATGGGAAAAGGGAGGAGGGGGAGGAGGAGGAGGAGGAGGAGTGTGAAAGCTTAAGCCACCTTTGATAACCAAGGCTGTATGAAATGGCCCTTGAGGAAACCACAACAACCTCATGTGCCTGTTCTATTCTTGTCCGCTCTGCGTCCACTGTGCTGGCTAGAACAGCGCTGACTGGAATGACAATGTTGAGGGAACATAATGAGGTCCTGGAGGTAGGTAGACAATGTTCCACATGCACGTGGATGATGTATCATTTACAACTTATTCGTGACTGATGCTGCTGTCTGTTGCTGCTGGAAATACACATAGGCAGTAAAATACTCTTCTGGGTGAAAGGCGCAACAACAGAGTTGCTTCGATATATTTATTTACTTCCACAAATACCCAACCTGAAACTACTCAAATTAAAATCTGCTGTTTCTGGTTCACCAAAATACTCCTTCAGCAGAAAGGAACACGGAACCACCAGTAACTAATTATAAATGCTGTTCTGAGCAGGGCCTTAATATAGACAATGTGCGAAAGACAGTCACAGTAGTGAGGCCGCCTGCCCAATTTAACGCAGGCAAAAATAAAAGCATCATGTCACATTTATGTAACTTTCAGGTCATTTTTGCAAACCATCACTCACACAGAGGAGCATGCGACTGCTGCTTCAGTGGTCCTCGTACAGTGCCACTGCTCATTATGATCGCCACATTTGATTAATTCACTTCGGGTTAAAAAAAAAATTAAATTAAAAAAGGGGTCGCTCATGATTGGTGGAAAGTGCATACACAAGTGTCTGTAGGCGCTGGTAAACATGAGATTTATGAATGACAGGTCCCAAATTTTTTTTTAGCACAGGGGAGCAACAAGCACCCTGCCCCATGCCCAAATTCCTCCCTGTGGAGGACCTGCCGGGAGGGGGTGTGACTCATGGCCTGTGACTACACTCCCAGTGCAGAGTCGCACCGCCAGTGTCCCCAAAGTGTTTATTTCTAAAACCGATCTGCCTCTCATTAGCCTCTGTGGTGGCTGGAGTGACAATCACAGCCTTAATTTGAGATGTTGGATGGCGGTCTTTTTTTGCCTCGGGCCACATTAGCTTCCCATCCTAGACAGAAAAACACATCGCCAGTGACACTATTACTGCATGTGAGGAGCCCAAAATTCACAGATACTCAAATTTATTCATCAAATAACTCAACCATGTAAGGAGATGAGAATAAGTTTGAAAGAACAGCTTGACATTTCACAGTAACCTTTTGAGATTCTGATCACTCCAAATGTGACTACTCATGTGAGGAAAGAGTCATTAATATTGTAAACATTACCCCTGAATATAAATAGCACAGCTATTCTTAAACCTTATCAGCTGAGCTTTGCACCTGAACGCATCACAGACTTAAACTGAATATAATGATGTGAAAGAAATCCTGAAATGTTGTTCAATAAAGACTTTCACTCAATAGTAGGTACAAAGAATAGTTTCTGAGGTTTTAAAGGAAAACAATGGCTAATTTTATACACATTATATGAACATTTTGCCCAGACAAAGTTACTTTTTTCATTATGTGATACTTGATCACAAAGTTCTGCATTGTCTGGTTGTATTTGCAGAGACTTAACACTTAAATCAAAATATTACACACAATAAACCTCAGTCTAAATTGTTTTGCAACCATTTAAAATGAATAAATGCCTGTAAACACCCATTCTAGGAGTAGGTAAATGTAATGAAACACTTTGAGTTACACCTTAAACATGTAGGTTGCCCGCATTTAGTGTGAAATAGAGATGGTTGCTGATCTACATTCCTTGTCTCACTGTATAAATAGAACCAGAGATACAGAAGATGTTTGAGGGCAAAAATAAGCTGATGCTTGGGCCTGCAATGTGGTGCTGGATCTCTCATTAAGTGCCTTGTTATTTTGAGCAGCTGGCATGTCTAAAGCAGGAAACAGGTCTTTATTTTTAAGACTCGGGCTCGTCCTTGCAGCTGAGCCAGAGCTGCGGTTTTCAGGCTATCTACTAACAAAGAGAGCCGAGCTGAGCCACAACGGGCTTTTCACTGAGGGGAGCACGGCGTCCAGCAAACAACACACAAAACACAACGTAGTCCAGCTTTATCCCAGCAGGAGAGAGAAAACACACAAAATGGTGGGTGATAATTGAGAAATCTTTCCAGACTTTAAGTAATCTTTGCCTCTCTTTATAAGCAGCATTGGCAGCGGCAGCGGATCCTACCATCAATAACATTCCCAACAAATCAATCAGCGTGAGTCAATTGGCTTGATTCCTTGAGCAACAGCTCACGCCACAGAAAAGCATCGCAACCGAAAACACAAAACTGAACTTGTTTTTATCCGACAGGCTTTGTAGGGGGGGAATATAAATGAGCAAAATGGGCTGTGTATATTCACAGCTCTTTTTCCCCCCACTGCACTCTCCTTCATAATACTACAATATAATCAAACAGAAATGTACATCATTTCATTATGGGGTCAATTTTACAAAGCGCTAACATGAAATCCTACATCCTTTGTGTTCTTTCGCAATGTCTCTTTAGCAATCAGCACTTCAAATAGATGAAGAATACAGACGAGAAGACTTGAAAGGTGCATCATTGTTATGGTCTAAAAGGTCCCTATTGATATTTTCTCATGGTATTTTTCATTGAAGGGAAACTAATTACTTTTTTTCCTCATTGGAGAGCTCATCTGAGGACCATTTTGGTCAAAACATTCATGATGCCAACGCTAACCAAAACAAAAATTTTATTGTGCCCTTTATTTTGCAAATCCACTTGAAATGCAACAACAGAAGAGTAGAGCATTGAATAAAAGGTCAAGAAGTTTGCTTTATAAAACTATTTGCATATAACTTGTTCGGCAGACACGATGAGTTCTTTGCCAATAAATACTTCAGATTTCAAGCATAGAAAGAGCTTCAAACATTGAAAAAGAAAATATCAACCCATCCTGGTGTTTGTCTAAAGCGACCTGCTCTACAACAACAGCTCTACTCTTCTGTCCACCCAGAGAAAGGCATCTTGATGAGGCATTTTAAGACTGGTAATATTAGTCTCTGTCAGGTGATTTACCACAAAATGGA
This sequence comes from Blennius ocellaris, assembly GCF_963422515.1. Lineage (NCBI taxonomy): Eukaryota > Metazoa > Chordata > Actinopteri > Blenniiformes > Blenniidae > Blennius > Blennius ocellaris. The sequence goes on from NC_137657.1 coordinate 8,933,056, forward strand.
AAGAACAAATTAAACAGGCAAATGACAGAATTCTCTATAAATATCTGTTCCAAAGCCGCTGTTATATCAGGAGCACGCCGAGATGGAATGATAACGCACAGACGCCTAATCTTAGCAGGCTAATGCCATAAGCTGAAAATAACTCACCTAAGAATAGCTGACCCACAGAATAAGCAAGGAGCCCGTATTCAGGCGCTCACTATATCTGTTGTTTGGCTCACAAGCTGCTTAGAGAAAAGAACCAAGCCTGATCTAATTGTCTAATTGTCAAATAACTTACTCTATTGACAGACATGCTATGTGTCATCCCTTTTTCAACCTGCCCTCGCATTTCTACATCGTTTCATGTTCAGCCCACAGCCTGTGGATGTGTTCATTTTCTCATTTTGATAACCTGAAGTCAGACTTCAGGCATATTTTAAAATGTACTTAAGTGGTGGTTTTTTTTTCTTATCTTTGAAAATTAAAAACACTGAGTTGACCCACAATGCAAAATAGCCAAATGTACATGCAACAGTTTGATAAGGTGAGTCTCCATCCCATTGTTCCTAATTTGGGTTACGACTTAATCGAGTCAGCGTCATCAATGTGACCACATCGGATATGCTTTCAAGAAACTCACATCACAAAATAAGCAACGCTTCAACTTTCAGCTCATTTCTACTGAGTATTAATCAATAGCCTCGTGTTATAAAAGAACGAAAAAAGCAAACGAGGTGTGACTCATCTCGAGTCAATTCAGTGAATAGACGTTACTCATACTGATGTCAGCCGTGTACTCGTCAATTCTATTCTCAGGGCGAAAATAGAACAGCCAGTGTCTGTGGTAAATATCCAGAGAGAAACCTTTCAAAAGTCCCCTCAGTATTTCTGTAACAGCTCTTCCTGTTCCCTGAAAAGTGCACCATGACATGGAAGCTCGCAAAACACAACATCCCTGTCGTGTTCACAGTGACTCATTTCAGGGTACGGGGTTGAAACACTTCCTCATTTTAGCCGAGCTGGATAAAAAGATCTTCTCATGACGCTGGGTATGTCAACACAAAAGTAAATACCTTGATTCAGGAAGAAGTGCCTGGTCCTACCACGTCGCTGTGCAGACAGGATTTGAGTTCTCTTTTCACACAGAATGAGAGACCGGGTGAGCGCAAAGAGTTGAGAGTATGCAGGAGTGAGAGGGAGGAACAGAGTGAATGGGTGCACAGAGGCACAGAGGATGGAAGACAGATAGATAGATAGATAGATAGATAGATAGGGGTGAAGTAGCAGCGGATTTAGAGATAGAGGAGAGGCTCACTTTGGAATGCAGAGACAAAAATAGAAAAGTAAAAAATAAAAAGGGAGATTCCTCAGTGGGAGAAGAAACACAGGACTGTGTGATCACCTGAGTTGTTCACGTTGTGCATCTTGCTCTGGCCGGGGAGCTGCTGGTGTCCAACGCGCCCTTCTGTTGTGGAGAAACTTGACTCGCCCTCGTAAATCGTCTGCAGCATACTCCACTCAGCGCTCAGGTCTCATCGCAAGCCCTGCGTTTCCTGTCACCAAAGAGCCACCCCTCAGCCACTCAGGGAAGAGACCACGACAACAGGCAACTCTCTCCTTTCCTCTGAGAAACTACTCTCCCTCACAAACTGCACACACTCTCTGCAGGGCTGCTGCTCTCCAGGGTGTCCGGCTTCGGTCTGGTCCAAACACTAACGCGATGTTTGTTTGGACGAGATGGCAAATCCAGCTTCTTTTTCTTACTTGCTTCTCTCCTTTTCCGTCTCCAGCCTGTACTTTCTTTCTCCCCCACCCTCTTCTATCCTCCTCTGCACAGAGTCTGAGCAGCAACTGAGAGAAATGGAAAGCTGAGTTGCTACGAAAGCCGTGCGCTGTGTACTGAGCACCTCGCAGAGGCAGCAACGCAAGCCAGGGAGGGAGCAAGCTTCATTTGCATGTGAATCAACAACTGCGTGGCCCACAGGTGACAGAAATAGAACAATGGCCAGCCCTGGCTAAAAATAGGTCAGGCGAGGCGCAGGGATTGGAGCAGCATTGATGCGTTTAAAAATACCACACCAAACACAGCTGTCTTCTTCAGCTCCTGCCAGAAGGCATGTCTCCTGACTCCCTCTCTGCAGATGGAGGCTTGATTCCTCCCTCTCTCTCTCTCACTCTCTCTCTCTCTCTCTCTCTCCCCCTCTCTCTCTCTGTCTTAGTTTTGTTCTCCTATGTACACGGATACAACGTTCCATTTTAGTTCAGATACACATGAAAGACTCACACAAACATCACATTTTTAGTCCAGGTCAAAGGTTTTGTAAAGCAACTGCATGTCTTTTACATAACACAAAAATACTGTGAAGTATTCTCTCTCTCAAAAAAAAAACAGAGGAAAGATTGAAAAAATAGATTTTTCACAGGGATACATTTCCAGAACAACTAAACTCTGAGTGCAAAAAAGCATTTGGACATAATCTGCATGTGTGACAAAAACCCAACAGGATGTGTGAGGATAAGTGAGACACCAAATGGACACAGTGTCCACTTAAGATGCAGAGTGTAACCTCACTGCATTAGCTCAGTATATATATATGTGAGGTTCAGTGTGTATCCAGGCCAGTGCTGCTACTCAGGAAGCATGCTTTCAGCAAACCGAGGAAGCCAACTGTAAGATGCCATAACAGCATGATAGCAATTACATAAACCTCTCAAACTGTGTCAAGAACACTTCTCCAGGACTACAAACCCTGTTCTCTTAAAATATCTTTTGTACTGGAGAATTTAAGGAATGCCAAAATACAAAAAAAAATGCTATAGTTGTCATTAACAAATGTACCTTTTTGATCAAATTGAACATTTTCTCACCAAACACTAATAGTAGGATTTATCAAATCAAAATAACAAGACCAGGATCTGCTGTTCACATAATCAGACTGGAGCCTATAAAAGCAAAATCAAATGTTCTATCTGACCAATGATGCGGGGCTGGGTTTATAGACAAGCAGCCTGTGCCTTTAAATTTTTCATCTTCCTTCATAATTTGACCTGTCCCCCAGCCAGGGGCGTGGAGCCAGCAAGGCTATTTTTAGGTCCTGAGCTCTGACGACTGGGCTACAGAGACACAGAGAAGGAGTTTTACTGTGTTGTTTCAGCTGGACAAACATTTAACCCCTCAATCCTTTTATCACAGCACAGCCAAGGAGTCGAGAAAGAAATGCAGCGCTTATAGGCTCACCCCAAAGACAAGATGCAAACCATGCTAATGCATGACAAACTCCATGTTATGTAACTAGATCACTAACTTTTTTCTTTTTTTTTGCTACGATAACTGCAAGATTATAACAAGTCACACATTAAAGACATTTTTTTTTTAAACTTTTTTTTTAAATGTACTCCATCTATTTTTTTGAAGTGATAAAACATATAGGGGGAAAAAAACATGACAGGTTCGTTTAGAGGAGTGACAGATTACAGACTCTGTAGATTTAAGACCTTCTTGAATTAGTTTTGGCATCCATGTACTATAAGATGGTGTGAGTGATAACAAGCCTTCAAGTCCAAGGTAATGATGCTAAAGACTCAGAGTTCCATCTGTCACCGAACCTGTCAGACCAGGTGCTTTGACCCGGCAGTCTGGCCTATCAGAGCTTAATTGATCAAAAGAGAAAGTAAAGCCGTCACATGAGTAACATTTATTATAAAAAAAACTCAAAAGGGATTCTCTACTTCTTATAGCGTGATAATTGTTGTTTTTTCCAAATTGAAAAATTCTCAAATGAAAAAGGTACACGACGAAACTGTCATATCAAACTGTTACCAAGACAATTTATATTATGGTGCAAACTTGAAATGATGTTTGCATTTCAATGTTGATGATTCATAACTTATTTTGTCTTTTTTTTCTGGCTTATTTTGGATTATTTTATTGTTTACTTTCAAGTGTTTCGGTTGTGCATTCATTTGTGCCACGGTTTTACAGTAAGCATCAATTAGACAACATTATCGTCTAAATATAATTTGATTGGCTTGCCCTACTTTTACAAAAAATAGAGAGAGACGGAGATGCTTCAGCAGGACATGTTAGCGGCGATTAACCTACACTTTATTTATGACTAACTTCCTGAGGCTGATGAGAGATTGCGAGATTGGAAATAGCTCTGTCTAATAGGCAGGGTCCAGTAAACCTGCAATGTGGCAAGCCCATTATAGCTCCGACTGCGTCACTGGCGGCCTTTGTCTACTTTAGTCCTATTAAAGCATTTAAGTGTGAACGTCAGCGTCCCTGCTGGAGAGCCACTCCGCTCTGCTCTCCAGGGCCAGTGCTCGACTGTCTGTCACCTCCCGCACATCAAACACAAACTTGTGTGTCTCCCTATGTGTGTGTGTGTGTGTGTGTGTTTTGTCACCAGAGCTCAGACATGGAGTGGGGGGAATATTACAAATGAGGGAACAGAGAGCTAAACCAGCGGAGCGCCTTTAGCATTTTACAAAATCAAAGACTACTTTAGCTTGTTTTTAAAGCTGAAGAAAAATCTGACAAATCATCATGATGTTGTTTCAAACAGACTCCAACTGAATCAATTGAAAGTACCTATTGGGATTAGAGTGTCAACAAAGAAAAACTTGCTGCCATTGAGCTTCAGCTTCTTCTGCTCTATTTTGAGAAACCCTGGTCATAACCTGGGGATTGGGGTTTTTTGTTTTTTTTTCCCTTCCTGCCAAATGAGCCTACTCACATTACCACAATTACTGTACCAGGTCCAAATCAACTCCCAAAGTTCTCTGGCTTAATCACCATAACACTGCTGCCTTGTGACACACTGTGCATGATGAAACCCAGCAGGGAGTCAGACTGGAGACGGAAGAGAGAAGGACTTAAGTGTTGCAACAGATATGAGAGGTGGACCAGCGCCACTCCTCGGGACCAATTTGATCTGGATAGAAAATGTTTTGTTCCCCTTTAATAGTGGATGACCCGTGTGTGGGAGGGAGTGAGTCAGGGATGTTTTGTTGCTCAATGTTCTCTGAACTTCAAAGCCTGCGTCCATTTCAGAGGGGCACGGGAGGGGGGGGGTTAAATGGTAAAATATCATGATCACAGAATAAGTCTTCAAACCCTAATTGATAAGCTCGTTTAATAGCATGTGCTTTGACGCAATTCACTGAATCAACTGCTCTGCCGTCCTTCCCGCAATAATACATATTTCATCATTCCACCTCGGGAGGACTGAGGCGGATGTGTTCGTTGTCAGGTGCTGATTTTGCCCCTCAGAAGGGACGTTCCTCCCTTGGGTGGAGAAATACACTAACAGCAACTACGCATGTTACCATGCACCCCAATCACGCCATTTGCGTCCCCCGAGCTCCGTCTCTCCCTCTAGTGGCCGCCCCGCCACTCTGAGGGCAGCCCTGGCGCAGAAGGGAAATTACCTCTCCACACTGATTACCTCAGCGCCCACCACCTTTCTTACATCAGCCCCTGATGAGTCACCAGTGCCAACTGCTGAACCGATCCCGGTTCAATTTACAGAACCAAGCCAGTCTCTGCATGGTGAGTGCAGCGTACCGAGCTGGCAGCTAAGCACAGCCGTCCTCCCCGCTACACAACCGAAGTTTTGTCACTTCAAACGCTCCATTTTGTATTTTACCCGACGGCCAGTCTCATAAAAGCACTACAACTGTTGATTTGATAGTAAAATCCAATTAGGCCGTACATCTGGGTGAGCGACGCCAGCATGTTTCTCCACTAACGATTTGGGTGCTCTTGCTTTTATTGGGTTATTCTGTCTGGCATCCTGTGGAATTTCCTGTCGGACTCTCAGGGTGATATAGCTTTGCACTTAACAGGTTGGCTCACATAACATGAAAAGCATTAAAACATCGTCATGTTTTGCACTTAATCCCGAAGCAAGTTCTGCTCGCAAAGTTTTGCGTCGAGGCTTGGTGCAGACTTAGACACGGTTCACGCAGCACTTCATGTGATGGCACTATTCAAACAGAAAGATGAATACAACTTGGTCTGAAAAACATGAGCCTTCTATCTGAGATGTGAGAGGCAGGCTGAACAATGCCAGAGTTCGACTCAGGCAAAAACACAATTTCAAAGCATCCACTTACTGTGAGACGACCTTGAGGTCACTTTACTTTCTAACTTTGAATAGGTCCTTGATGCCATGCCTTCATCTGCTGCCATAGGCTTTCTAAAAATAGTTATGTGGCACAAAGGCACGCTGGAAACAGAGGACAGCTCTCAGTATTTTTACTGATCAATGTGCTCATCTCTGCTGGAAACCATTGATCCACTGCTTTTATCAGATTGACCATGTTGTTGTACAACGTCCACCCTACATTGACTCATGACAAGCCCACTTTATATTCTACTTTGTCCTTGTTGCTCAGCAGCTTCCCTCAAAGTAATACAAAGCATTGATCGTCGAACAATATTCTAACAGCAAAAGGCTAAGCATTGACTACAGCCTTTGAAAGATCCTTCTTGGAGTGTCACTGGCATTTAGTGAGCTAATAACCAAGGCACATGAGAATATAATGTTTTGCCTGAAACCACAGTGAGCACAGTCATTGCATCAGAGGCTCTGAGACATACATCATTGAAAAGCCTGCTGGAGTCAAATGTGGCATCCACATCATACAAACACATGGTCCAAGTAGTCACATGCAACTTAAATAGAATCTATCCAAGCTCAGTTGACCTTAGAAAATACCTCAGGGATTATTAAAAACAAAGGTTGCCTGTTCAGAGGCATCCTTCCAATCCACATCCGGCTAGTCAGACCAATTTATGAGTGGATTACCACAGTGTTGGGGGGGGGGGGGGGGGGGGGATGTTTTATCAGATTTGATTTCCATTTCAGGCACAGGAAAAAGTATAGTGCAGTTTTCACCCGGTTCCCAGACTTTAATGTCAAGGGACAAAACATTGAGCACACTCATCAAAGCAAAAACAAAAGGAAAACTGTTGTCGTTAAATAACAAGCTGCCCTCGACTGGATTTATCAATGACACTTTGCTATTCAAACAAAGCTTCATTCATAGGTTTTTCAAAGGCCCACCTCCGAAAAAGCAGCAGGAAATCGAATTTACAATGGGAAGGGTGTTCTGACGCTTATTGTCCGAGCCACTTCCACCTACGCCATCACTCCTTCGCTTGACCACAGAATAGTTGCACTGCTCTCCTCCTGTGGTGTCTCAAAGGTCTGAGACACAACAATACCTCAGAAAAATAGCTCTTCCTCTGATTATTAAGGTAGTGCTACGCATAGCAGGAAATGCCCCACTGTGCACCCGTCACCTCTCCTGCAATGTTAATGTCTGGGCCGCTCCATATGCATAAAGCTGAAGGGCTTCCAGATGTATTTTTAAACACATCGCCAGGGTGACCTTGGGTTTCTGTATCTTTTTATGGCTCCGTATTCATATACATATTTCCACCACATACAAATTCACACTTACAAGCTCATGTATTTTTATGCAGTTGAAGATACAGACGTATGTCCCAAACTGCAAAGGACACAGTATCTGTGTGCCATCTTGCAATATGAGAGTGCCTTTGGCATGACAGGCAAAGCGATAGTTCAGGGTTAATTTTACTTGTTCGCGAGAAAAACAACTGTGATAAAAACAATGTCTTAAATGTGCTCTCTTCTAATCCAATATATCTTGTTTATCTCATATTTTATAGCAGATTGTCACACATCTTACATAATGGAGACAGTAAAAACGTATTTAATTTGCCCCTACGATTAGCTCTGGTATTTGTAGGTTTCATAGGCCTATTTGTGAGTGGAAAATGTAAGGCAGCGGGACTTGTAATTGTGGGACACTGTCCAAGCATGGTAAATCCTCGGGTGGATCCTTCAACAACAGTGCACCCTGCAGGTAGGTAAAGAGCAGGAACTAGACATTTCAAAACTAAAAGGAAAAAAAAGAAACTGTTAAGAAGTTATAGAAGCGCCAACAAGAACAAAGTTCAGATGTTGCAAAACGACAAGACGCTTCTTCCACAAATGAATATTTATACATAAAACAACTGCCAACTATCACACATATACAAGGATACACACTTAGAAAGTTTCACAGAGCAATGCCATCCTGCTGGGAGGGACTGACCTCTGTCTTTCATCTCAGATCCAGTAACCAAACCGACTTTTCAACCCAGCCGCTCCAATAACATCGGGCCTAACAAGCCTTGGCTGCCTCTTATAGGAATCATGCAGAATCCACTACAAACGCAACAAAAAAAAATATTAATTTGTGACCTTGTTGGCACTGTGTGAAAACTCGAAAGCCACAAAGTTGTTGCAAAATGTGGATGTTTCCAGCTGAACTACAAAGTGGGAACATTTGTAGCACGAAAGGACAAAAACAGTCACAGAGAGAGAGAGAGAGAGAGAGAGAGAGAGAGAGAGAGAGAGAGAGAGAGAGAGCTTCCTGGCATCCAGCTTCATTCATTGTCTGATCTGCTTCATAACACAATATGCTTTTCATTGATGTTTTTTTTTCTTTTTCCCTGAGCCTCACAACACAGCTGAAGGATTCTCCATTTCTTTGTTGTAAATACAATTTAATGTTGCTTTTAAGCCTCCCCCTTTTAGAAGTCTTAAATTCTGTCAGCAGCTAAGATGTGATAATGCTCCTCAAAGCTAAAAGGGTAAATTTTAAAGTATGCTCCAAGGTTGTCAACCCAAAAGGAGGGGGAAAAAATATTGGCGTTCAAAACAGATGGGCTGGTAACCCTTTAACACCTATTGGGCCACCAAGACCTTTTTACCCAGGCTCTGCTCTTAGATATACGGCCACTGTGTCCAATCTCTGTGTAAATCCTGGATCCGTTTGTTCTGCATATTTCACGCCAAGTGGGGAGGAGTTTTGGCCATGACCTCCTGCAGTCCCATAACTCCCAGGATGGGTTGAGAGAAGAGGCAAGCACCCGAAGATGAAAGGCAACAACAAAGAGATGTTTAGCGTGACGCGTGACAGCGCAGTCTGGGTCCCGGAGGATGACGGGCTTGGCAAGGAGTGACAACTAATGGGCCTGTGAAGTCTGAGGTTCGTCTGTTTCTGCCATCAAGGTAAAAGGCCCCACCCTGTGACAAGCAAGTGACAATCCTTCCATCAGTCTGGGCAAACCAAGGACTCCGAAGTGCGTCTCATTTATCACTTTCACCGATTTCACCTCGCAGGTTTGACAGACCTGAAGCGAGTCGGGGCAAGGGCACTCTCCATGGCGCCTGTCAGCGGGCATATACTGCCAGACAGGCAAGCAGATGGGTGCAAGTAAACAAGCAAAACAACACACACACACACACACGCACACACGCACACACGCACACACACACACACGCACAAAATATAAACAGTGGAAGATGCAAAGCCTTAAAATTAATCTCTTGAACGATAAGATATAAGTGTATACCTCAGAAAAGCAGCACTTATTAATCTTGTTTAAAAACACGAAAACATTTAACAAGTCTCAACTCTCCCCATTTCTCATCTGCACAGGCGGCCTTTCAAACACATGAATGATTCATATCTCTGACTCCATTTGGACAGGAAGTGAAAATAAATGGAAGCGGGATCCTCCAGAGAGCCCGGGGGTCGACGTCGGGGCTGGATGAACAACACCGAGAACACCAGACGGAACCCAGCAAGCTCTGTGTCTTAGCTGCAACAGGAGCAAAGTCTCCCCCAGGGCCACAGCTCTCCTCTAAATATCTATAAAGAGAGGGGAATATTCCTCTCTCTCTCTCTCTCTCTCTCTCTCTCTCTCTCTCTCACAGACACACACACACACACCCCAGCAGCTATCACAATACCCACCAACAGTCAGTTTGCACGCAGACTTTTTTCACCACGCAGGAAAGCTGCAAGTTTGGCTCAACTCAGTAAGAATTTGTTATATACGAGACGTCGTCATGTTGACTTTTGGTTGATTCAGAGGGTTTCTGTGTGCGCAATGTTTCAACCACTGAACAGAGTTAGCGTGAAGAATAGAAACAACAAACACGCGGACTGTAAGTGGGGAAAAACATATTTCAGTTCGAATGGATTTGTGGCACCTGGACCAAATTCAGCTCTTCTGCACAATGTCTGCAGTGCAGCCACACGCTTGCCTCCAATGGAGCAATAGCCAAGAGCAGCAAAATAAATAAAGGTGTGAACAAGACTCTCCATTTCATTTTCATGACAACACATTGAGATAAAGTCCAGGGCTGCCTGCTGCACGATGCTGTTTAACCTCAAGACACTGAGCTCACTCTCACACACGAGAGGCTAATCAAAAACAGAATGTTGCTACATTGAAATGTACAATGCAATATTGTATAATGCTAAATATGCTCACATTGTCGAGAAAGGAATATCGCCTTGCTCCAAATATACAAATGACCATTCAGTTAAGATGCCTCAAGTAACCTAAGAAAACAAAAGCTCCTCAGCATGACCCATAAGAATGAAAAAATTTGAATTGAAATAATTCATCTGTTCTATCTAAATCAATAATTAGCAGTACATGACAGGCGAGGAAAATGAGATTGAATATTTGCACTAAATGTTTAAATAGGTGCTGTCATAATTTGACCGTTTAATTGGAAATCATAATAAAAAGGAAATGATTCAATAAAATCAGCATTTTTTCAGAGCTGAACACAATATTAAGAAGACAAAGACTAAATAAAAAGAATTAAATCAAGTAAAATACAAAATCACAAGTGAAACCGTTGTTGTTGCAGGTACCCACTTCATTTTTCAGAAAAGAGCCTTTAAATAACACATGTAAGCTTTTAAATGCTTTTATTCACTTAAGGATCCCAACAGCTATTGACAACAATTAGCCGCCATCTTTTATCTATGACGTAATGTAAACCTGAAGATAGAAAAGATCTAAATACCCCTCCTTCCCCATTACCTGGTTCTGCAGGAATAACAAAACATCTGCTGAAGAATGGCAGTCAAGTGGCTTTTGTTTGGTTTCATATGGTTGCTTTGACAGGTAAAATGTCCTCACTGACAACTACATCCTTGTCTAAAGCATTGTATGTTTGTCAGAATCTGAAAACACAAAGAAAGAATAGATGGTGAAAAACTCTTATTGCTACCTTATATGAATCCCGGCAACATTAATCTGTTGGCAAACAGTCACAACCACCTTTCTGTGCAATGAAAACCGAATTGCGTTTCAACAATGAGCCACTGCAGCACAGAAACCAGCACCTTCCTCTGGGCATCAACAACACCCCTCCTCCCTCAAAAACTCACTGACCCAAACCCATTTTTTCCAGTCTAAGAGAAATGTCAACTCCAGACCTAAAACTCGTCTCTTTGAAGGGAACATAGCAGCCAAATATAGCCTGGTAGCCTCTACGCCTCCTGACATATATCAGGCTCTCGGGTTCTGCTAACAGTGGGTAATTTTGGCCGCCTGCCATGCAGTCACTTACTATTAAACATCATAACTATACAAAGAAAATTATAAGCGAGCAGTGGAGTGTACACTGTTGCCTGGTAACCTAATGCCATGTTGGGGATTCATCTTGTTATGGAACAGAAAACACTTACAGCCAGAGCCAATAATAGATCCAGGACCAACACAGAAAATAGTTGAAGGGTGTCAACAAGCACAGCCAAAGTGAAGCTGAAAAACATAACATGGGAGATGTATGTTTAGGAAACAAGTCTCATTTCAAAGTGAGTGCCTTTCTGTGGAAGTGTTTCTTTAACACGGTTCAAATTATATAATTATTATTCATCTGTCATTATACAAGGGACATGATGGATCGACTGAGAGCTTATTTCGAAGTGTGAAATGCAGCTAAAGAAGACATTATACTGGCTGGCTCAGGCTGCTGCTGAGTGTTAATTACCAAATGCTGGCTTTAAGTCCTTTGGATCAGGGACAATAACAGAAATTGCGCTTCCTCCAGACTTGTGTCAATCAAGGCTGCAACATTTAATAAACAGATTTTTATATATGCGAGCATCTCATCGGGCTGCATCCTTCAGTGCTTCATGAACAGGGTTGCTTTTATTAAATAACTTCAGCATGAGAACATTAAACTAGGATATAAATCTTATCTTTACAGACTACAGCGCCGTACAGTATGAGCTGCTGTTGGGTTTTTTTTATTTGAAAAACAATATATGTACAGCTAGTGTAACTGCTCCATGCAATATATTTGGTTAAGTGTAGTCATTTCTGAGGTTGGAACTCATTTTACAGCCATCTATCATCTATTATGAATGATCTCCATTTTCGACATCGGCTCAAGGGAATTGTAGTAAATAAACAATAACATATGTGATAAGAAATATTTCTCTGTCTCCATCCAAAGACCGTCAGCCAAAAGAGACACAAAAGCACAATGTCCTCATAATATTTACTGCAATATTTAAAACAAATCATCTGAATAAAATGTTCTGTACAAAAATTAGTATCTGTTTGTTTTCATGCCTTGATATTTTAACAATTTATTTGTACACTTATTGATCTTATGATGCACATGGGGGTTGGTACTTTTCATAATTTACTGGTGATAATAACAATAAGGATTCTATTCTATTCTATTCTGTAGTGAGCGATCAGTGTCATAACTGCTGTTGTACCAAAAAAAGCCAGAAGTTTGTAAGAAAAGCAATAAGTTGGTTATTAGACAACTAGGTAGAAAGAGTTTTACTTATATTGTACTAAATTACAAGAAAAAGTAGTTCGTAAAAACTATTAAAGTATAAATTACATGTTAGGTTCTCAGAACATGTTAGGAATTACAAATGTAGATAAAATCAGTCTGTTAAAAGAGAAAAAGTTATTGGCTACAAAAAGCTGATCAAAAGGTTTGAATGTATGATCACATTTCAGTCACGCAAGAGAAACAAAGTCATTATTATTTATTCTGTTCTGCTATTTTTAATACTGTTTGTTGCTATTTCTAATGACTGTTAGTATGAATACTACAATTTTGCTGTATGCACTGTTTTACAATGAAAATAAAGGCTTTCAACTTCAATTTTCAACTTTCAACTGTCAAAGCAGAAAATATAAATTGTAATTCGATGTAAGAAAAATTACATACCTAGAAAAAAAAAAAATATATATAATGTACAAACATCCCACAAAAATACTTATATTGTATTGTACATCAATAAAAACTGTCTATACTAAACAGCATGAGCTGAAATAGAAACCATTATTGTTCATGGTTTTATGAAACAATTATGAACTAAACAGTTTTGTTTCGAGACAAGATCTTCTTACTTAAGGTTTTTGGAGATATTCCATCTTCACTCACTTTCGAAAGAACTTCCAGTGTCGAGCTTCTACATCGCTTTACATAACTTAGGGTCGAGGGTGTTTTGGAGCCGATCCCAGCCGGCTGTGACGAAGCGCAGAGTTCAACCTGGACAGTCCATCACTGAGCAAACACACACACACACACACAGTCACACATATTCACGCTTATGTGCAATGTAGAACCACCACTGAATCTCAAATTAATGTTTTCAGACAGTGGGAGGAAGGCGGATTGCTGGGCGAACATGTAAACTCCACACAGAAATATTCTTGAGCCTTGAACTGAACGAAGGTGATTAATCAAATCCTATCATGCATTAGGTAGCAAATATCCTAAACGTATTATACAGATGTTCTTCCTGTCATGCACTGAGGGTTTGACTGTGTTGTACCAGTGTGGCAGCATTCAGACACCTGAGTACACACACACACACACACACACACGCGCGCACACAGGCTTTGAAATGTTTTTCTCGACACACTCGCTTCCAATTGTGTTTTCCTACAATTCCTTTGTGCTCAATTGAGGCAGCAGATTGGCACAATCATTTTGTCATGTCATACTTTTTCGGCTCCCGGCACAAAACAGCACAGCGCTTCTCTTCCTCTCTATTGGAAACTGTGATTTCTGCTGCGCGACACGAAGGCTGCCTTCACACTGTCACGGTCAGTCAAGGATGGCACTCAAACACAGGAAATAAATCCGCAGTGACAAAGCGCAATTTCATCACTTTCGTCACTTTAGTTGTGAAAAAAGAGAGAGAAAAAAAACCTGGGGGGGGGGGAAAGAAAAAAGGAAAAAAGGCATTGTATTAATGCCACTTTGACAAACAGGCTTACTCCCACTTCGTGTGTCATCTCTGCTCGTAGATGACAGATTATTCTGTCGTGTACTCAGAATATTTTTACAGATACAAATCTTCCCGACGCCAACTTTAGGACAATAAAGATGATTCAGAATCCACTATATATCACATGAATTACACAGTAAGGATATCATGCAACACGCTGCTCATCCAAACACGTCTTGCCGGCTGAATAGCTGAACATGATAACTTATCAGGTCCGGTGAATAATTCACAGATGCCTGCCAAAATTTGTTCCATCGAAAAACATTTTGTCTCATTAACACATTCATTGGTACTATGAAATTATGTGTGAGGCTAAGTGTAAGGTGCTGTTGAAATGACTTTCTCTCTCTGACACTGCTCAGATGGTACCTGCCCCCTCAAGCCATCTGAGCAGTGTAGACATCTGTGAGCATTAACCTGCCAAGAACAAGGCTAATGTAAGAATATCATAAATATTCTGGAATGGAAAGACAGCTGAAGGGTCATTTGGGCAGGCTGTGAAAGGCCGTCATGTCAAGTCTGAGCAGTGTTTTTCTTGTGTCGGTGTCTAAAGTGAAAATGTTTGCTGTACACTGCAGGGTCTGTGGTTCTGGTGTTTTCCCATTACCTTACTGTGCAACGATTGAAATGCTTGTCACCGCGTGGCACCTGTTGGAAAGATCCCTGCTTTTACCAGAGCCGTTCGTATGAGGGCCACGTCAAGCGAAACAAACCGACGTTTCAATGTGACACTATGTGAAAACAGGTGTGCTGCCTATTTTTCATTTAGTTGTTTTCATCTAAAGTAAGCACCTTAGCTTTAAACTCGTGGCTTTATCCACAATTGTTCTGTTTCGATAAGTAGAAAAGAAGTTCTAGGAGATAGACTCAAAATTGCAGTTGTTACACATACAATTGACCAATAATATATCTGGGGAATGCTTATATCTACAGGTTTTGCTCATTTCCTATACATAACATTTGAGAAAACTACATTTTTCAGCCACACATATTCTATAAAAGTTCTCGTCGCAGGGCCTGATGCAGACCACAGCTTACTCAACGTAGAGTACGCCTCGCACAAGGATCGATCCCGTTGTAAACGTTGATACAGCCTCTGTCATATCATGTCACATGTTCACATATATGGCCAATTTATGGTCACTACCTTTTAAGACTGTGACAGGAAGCCAAATATACCTGGAAAAGCACACACAGGCTCCAAACTATTCATCATTTCTGCAACGTGACAGAGCCTCACTGGAAGTCCACTTACAACTGTGCTTATTTTCATGTAGTTATTGTGACTTCTATAAGAAATATTCACAACAAAATAAGCTTGTAACCTCAGGTTCAACACAGATACACTTGTGGCTTTATCAGCGTCTGTTCCAGTTTTAGTTCCTTGGTAATAAAACTTGGAAAAAAACAACAAAAGAAAAAAATGCAAGGTATTTCATCCAATCAGCCATGTATCTCAGTTCAGCAAAACACACATTTCAGAGGCGCTGATTCACTTAAGACAGGAATCTTTGAGATTCATGCTTATGTTAATCATGACAGGAAAATGGAATCTACTATACTGGGAGAAAATGTAACTATCACAGAAATGCACCAAAGCATTGCCACCATTTTCAGCCACCATTTTAAAATGAAACACTTTGGAACATTGCTTTTCACCTTTGTCACATCTTAGATACACTAAGGCTAAATGAGCTCAGTTATCACCAGTCATAATATTAAATTAACGTTTTTACATGAATGTATCACTTCATAAGCCAAGAGTATTCTTTAACAGTGGATATGATCATATCACGTCTAAATCACTACATATAATATACATCGTTGTAATACATCACCTGCTCACTATCGATGTAATGTAATGTAAAGTAGCCCTGAACTGCATGTAAATAGAGTTTGAGCAATTTGACAAGTCTTTATGGCTGTAATTTGCAGAGCCCCTATAGCCCACGGACAAGCTATAATTTACGAGCTATATTTAAATGTCAGGCCTTTTGAGTCATCGCTGTCTTGTTGTGACAGAGGGTGATGCAGCCGTGTTAATTGTCGACTCTTTTTTCCCCACTTTCAATAAGGACTTTCACACTCTAACCTCGTCTGATGACCTCATACAGTCGCAAGCAAATCTAAATATGGGCACTACAATACCCCACATCTTCAACAACCTAACAACCGTTTGTGAAGCCACTAATGATGAGGTCAGTACTTTAAAAAAAGAAAAAAGAAAAAAAGAAAAAAAAACATTACCAGGTTTGTGGTTGTGTGAGAGAAAGCCTGGAGAGAAGACCATTCCGTTTTCACCGGTGGAGTCACAAACGCAATTAAGAAACCAACCACCTGTGACCGCAGAACCTCAAATATTAATGCGCACGGCTTATTATCCTGAATCAAATCACAGCTTTAAGATGGAGAAAACAAAAAAGCTTTTAGTGGTTGAATAGTTTCAGAAAAGCATTTATATGATCTCAAATATACACTCAGTAAGATTACAAAAAAGAAAAAGAAAAAAAACAGCCTGACGAGGAGTGGTTCTGTGTACCTGGAGGGCAGGTTAGGTCTTTGACGCGCTGGATGTTATCTCTGCCTGTCGGCGGTATGAGGCTATAAATAGCATCACGGGTCAGGAAAAAAACCAAAAAACCCTGCGTAAGGTAGCGACAGAGAGTGGGCACTGTCTGTTCCCGGTGTCCTCTGATAATCGCTGTGACGGAGAGAGACGGGGGGAGACGGGGGGAGACGGGGGCAGCTCCGGCCGCTGACTGTCCTCAGCAGGTGCGCCTCCAAACTCCATCAATCATCCGCCCTCAGACTCTACAACATCACTTTGTACTACTTTCATCTTCTCATTTTCTCAGATTCAAATCACCACCACGTTCAGCATCATGACGTCACGTGAATGGGGTTGTAATAACAACCCTTGTTATTGTGAAGAACCTATTATTACTTTTTTTTCTTTCTTTGTTATTGCATAACCTGAAATTCCAAGTGTGAGTGTTTTGACAGCTGCGTACAGTTTCAGGGCGATGCACTGCCTAAAAATAGGTTCTGTACCTTCTGCAGGGCCACAAGTAATCATTAGAATGGAAGCAGCGCCATCTACTGGCTTTTGGAGTTGCTGGGCGCCAGAGATCACAGATCAGACCTGAAGATGACAGGATGAGATTTACACATGTCGAATAAGGAATAAATAAATAAATAAATAAAAATAAAAAAATAAAAATATATATATGTATATACAATTTTTAGATCCTAGAGTACACTCGGGGAACTACCCAATGGTTTGAGTTGTATATATTTGTGAGAATGGGAGTGTGGGTCAGTGGTTGACTGTAACGTTTTGGAATCAGCAGAGTGACTGGGTAGAAGGTTAGGAACTGCCGACTCATCAAACAACTGGGACTGAAACAAACTGCTCTGCAGTTAAAGGTCAAAGCTAACAATGGCCGAAGGCAGGTTGCACCCTGGACAGGTCACCGGTCCGTCACGGTGCAAACAGAGGCAGGAAAGGGCAAACTGACATTCTCACAATTAACCAGACTTGAATGGGGGTTTTTTTCTGTTCGCGTATTCTCGGCGAAAGCGCAGCTAAAACCTGTCAGGCAGTGTCATTTCATGGACTCAGTGCTAATGTAGATTGTATTCACCTTGGTACTACAAAAAGTGCAGCGCGCACCATATTTGACCGTAGAATTCACACTGAGTGACCATCCAATCATCAAAGACCAGGGCAGAAAGAAAAATGTATTTGAGGGTGTGATCAAGAGTGTTTGACCAATTCATTTTTATTTTTTTATCATATAATTTTTTTCAAAAGGTTGCTCAGGAAATGCTGTGATTTGCACTTCACCTCACGACCAGATCAGTCTCAGTTCAAGCTTGAGCTGAGGGAACTTTTGGTGTGTTGAGTTTGCACATTCTCTCTTTGCATAGGTTTGTTTATACAGCGGTTTCCTCCCACCAACCAAAGACATGCATTTTAATTTATTCAGTGTATCTAAATGGATGGTATTTCATATATTGGGGGTGGGCGCTCATAAGCTTCTTGCTTCAGCCCACTCCTTTTGAGCAGAATGTGTACTGCTCAAATAAATAAATAAATAAATATATAACCCTCCAAATGCATTACATCTAAAAGCTCAACACCAAAAGTCCAACCTCCAGAATTTATATTAAAAACTCATTTGTCGATTTGCGGAAAAAATTTACATGTTTGCTAAAGTCAGCAGTCGACAACTTTTACAATCAAAAGAGTCCCTCCATCTGAAGGAAAGTTATTTGGAGCCACAAAACATTAAAAATTCAACAAATAAGATAATACTGCATTTAAACTTTTTTATATATAATGTTAATGTAAAATCCAAAACTGAGGGTTAACATTGGATTTATGATTTTTTTTTTAGGGAACTACAACTGTTATAATATGATAAACTATTTGTGTTTTTAGTAGTTAAAAGACAAAATGCAAAGTTCACAAATCTTATATATCCGATTGTCAGACAGGATTTAAAATTCTTTGCTAAAAGGAAAATGGCCAATGTCTGTTCATGCACCAGTGCAGTTCAACATTAAGAAGGAACAATGGAGCCGTGAAGCTTCCACTTTCCCACTATCATTCTTACCCACTAAAAATGGGTGGTTTTTTTTGTTTTGTTTTTTTATGAAAACAGAGGAGAAGCTTTTGTTTCCCAACTGGGAGTAATGCCTGACTGATTATGTGATTAGCAGAATTGTTATGCAGATTTGTCAACGTTGTAAATCTACAGCTGTCCACGGACTCACATTTTTATTTGTCACTTCAAAGCATTCTTCTTGTTTTGCTGTCTGGAGCAGTGGACAAATGTCTTTCTCTTAAAAACAGGGTAAAAAAAAAGCACATATTACTTCTCACCTATCTCCTATATTGCTGCTCAGCAAGCTTTTCCTTACTCAAAATTATTTATTTAATTCAGGTTCATCTTTTTTTTTTTTTTTAGAGATTATTTCCCTTCTTTTTTTTTTTATCAATGAGTTTATACCACAGAAAGACCGTAATGCCTTCACAACTGGTGTGGTAACAGATATTTCTTTCTATTCCCATCTTGCCTCCGCAGCCCCACAGCTGCTGTGACTGACACAGTGGGTGACACCCGTTTTATCTGAGATTCCCGACTGTCCAGCTGTGTGCCATCTCTCATCCTGACATCTGGACAGACAGGGCCACAGCGAAACATCGGCGCATCCGAGGCGATGATCTGCATGCACATCACTCTGGCTGTCTCATCCTTTCCCAGGTGCACACAGCTGAGTTCTAGACACCAGGCTCCGTTCTCGGTAAAAAATCTGCAGTGACGAACGCAGAGGCTTTCGTCTTTACACATTTCTGACGTGTAGTAAGAAAAAAATCATTGTGTTGTAATGACGACTAATGTACAACAATCTTGAATCCATAATAGATGTGCGTGTTGATATTCTGTCCCGTCTTTGATTGATCTAATAATGAGTGTAAATCATTTATTTGCCTCTCTCTGACACACAAAAGGTCATGCAAACAAGAAAGCTGTAAACACAGGGTCAGGGTGCATTTTAAAGCGGAGTGGAAATTGTGGCGGTGTGTGTGTGTGTGTGTGTGTGTGTGTGTGTGTGTGTGTGTGTGTGTGTGTGTGTGTGTGTGTGTGTGTGTGTGTGTGTGTGTGTGTGTGTGTGTGTGTGTGTGTGTGTGTGTGAGGGAGCATCTGTTTTCTCCATTAATGTATGTGCTCTACTGTTTCTTCTCCTTTTAATTTGTGGGAACCCCGCTCCACCGCAGCCTCCCCAGTGAGAAAGTATTTTTGCTGGGGTTACTTTGGCCTTTATGGGGCTTTGGGACAGATCAAGGAGGATTTACCCCCCCAGCAAAGGTGACCAGTGCCCACAAGGCTTCCGCAGCTCTTTTCCCACTCCCTGCTCTTTCTGTCCACTGAAATGTGAGACCGCCTTGGAAAGTTGGTGAACATATAACCCACATTCTTTAGTAACTGCCCTGCTCTGTTGCTTTCCAGTGGCACACAGACGCCACTTTACTGCATGTGACTTGACTTTAACCGCTGGGATGATTTCCCTCCCCACCTCTGCACCCCGGGAAGGAGCCGGAAAATAGAAACCACTGATAGTGAGGCGTAATTAATATTTTACCGAACAGACAACCACTTTTTTGAAAAGGTTGAGAGGTATATTTTGCAGTTCTCAATATCACATTTCATTAACGGATAAAGTATTGAAAGTGAAGCTAATTATTTTTATTTTATTTCATTAAAGCATGACTTATTTTGTAATGTAATCAAAAGTCTCTACTCAGTACGAACACCATTTAAATGAACATCCACTTCTTTTAATCTGCCAGACAAACCAGCAAACTACATTTCCTGCTTTTGTTTCTATGTTTGTGTATGAAAATGAACTTCCTGTTGTGTGATTCTCATATGCTTTGTATGTGTACAAGCAAAGATATGTCATACTCGTGGAATTCATGACCTGATTTAAAATTACAATGAGTGCTCTTTTGAAGTAAATTTAAGTAGAGTAACAAGTTCTCTATGTTCTTTGTTCTGTCAGTGACTCATATATAATTAGTTTTAGTCATAATATCTTGTTTCAACAATTACAACTTAACAGGACTTGTAAATGCTGAATTGTCATTGTATTTTTACAACAGCACAATTACTTGTAATTCAGGTAGTGACACAAGAGTTGTTCTTGAGAACATATTGTCAGTACACAGTGCCAACACTCAACAATTCAGAAATCTAGAAACATCTATATGTGTTGGGCAAAAGGTCAGTATTGCATGTATAATAATCCTGCAAGTTTCTCTCAAGCAAAATTCTAAATGCATTTGGTTAAAATCTCCCCTGAATCTTGAACAGGCACTGCAGAACAGGAAAAAACATCCCATGTCAAGCCCATACCGTATTAGCTTTGCACTTGTTGAACTTTTGATTCTAAATGTATTAATCCCATGTCTGACAGGACTATTGAGTCACTGAAAACTCAGTTAACAGACAGCTTAGTGTCCAACACTTTTGGCACACTTCCATCATGTCATCCAGTCCAGTTTGTGGTATTTTCACAGTACAGAGGGCATCACTGTACACATCACCGTCTGCTGCTGAACTCGTAATTCTTCAGGAATGATTCATCTTTCCACAATAGATACCTTCATTTTCAGGATCATAAAGGCAAAAACTTCTCCGTTTGTGCAAGTTGTGGAATAAAATTTTAGATTTTTTTTGATGCTGCAATGCTGATCTGGCTTTGTTTTTCACAATATACATAATATTATCACATAAGATGCAAACAGTTACAAAACCATCAACTCACATGTTCTCCTAAATTCCCAAAGAATCTATACGTCGAAATAATATGGACTCACTCAATCCTAAAATCACGTGCAGTTAAAAAAAAAAAAAGGTTCGCCACTAGGAGGAGATGTTTTACCATATTGGCATCATGTTACAGGCTCAGTACTGCAAATCCACACATACAAGCAAAAAAATAAATAAATAATTAGATAATAATAATCAATTATTTTGAGATATATATATATATATATTTAAAAAAATTACAAAATAGTTCTGAGCTGTTAGAGTTATGTTCGGATTGTTTGAGTGAGTCACTGATCATCCAGCCTGTCCTCAGGAGGGAGCCTTTCTGCCATCAACACTTTAATCCTCATGGTACAATGAGAGTTTCGATCCTGACAAGTTCAAGATGAGTCACCGTGTTCAAATAGAAGAATAACCGGCTGCTACTAAACCCAACCATAAATCACCATGATTCCTATTTCATAGTTAAAAATGTTCAAGTGTATTGTTTTTGTGAACATGGAATAATGTAATATCAAATAACTTTTGTTGTTGGAGGTTTGCCTCCATCTATACAAAAACAATCCGATAGTGTAATCATTAGGATGTAAGAAACAATGTCCATATCAAACGTTTTCTGTTTTGGATTTTGGGAAAAGCTCTGTGTTTTGTTTTTGCAGATTTAAATTCGTTGCCATACACGTCACATTTAAAACAAAATATTTGCATAACATAATGAGAGTGAAATACAATAAGATGAAACTTTTAATTGTTTTAAATGTTATACATTTAAAACAATTAAATGTACCCTACAAAAGGGAAAATACAGAGCAAACAACAATTCTTACACAAGATGCTAGCAGCTCATGAAAACGGATATCTCTTTTAAAAAAGAGCAGTAAAGCATTGAATTAAACGATGACACACATAACAGTTGTTGAATATTTTACATTTTTGTAGAAAAGCAATGTTTACCTCGTCACTGCTGCCACGGGATCTTTTCGAAAGATGCATTAAACAACGTGGATGACATAAATACTTGATGTTCTCAATAGAAATTATCTACATGTGACATATATAGTTTAAAGCTGTTTGCAAAGGGCCATGACACCACGTTCAGCACAGTGCGTCTGTCACCCAGAGATGGTCTCAGCAGCCAATCATGAAGGCCGATACTAACGCGGTGCGTGCTGACAACCAATCAGGTTGCGGCTTTTGGCGAAGTGAAATATGGTGGCGGCAATGTTATGGAGTTTCCGCTGCTCGTCTGCTTCCATGCCATCAGGTTAGACAGCTGCTAGCAGAGCGAGCTAAGCGAGAGCCACGCCAGGCCTCCGGCAGACCAGCGCAGTGGGAGCTACTGACACGGACATCCTGTATGAATCTGCATGAGAACAGTTAAAATCCCAGAAATATGGTGGTTCTCAAAATTCGAGACCAGGTGAGTGATTATTGAGCCGAGAGTGGAGATGGAAGTTCGAGCAGTGCTAACGCTAAGCTAGCTGGCTAGCTCCGCCATCGGAATGTAATCCGAGTCTTTTTTGGCTACTTTCTGAAATCAACCCCTCTCTTTAGAGTGGAAAATAAACTGGCACCCACGGGTGGGAAAGGGGGGGGCGCTGGGTGAGGTGGCGCGGTTCGAGCCGCCTTTTGTACTCGCGTCGGGATAACGTTTACATGAAGACGCAGACTGAGTTGTGACCACGTTAGCTTCGCACTGTTTATCTCCAGCAATTAGCCGCAGCCTGCGTGACATGCTACGAGCTGCTCATCTGGGAAGTGATCTATTAGCACAAGGAGACAAGACGCCACTAAAACCGGGCTGAAGATCCGCTTACAGATCTAATAATTACCAATAAATCTGCGCAGTGTGGTGTGAAATGATTGCCACAGCGGCATTACGCGATCTGTTGATTTTAGTGAATGTGACACATCAATATGTTAGCACCCGTTACTGGGAGCGTTGGAGTCAGCTGTGAAACATGTGAACACAACCAGGAGTTTTTATTGTTAAAGATGTGCAGGACCGAAGTCGGGATCTGACAGAAGATCTGTGGTTTATTCTCATTGGGTTTTTTTTTTTTTTTTTATATATATAGATCTGTGGTTTGTGTGTCAATTTAAAACAGATTTCGGATGACTCAATGAATAAGTTATGTCCTTTGTGTGAGTCCTCGTTTATGAAGTCCAATTTTAACAGTTTTAAGTGCTAATCTAAAACGTAAATTTATCTTGGTGGTTGGCACCGATGCTAATGTTAAATGCATGAGACGACATTAGACACGTGTCTTTTATTTTAATTTGCTATATTGAACTCCTGACACCGACTTGTGGGAAACAAGAATAGCTCCCTGTTATCATTCAATGATTTTGTTTTGCACATGCCTGCTATTCTTGTCACATAAGTACGCGCATGTGTCGTTTATTGTCTGTGTGGCTGAATGATCGTGTGCCCTGGCTCCTGTGAGCTCCTGTGAGCCGCTGTCTCCATGGTGATTGTATTAACCAGCCTGGCTTGCATGAGGAGTGGAGAGTGGAGAGAGGAGAGGAGGTGCACAGTGGAGCCTCGCAAATCTCCTACAACACTCACACAACCCAAAAGCAAAAATGCACATTTGCCCTTCCCTTTTTATTCTAATGGGAGATGCAGACGGCGTCGGTACAAGCAGCACTAGTGATTCCTTGTGAATGCGTCGTCTATCCTTCATTGTACCCTGCAGACATTCATGGGCTCTATAACGGCTAAATGAGAGACTTGTCCATTGGGGTTTTTTCCGTTTGTTTGTTTTTCTCTGAAAAGCAACCGTTTGGCAGTGCTTTCTTGATGGCAATGGTACAGTTTGTCTTGCCGTTTATCATCGATCAGACTGCTGAATTGCCTCGTGTGACCTCATTACCTTGTTTTCAAGATTTTAACACTTCTTTACTCCAGTTGCTCTTCATGTTGCGTCATTGGTTTCAGCATTCGTCTTGAGTGTGTCTAATTTATTACTAGCAGCTATTGGAAAGTTTTGGGTTTCCCGTTAAATCTTTTTTCTTTTTTTTGTTTTGTTTTTTAATTTTCCATTTGGAGTTGTAATCCATAAAAGTAATTTTGAAAGTGGTGCATTAGGTTGCAAGAGGTTGATTCATAGCTGGTCTTGTCAGAAGAATGTGGCTCAACATATACCGTGTAAACTATTAATCGTTACTTGCAAAGCTGTTCAAACTGCACCCTGCATGCTGTGTCATCTGGCAACGAGTTACCTTTTAAACGTCAAAGATGTGGTCTGAAGGTGAAAACTTTTTGGCGTCTTTTTACTCCTCGCTAATTTTGTTAATAATAAATGTGTGCTGGGTTTTTTTTTTGTTGTTATTTTTTTTTCCAATCAGAAATTTATGGAAAACAGGGGCAATGCAGTGGTATGGTGGTTAGCACTCTCACCTCACAGTGATAAGATCCCCCGGTACGAGTCTGTTGGGCTTCGAGGCCTTTCTTGGTTGCGTATGCATCTTCTCCCTGTTTAAGTGGGTACTCTGGTTGTCCCCACAGCCTGAAAACATGCGTTCGAGTTTAATTGGTGAGTAGGACATTGCACATACGTGTGAATATAAGTGTAGCCTCTCTTCGCTGCTGGGATCAGCTCCAAGCCGCTTCCACCATGACCTGAATTAAGTAAATAATCTTCAACGCACTGCAGCTTTCATTCATGAGCAGGCAATTTTAAAACCTGTTGTCCTTTTGCACAGTGTGTAACCGGATCTTCCAGGTTCTTCATGTGATGCTTTGTTTTGGATACGCGGCTGCACGATGCTCATTCAGAGGGTTCGGTTGCTCTGTTGACATGAGTGCAACGTCGCAGCTCAACTCGCGACCCTATCGAAACGATTCACAGCCGCAACTCAGAAACTACTTTTGATTGTGGCTGCAACTGCAAGACCCCCTGAAAAAAAAAAAACTTGTCCAAAGTGAGGGAAGAGTTAAGTTTTGAGGAAAGCCAGGAATGTTCCATCTGGAAGGGATCCCCTCCACTCGCTGTTTTCCCCGGCCAAACCAGCCTCTCCCCACAGGCCGGTGGAAAACGGCCAGATCAAAGGCTCCATGCTGGTGTTGTGGTGTTGGATGAGGCAGGGGAGTGCAGCAGCCTTGAGCTTTCCAATGTGACACACGGAGGCCAGTTATTACTCTTAATTACACATTTCCTGGGTTTTTATAGGGAGATTGATCTCGGCACAGTTTCCACACGAAGTTGATGAGAGATACAAAAGTGGTGCAAAGGTTTGAAGAGAAGGGTTGTACAGTAAATTTAAAAAAAAAAAGGAGTTTGCATGTTTTCATACACTGGTCTTATAGTGGGGCTTCTTACCAGCACGATTAAGCTAGCAACGTTTTAGCTAGAATTTGCATTATTGCTGACAGCTATCTACTGTTCAGTTCTGTTTATAGCGTAGTGTTCCCTGTGCCAGTGACGCACCATAAAAACTACATTGTTTTCAGCATTTCTGCCATTTCAGTGTAAATGGGCAAAAAGGTCCTGGAAACGATGCTGAAACGATGCATTTTCACTTTGTTGTGAATTGTGTGAACGAGGCCCGAGTGTTTGAATCGAACAGCTCCCATCATCTGCTCTGCAGGGATGCGACGAGTGTTTCACGTCAAAAGGAAATTTATGCCAAGTTCTCCAGTATTGCAGTTTCAGTAAATCCAAGTTAACACGGTTTCAGTTCCATGTCCTGAAACCACAATTAGTCAGAGAATCTCAGCTAGTGATACCGCCATGCGCAGCCTGTTCGACACATCGGCTCATTTCACTGTTCTTGCACCCCAAAGGAGGGAGGGGCTAAATTTAACTGGTCTTGAAGAATCCCAGGCAGGATTGACATGAGTCAGACTTCACACGGGACGTCAACTGTTATCACTTTCACTTCGCTTTTATCTTGAAAGCGTTTTGTGGATTTGCTGGAGAAGCTGAAGGCATCTTTTCTCTCTGAAGATTCAAAGGAGCTCTAACTTGTTAAACTCTGCCTCAAGCCACAGAGAAGATGGGCAGCACCTGTTTAGATTGGAGGTCTCAGCCAGACTTGTGTTCATTTAAAGATGTAATATTTGGCTCTGTGTTTGAGATTGTTGCCAACAGACTGTTCAACCCAGAGCCATCATCACACTGTGACATGTGGCACAGGTCCATAGTTTCCTCAGACAAACCTTAAACTTGCAAGTTTGTGCTTTGTTTTTTTTATTTGTTTGTTTTTTTAATTATTTCATCAAAGAATATTTGATGTCTGAAGAAATGAGTCGTGTGTGTATTGTGGTACTTGATGATGAATATCCGGAAGTTTTTCCATCTCCACAGGTCTGAATGTTTTCTCTATTTTGACCTTATTATTTGCACTGAAACCATTTTGTCACATTGAAAATGATATGTAAACGTGGTAAATGTAAGCGTGAGATAGTCTCACTCACATCAGCCAGATACATACTGAATTGTACTTTTGTCTTTCTTTTTCTTTCCTTTCTTTCACAGCCTGCTTTGCTGAAAGCTATCTTCAATGTGGACCCGGATGAAGTACGCTCACTCATATTCAAAAAGGAGGACGTAAATGCACAGGTAAAACCAAACAGTTGTTCATCTTCATTTCTTTCCGCATACCGCTCATGCATAACCACAGAAAGTTAAATACCAGTGTCCTTGAAAGGCCCCGTGCAGCTCTTTCAGTTTGTAGATGCCGAGTACAAAACAGAGGCACATGGTTGGTTTTTACAGTTCCACTGCATGATCTGGCTCTGTTTATTTTATTGCATTCCACACTGTTACTGCTGTGGGGGGGGGGGGGGGGGGGGGTGAAGATAAGGCCGCTTTGTACTTGCGTAAATTTCACTGGAAGGCTTTACTGAGTTTGTTGTTTGACCCACTTTGTGTGGTGATTGTCGACACTGTGTCACTGTATACGTGGTAAAATTCAAAAGCCGGTATTTTCCTGTAAAACCTGGAGAACGAGTGGAAGATAAACAGAGCTATGCAAATGTTGGCCCGGAGGGGAAAAACTGCTTTAAAAATGGCATTTTTGCTGATCAATAATGTTAATTGCAAAGTGAATCAGGAAAGAAATCAACATTTTGTGTGACCGTCGTCGCCTCTTCTTGGCTGAGTATTTGAATGAACTTGCATGGAGAAGATATAAATGTCTTGTGGATGAAATGTGCTTCATCATGTGTAGATCGGGGCTCTGTGGGGGCCACACCATCACTTCCAGGACCCTTTAATTCTTCTTCCTGAAGCTTGTTCTTAGTAGACACTTGCTGGTGTTTTCGGTTGTTTTCCTCTTCTTCAGAGTAAGGTCTTATTGGCGCAACAACATTTTTAGGAGAAAATGGAAGACGGAGTGCTCAGAGCCATAGAAAATAGATGAGTGGCATTATGTTACACCAGCCCAAAACCTTTGTTAAGTACTGTAATTGCAAGCTGAGTCGTTTCTTTGCACAGCAATGTATGTTTGTGTTATTCCAGGACAATGAGAAGAGAACTCCATTACATGCTGCCGCCTATCTCGGGGATGCAGAAATCATCGAGCTGCTGATTCTTTCAGGTTGGATTTTTAAAAGATTTTTTTTTTTCCCCTGTTGAGAAATAAGACCCAACACCCAGACATCCGTCTGAAAGCAAAGTGCTTGAAGTTGCAAGCACTGGCTGCATTTTCCAGACGAGAAATGCTGAGTGTTTTCGTGCCACTGGAGAGCTTATGTGTGAAAGTTACTTGTTCATTTGTTCAGTCACATGAATGAGCATAAAATGATGTGGTTACTGTTTAGGGAAGTTCTTCATGATGTTCACATTGGTAATCGCCACTGGCAAAATGTTCCCCCTTTTCCTCAGTATTGAATGTCTGAAAGCATAACGACACCTTTGAAATCAATGAGTTGAAATGTCTCCAGACAGTCCACGTCTTTGTGTCCGCCCACAAAGTTACATGCACTCTTTTCTAAATGTTGGAATCTGTGACTTTCAATAGTCTTGACAGCCGGTGTCCTCTGTCTTGTAGGTGCAAGGGTAAACGCCAAAGATAACAAGTGGCTCACTCCTCTGCACCGGGCCGTGGCCTCATGCAGCGAGGTACGGTTCTCTGGTTGTTCCTCTCTCTCTCACACACACACACACACTTCCCCATACCGTTTTACACACCTGTGTGACGTGGAGCTTGAAATAACACGTTCCATTTTCTCTCAGGAGGCCGTCCAGGTGTTGCTGAAACACTCGGCTGACGTAAACGCCCGAGACAAGAACTGGCAGACGCCGCTCCATATCGCCGCAGCCAATAAGGCAGTCCGCTGTGCCGAAGCCCTGGTCCCGCTGCTTAGTAATGTGAACGTGTCGGACAGAGCCGGCCGGACCGCGCTGCACCACGCAGCCTTCAGTGGTCATTTGGAGGTACTTGGTTTATGTTTCCTCCACTTACAGGAGCAAATCCTTCGATGTGAGTTGTCTTCATGGAACATGTTTTTTTACTCAGAATGAGGATCTTCCCACCCAGACTGCACCACATGTATTGTTTTCATTAGCAGCTTCTCACGTTCGGCTCGAGCTTGTGCATTCCCGTTCAAATTCCTGTTCTTCTCTTACGAACAGGAAGTCCCAGCTTGCCTTGTAATAATGGCCATTGTTCCGTGTGCAACTGTTGCAACAATTGCATTTTTGCCCGTTTATGCATGAAGCCCGTGCTGACAGTGAATTACCTCAGAGTTCTGCTGAGAGGTTTCGTATCCGGGAATCCGGTCCTGGCCAAACATCAACAAAAATAGCCTTTGTTTATGTAATCTACACTGAGTATTTAAAAACGTCTTTTAATTTTACATCCATATTTCACTAACACTCAGTATGGTGTTGAGTCGAAGAGTCCAGAAGTGTTCATCTTACCTGTATTTGCTGAGTAATTACAGGAAATGAGCTGTATTATTTCTGTAATGGGCTTTAATCAAGCTTGGCACCATGACGTGTTCAGTCGGCAATCTTGCCCACTGGCTCCAGTATTGAGGCATTGAGCACAATGTTTACAGTGTATTGAAAGGCTGCAGGCTGACATCAATAGTGTTCAGTTTTTGAAATTCCCTTATTTTTTCTCTCATTCCTTTTTTTGCTTTCGTGCCAGATGGTGAGGCTCTTATTGTCCAGAGGAGCCAACATCAATGCTTTTGACAAGAAGGATCGCCGTGCGATCCACTGGGCAGCTTATATGGGTAAAGTTCCTCCTGTTTGTGGTCCACAAGCTACAAGAATTTAGATTAAAAAGGAGTTTAAATGTTGATAGTTGCATTGTGGCTGTGGCTGTAATGAAATCAATGTATTTCGGGTTTCAGGTCACATAGAGGTCGTGAAGCTTCTGGCTTCTCATGGAGCTGAGGTGGCCTGCAAAGATAAGAAATCGTACACTCCCCTTCATGCAGCCGCATCGAGTGGCATGATCAGTGTTGTCAAGTACCTCCTGGACTTGGGGGTGGATGTAAGTTACCCTCAAAACTTATCGTCTTTCCACACTACAAACTCTGCTCGCTCTTATGACCAGAGGTATTTAAAAAAGATCGCTCTGTATTGACTGTCGGTCGTCCTTTGTTTTGATCCCAATAGCTGTGTCATGGCCGCGTTGTTCCCTCTGCCGTTTAGATCAATGAGCCCAACGCTTATGGCAACACGCCTCTGCACGTGGCCTGCTACAACGGGCAGGACGTGGTCGTGAACGAGCTCATCGAGTGCGGCGCCAACGTCAACCAGGTCAACGAGAAGGGCTTCGCGCCGCTGCATTTCACTGCAGCGTCACGTCATGGAGCGCTGTGCCTGGAGCTGCTGGTGTGCAACGGGGCCGACGTCAACATCAAGGTCGGTTGAAAAGGAGTTGAGGAAATTCAGTTTCAGTTCAGGCACTCGCATATTTTCTCACTACTTGGATGTGAAAGGGCTTTTGTGTCATATTGTAGACCGTTGAAATAAAGATGCATGTTTGATGTTCATCATTTACCAGCAAACGTGAAAAATATAACTGATCTAGAATGTCTCATCTAAAATTGTAGGTCTGTTTACCAAAAATGTACTTTTTCCATCCGATTTTGTGGACGTCGGTTGATACACTGGAGATGTTGGCCTGCCGTGTTGAGATATCACTTAATTTCTTATGTCACTTCAGAGTAAAGATGGTAAGACTCCCCTCCACATGACGGCCATCCACGGGAGGTTTTCAAGATCCCAAGCAATCATTGAGAACGGTGAGCTCTTTATTAAAACACAAAAGCTGCCTCAGACTTTATTTGTCTTGCTGAACTGTAACGCCACACTGCTTTTTAGTGTAGCAGCAGCAGCAAAGGGCTTACTTCAGTTTTTTTGTTTGTCTCCCCCTCCCCACTCTGAAGGTGCTGAGATTGACTGTGAAGACAAAAACGGAAACACACCACTGCACATCGCAGCTCGATACGGACACGAGCTCCTCATCAACACCCTCATCACCAACAAAGCCGACACGGCAAAGTAAGTGAACCGTCCCGCTGGTGCCTTCCACGCCGTACGCCATGAAGCAAAAGGTATCGTCGGGTGATTGCTGTGCATGACGTCAAGCTGACCGGTGGTGTGTTTCAGGCGGGGGGTTCACGGCATGTTTCCACTGCATCTGGCTGCTCTCAGCGGATTCTCCGACTGCTGCCGCAAGCTCCTGTCTTCAGGTGAGGAAAAGCTCTCTTTCTTTAGGGAAATGGTTTGCAGCATTCCAGGCAAGTTGATGTTGCAAGCAGCATAACGACTATAAAATGATTACTGTGCGACTTGTCACTCGAATGGGTTGAAGTATATCAGGTCAAATTAAATTGCTGAAGACGTCCGTCAGTAAAAAGTTTTAGGGCTTTGATACGAAAGACGTTCACTGGCAAGTCTCGATGTAAAGTCGGTTTGAAAATCTCACAAAAAGGACCTATTGATCTTCAACCACTGGTCTTGATGAGCTGCTGATCAAATTAAATCAAGTGTGTTAATACATTTAAATTGGCTTAGAAATTGGAGATTGGAGATTAAAAATTTGTGGGACGATTTAAATCTTTTGAAATTTTCAATTCTCTTCTGACTAAACCCTGGAGCCAGCGTGAGGACGCTGGTTATGTGTGCATGAGAGGATTTGACCACTTCCTGACTAAAGTGCAGCAGTCTGAAGGAGAACATTACGATAAGAAAAGTGCGACAAAAACATCAAAATACGGTCACTGTGCGTTGAAAATACAACTTGGTGTCATTAACTCTATCTTAATATTAAACCTGGAAGACTTTTTTGACCTTCTGCTCTTCAATTCTCAAACAGCACAAACATTTCAAGTATCAAGAACAACTACAACTCTTTTATTATTTTTCAAACTGAATATACTCGCACAGCAACTCCCCAGTCTCTGATAATGTTTTCTGTTTTTAAGTCCAAAAGGTCGCAGTACATCAGTATTGTAAAATCTCACACACTATGAGGGCGTGCTCATGCTTGTCACATTTGCTCCAGTTGAAATGACATTTTTCTTCTGTTGTTGTTGTTGTTGACCACACAAGCGGATCAAGTCCACTTGATAAGTTCTTAATATGCTTGGCAGTGCATTCTAGTGCAGTTTGAAGCTGTAAGCGGACAAATCGTAGAACATGACAGAATGTTCGGAGCGCTGTTCTCTTGTGTATCTTAATTAAGTAGCATAACGTAGACTGTTTTTGGTTTTTTTTTACAATTTCTGAACAGTTTGAGTCCTCGGCTGGTGAGCAGCCAACTTTACCCCAAGTGTGAACACTACACAGTCATGTGTGCATTATTTTGCTGACATTCCTTTCCTCTGGGCAGGTTTTGATATTGACACTCCGGATGACTTTGGGAGGACGTGTTTACACGCTGCAGCGGCAGGAGGGTCAGTACAGGACAGATTCATGACATTACTGACATGGGTTGCGATGTAGATGCTGAGCCGGTTAATGATTTCTTTGCCGTAATAAATCCCCCGTCGCCTCCTCAGCAACCTGGAATGTCTCAATCTTCTCCTCAACACTGGGGCGGACTTCAACAGAAAGGACAGCTTTGGCAGGTTTGTACCATTTTAAAGCTTTAATTTGCATCAAGAGTGAAATTTGAACAAGGACCCAAGCCGTGTTTGCTTTTCCAGGACCCCGCTGCACTACGCTGCTGCCAATTGTAACTACCAGTGCCTGTTTGCTCTGGTGGGCTCGGGGGCCAGCGTCAACGACCTGGACGAGCGGGGCTGCACGCCTCTCCACTACGCCGCCGCCTCCGACACAGATGGAAAGTTAGTAGCCCGTTGAAATATCAAGTTTTCCTCAAGGGGGCGGTTGCTGTGGGGGTGTGGGCTGATGTTTTTGTGGATGAAAGATCATGAACGATCCGTTTTTTGCCGACTTAACGGGGAGCCAGCGTGTCGTTCCCTTGACAAGGTCTCGTTTGTTGTCGTCTTAAGGTGCCTGGAATATTTACTGAGAAACGATGCGCATCCAGGGATCCGGGACAGTCAGGGCTACAACGCAGTGCACTACGCCTCGGCGTACGGCCACCGCCTGTGTCTTGAGCTGGTGAGCGCTTCAGTCCCCAACATATGCCGTAGCAACATTCAGCTGCTTCTGTCCAAGTCACGTTTAACGCTTTGACCTTTCCCCCGCGTTCTGTCACAGATTGCAAGTGAAACCCCCCTGGATGTGGTGAGTGGATTCATACTGGATTTCACTGAACACGTTCGCACCAGCGCACGTATATTCATTATGGAGCGGTGTCAGAGTTATAGCATTTCCATATATATATATATATATATATATTGAAATTCCAGTAAAAGCGCTTACTTTAAGGGCTGTTTTCCCCAAATCTAATCGTATGCTGTTAGGATGTCTTGTGATCTGAACACAGCAGTGCAGTTGATGCAGTTAAGTTGCATGTCATCCATCTTAATGGATGAAGCATTACCAAAACGCCTGCGAGCGCGGGATGAGTCATTAAAAAATTTCACAAGGCTTAACAGGGAGAAAAATGTTCTTTATCTTTGATATGTTTTGTTTTACAGCTCATGGAAACCTCGGGGACGGACCTCTTGAATGACTCTGACGTCCGAGCGCCGGTCAGCCCCCTGCACCTCGCCGTGAGTAACGCCTCGCTCTCTTTACCCGCCTGCAAATACACGTGAGCGCCACTAATCTCGCCTTCCTCGCGGGGAATTCACCTTCTAGGCGTACCACGGTCACCATCAG
Organism: Blennius ocellaris; assembly: GCF_963422515.1. Taxonomy (NCBI): domain Eukaryota; kingdom Metazoa; phylum Chordata; class Actinopteri; order Blenniiformes; family Blenniidae; genus Blennius; species Blennius ocellaris. Next base: position 8,966,741 of record NC_137657.1, read on the forward strand.
GCGATGGAGGTCCTGGTGCAGTCTCTGCTGGATCTAGACGTGAGGAACGGCCAAGGACGTACGCCTCTGGACTTGGCTGCTTTCAAAGGTCACGTGGAGTGTGTGGACGTCCTGATCAACCAGGGAGCCTCCATACTAGTCAAAGATTTCTCCTTGAAGCGAACGCCTATTCACGCTGCAGGTGGAGGCTCATAAACATCAACATATCTGCAATTTATAATTCAAATGTAATACACAATGAGTAACACAGAGGGTCTGTTTCCTCCTGCAGCTACAAATGGTCATTCGGAATGTTTGCGTTTGCTTATTGGGAATGCTGATCTACAAAGTGCAGTAGATATTCAAGATGGAAATGGACAGTAAGTAAAAAGGAATGAGTTGGGGTTTTTTTTCCCCTCTGCTGTTCAACAGTAAATGCTGATGTTGTCACCTGTTGTCTTGTAGGACCCCTCTGATGCTGTCGGTCCTGAGTGGACACACAGATTGTGTGTATTCCCTGCTGAATAAAGGAGCCAGTGTTGAAGCCAAAGACAAGTGGGGCAGGACGGCCCTGCATAGAGGAGTAAGGAGACGCCACTATTCTCATGCACCAGATGTTTCTATTAGTTTTCTGCACCATTGATTTGATTTTGACCTCATTGAAATTCTTCACATTGATTTTGGATGTTTTAAATTAATCGTAAGTGGCTGGTGCAAATTACTGACTTTCACAATAGAGATTTCTGTTCATCTAAACCAAAAAGTATTTACTGCAAGTTGCAGCTAGCCTCCATCAAAATCCTTTTTAGTTTTTATTTTGGATGGCGTTCAACAGTTGCCAGTTGTACTTTTTTATCTGTCTTCAAACTTTCAACTTCATGAACTTAAAATCCTGTCACATTGAACAACCAATTTCAGATTCTGTGAGCTTTGCTTGTCTGGTTCCTCATCTGGAGGAAATAGTTCTGTAAAGAGGCGAACACTGCCACCTAGCAGCTGGAGGGTGAAGTGCTCCTCTAGTTACAGAGTACTGTGTGTGTGGTGGTATATATTTATTTTTTGAACAGATTCCTTCATCATACAAGTTCCTGAAAGATGAATTCATGTCCTTGCTTCCAGTTGTGTAATATATGCTGATGTAAAGAAAGTTTAAACCTTGTAATGTGGGTTATATCGCCTGCCTGGATCTGTGTCTACACAAGCTCTGAAAACAGGTTTTGTTTTTTTTTACTGGGGAGTCATCAGAAATGTAATGTGACCACACAGCATGTAATATGCAGCTGTTTGAGGATATATAGAAAACGGATGAAGTTGGGACAAAGATTTAACATCCGATTAATACGTAATGGCGTTTTCTTTTTTCCTATTTAATAGTCTCGGAGTTAATGCTTTTCACTTTGTCAAAGCCGGGCGTTTGCTTGGTGGTTTGGTCAGATTGGAGCCTTTTGCAGGGGCGATTTTTGGTCCATTCGCCTTTTGTTTGACACGATTTGGACTGAAGCGTTTTCTGTCCGCAGGCTGTGACCGGTCATGAAGAATGTGTGGAGGCCTTGCTTCAACACAACGCCAACTTCCTGGTGCGAGACTGTAAAGGGCGCACGCCAATCCACCTGGCGGCGGCGTTCGGACACTTAGGGGTACTGGGAGGCCTTCTGCATGCTGCCCAATCTGTGGAAACACTCCCCGTCTTAACAGACAACCAAGGCTACACCCCACTGCACTGGGCCTGCTACAATGGTACAGAGAAGAGCGTCAAACGCCTCTTAAGACAATCAATACTGTTACTGAAATGCATATTTTGTGTGTCGTCGTATATTGAGCATGATGCCATGAGTATGATGAGGCACTCAAGTAAACCTATTTAGAGTGGTCATGCACAATTATTTGGTTTTTATGTTTTTCTTTTCGCACCTTGATGGGAAATGATTAAATAATTTGATAAAATATGTTAATAGAGTTGAGATTTTTGACACCTTTTTTTCTTTCTTTCTTTCTCACCACAGGTCACGATACATGTGTGGAGGTTTTGCTGGAACAAGAGGTTTTTCACAAGGCCGAAGGCAATTCTTTCAGCCCCCTCCATTGTGCTGTGTAAGATCCTGAGCTGTCTTCTGTACCAATCGATGCATGCGAGGACGAAACCAGGAAGCAATTATACAACTTCTTCTCCCACCCCCCTCCTCCAGGATCCACGATAATGAAGGTGCTGCCGAGATGCTGATAGACACCCTCGGCCCCGCCATCGTCAGTGCGAAGGACGGCAAAAACAGGTGAGCACAGTCCTAAAACGACAAGCGCAACGAGTTCGGGCCTCTTGGCCTTTTGTAAAGGGTTATCATCTTCTCTCACGCAATTTCTTGAAGGACTCCCCTGCACGCCGCTGCGTTCACCGACCACGTGGAGTGCCTCCAGCTGCTGCTGAGCCACAACGCTCAGGTCAACTGTGTGGACGCCGCAGGGAAGACTCCGCTCATGATGGCCGCCGAGAACGGCCAGACCAACGCTGTGGGTGCGTACGCTCCTCCGCACGTCGACGAGGGACGCACTGATCAGTGTTTGCTCAAATAACCCGTGCTGGACTGAAATAATAGGTTCGTCTTTCCTGCGTTTGCCCGTCTCAGAGTTGCTGGTGAGCAGCGCTAAAGCAGATCTGACGCTACAGGATGCTGTGAAGAACACTGCGCTTCATCTGGCCTGCAGTAAGGTGGGTATCCAGGTGGTGGCACTGTTGCATACTTGCATTTGCTAATGATAAAACAATTTCATTATTCATCTGCAGTAACATCTAGTTTTATTGGGTCTTTTTAATGTTTTGCCTTTGTGTCAAAACTGAGGAAATACTTAGATATTTCTGATCCTATTTGGGTTCAACTTCAAGTGTGATCAGATGCTCCATTTCCTGCTGATTATACCATCAAATCTGCTCCAGAGTGTCATGATAATCACACATAATTCATCATTTCTTGCTTTAGAAATTTGCCAAAGGGCTTTACCTCGCTCCCACCCGGCATGTTATTCACAAACGAGAAATAAGAACCTCTGAACACAAGTTCCTAGACATATTGAGCGTTTGAAAATGGATCACGTTTCTTTATATTTTCTAGATGAATAAATCAATCAGGTCCACTTGCTGGGCCAACCACTGTGGAATCTATGCTATTGAAAGAAATGCAAAAATAACCCATATGTCATTAATTAGCAGAAAAAAAGAATTTCTGCCCATGTTCTCATATTTACTGGTTGGTTTAGAAAAATAAAAAACAGAGATGCACGAATTACAAAATACGGTCACTTGCTATACCAGCGTTTAACGTGACATGTTGTCAAAGTGATCATACTATTATTTTATTGACTAATCTACTCCATTCTTTAAGAAGCAGGTTCACAAAACTAAAGCATGGCAACCAATCGCATTAATTTTAAGTTATAAAATATTATTTATGTAAACCCATTATGTTCAAAACATGTTTTTGTAGGGTTGTGACTTGTTAATTTAGAAAATCACATCCTTAAAACAGGCTTCTGTGGTTGAACAATGTTAAATGACACCATATTTGTTTTCCAAAAGCATCATGCACATGTTTGTGACTCTGTTTCCTGCACTTTCTTCCTTCAGGGACATGAAACCAGTGCCTTGTTGATATTGGAGAAGATTACAGACAGAAACCTCATAAATGCCACAAACGCCGCCTTACAGACGTACGTATCACTCTTGTCACATTAGCGCCTCCCTGCTGCCGTTCGACTGATGGATCCGAGTGTCAGTGTTGTTGCATTAATGTGTAGATTTGCGTTACTGAAGAACGGGTCGACCTGTCGGCACATCTGAGATGCACCTTTCTTTTCAAGGCCTCTTCACGTGGCTGCGAGAAACGGCCTCACTGTGGTGGTACAAGAGCTGCTGGCCAAGGGAGCCAGCGTCCTCGCAGTTGACGAAAACGGTAAATTCTTGAGAGAGCACAAACCCACACCCACAGTTTTGGTCGTCTAAATTGGATCAACTTTGTCTTTTGAGAGTTTTCCCAGACCTGCAAATCTGACTTTAAACTCCACAGCATCAAAAGCTCCCGTAGCGACCAGTCGCGTAATCATTTTTGCTATTTTAAATGTAATAAAGCCGATTATTAAGAACCTGCCGAAAATGTAATAAAATGGTAAAAAAAAATGTACAATCATACAATGACAACTAACCCGCCCACAAACTGGACAAAATCAGCAAAAAAGATTTGATTTCCAAGAAATTAAGTTATTTTTACTACTACTTAAATCATGTGATGATTGCAGTATTCGCAAAGTGTTATTATGATAATGGATCAAATCTATTAGCTGGTTTTGTGTTATTGGTCATTATTAGACTTTTAGTTGTATATTCATGTTTAAAGTTGTAAAGAAAATGTTTCATTGTTTTTCAATATTGTTTGTTGCAGTGAGTGGTTATAATGAGATTTAAGAAGTAAAAGTTGATTTTTTTTTTTTATTATTAAGACATTGACAAATGTATCAGGCATTCAAAAGCTACTTCTACCTCTTCTTTGAACATTTGTTTGATATTTTTCAGTTTTCTGACTATTTATGTTTGAAGTAAAAGCTTTTATTTGATCAAATTCCAGTCCTACGTCTCTACAATTGAAGAGTTGCTTTGACGATCCTGAAGCTGTGCCCTTGGTCTCTGGTTGTATGTGACACTTAACGTGACGCCTCGTCCGCAGGTTACACGCCCGCCTTGGCTTGTGCCCCCAACAAAGACGTCGCCGACTGCCTCGCCCTCATCCTGGCCACCATGATGCCTGTGTCCCCCTGCACCCCGACGCCCCCCACCCTCCCGTTCAGTGCCATTAACCACTACACCGCCAGCCCCTCCAAGAGCGTCACCTTCGACAGCCTCCCGACGCTGCGCGGCGAGCACAGCTCCTACTGCAGCTTCAACAACATCAGCCACCACGACGGCTTCTACAAAGACGAGGAGCTCAATGACTCGGACTCGGAGACGTACTGAGACACAGGGAGGACGTGAACCAATGCAGAAATACACACACCCACACTGTGTCTTAAATGAAATCACCCACCGCAAGCTTGGGAGGGCAGAGTGAGACACGAGCCCCCACAGAAGCCTTAAGAGTTTCCCCCCCCCCCACCCCCTCGTCTTCCTCGTCTTCCTCATCTTCAGCGAGTGAGGGACGAGGTGCAGCAGGCTGGCCCACATTCATCCCGACCTCATCCAGCACTGCGTGTCCTCCAGCTCATCCGGGAAACCTCTGTAACCACTGCGTCACCCGACAGAGACTTCTTGAAACTTGTTGGGGAGACGAGGAAAAACCATGTTCGCAGCAATAACATGCTGAAGAGGGGCGGTCGCACTTTACGGAGAGCTGAGCCAGCAGGGACCAAAAACAAACAAACAAACAAAAAAAAAAAGACGACAACCATCTTGGGTTGCACTGACTCTCGCTGAGGTGTTTCAATTCATCAGTGAGTGGAGATTAAAGGGCGGGTGGTTCAGTTTTCATTGGCTGATACTCGCACACTCCATTCGTCAGAATGCACTTGTTCTTCAAGTCTGTCAGTCATACAGGGGCAAAAACATTTATTTTTTTAAATCTAAATTTTAATATACCCATTTACATGTCTTAAAAAAAAAGAAGAAGAAGAATAAAACCTGACTTACTGGCCTGAGTAAGTTCCAAACATTTGATATGTGCACCGGGTTATTTAGTCGATCCAGCCCACCTTTGTATATTGACCTGTCCATTGCGGTTTAGTCTTTGAAGAATAAATTATTTGTGTACTTTGGGTTTCCTTTTATGTGTTAATTTTGTGCCTTCATTAGTTACTGAGAAGACGCGGGTTTGTAGAGGCAGCTGTGAGAGTACAGTGATGCGCACTAGGTAAGTATTTAAACACTTGTGATAAGCACTGATCCAATCCTGAGGTCTCGTCGCTCAGCGTCGTGACGACAAACACTGTAAACCAATGAGAGGGCGGCGTTTTGATTTTCTTGGGTGTGAATATTTTTTGCTCTTCTGGTAGTCAAATGTACGTCGACAGGTTTTGATTGCTTTAATTTTGACAAGAAGAAACCACTCGATTAGACCTTAATTTAAAAATAAAAGAAATCCCACTTCTGTCTGTTGGAGAATCCTTTTAACTGGAAATATGTACAATACATTTGCTAGGTCCATTAGTGTGAAAAGGAGTTTTTTTTTCTTTCTTTTCCTTGCTTTTTCTCGAAGAATGAAACTAGCTTGTATATAGAAATTGACTGTGAATTCAAAGTTCCAATGAATTCTTTCAGTACTGAGATTGCTGTATATTTTATGAGTAATAAAGAAATGAGTTATTTAATATTGAATGTGAGTCTTTCATGGGGTTTTGTCTTGAATTAACTTCATGCACTTGGTGTAAGCCTCTTGGAAATGATTATTTTATATATATATATATATACACTACCGTTCTGAATGGAGCTTGCACGTTCTCCTTGTCAGTGAGGTTTTCCTCCCACAGTACAAAAACTTGCATGTGAGGTGAATTGGTGACTCCATTGCCCCTTGGTGTGAATGTGAGCGTGTGGTTTTCCTCTCGTGTTTTCCCTGTGATGGAACAGGATAAAGTGGAATAGAAGATGAATGGCTATTTCAACACACAATCTCTATTTTGTTATATGATGATGTAACTAAAATATATATATACATATATATTATTTTTTTTGTAAAACTACAACACAATAAACATCTAATACAATATTTAGCACAATTCCGTTTTGTATTAGGTGGCCGTCATTCTTACTTTCGTTAGTATTTGAAGGGAAACCTGAAAAAAGGAAAAAGTTATAAGTGCTGGGTTTCTTGTTTCACTGAGGCCAAGCGGCGCTCTGTGTTTGACGTCACGCAACTCCAACTCCTGTGATTGGCTTGTAACACGGAAGTGAATCGAAGAGGGGGCGGGTCCATGTGGACACAGCCACAACGTCACACTAGAAAACAAACTGCAGGTTTTTAAATATCCACCCATTTGTTTCTGCTTGTTCCGACTGAGCCATGGACGAAGTGACAGGAGCGCAGCTGATTGCTGAGTCACTGAAAGCTCAGGTGACACAATTTGTAAACATTTTACCTTGAAAAACGCGGACTTGTTTGTACTGAAATGTGTGTCAAAGTTCACGTGTTGCGTTACCGTGGATGATAAAAGTTCTGATGCGTATATTCTCAGTTTAACTTGGCACATTCTGCATAGGTTCAGTAAAACAATCGTGTGTCCCTGCAGAAAGTGGATTACATGTTTGGGATTGTGGGGGTCCCCGTCATCGAGGTGGCCATGGCCGCTCAGGCTGCTGGCATCAAGTATGTGGGAATGCGCAACGAACAAGCGGTAAAACATTAAACTTTGCTTCATTCCCACTGACCTCTGGGTCAATAAACACACACTGCTATACTCTGATCTGTTAAATTGTATCACTCCTCAGGCCTGCTATGCAGCCTCTGCCATTGGATATCTTACTGGGAGGTAAAACATCAAGTCACTCAATAGATTTGTCAGATAAATAGATATGGGTTTCATCAGTTATTTATTACGTCTTGTGATTTATCTGAATCCAGGCCGGGAGCCTGCCTGGTCGTGTCTGGACCAGGACTCATTCATGCTCTGGGTGGAATGGCCAATGCAAACGTGAACTGCTGGTATTACACTCTCATACTGTTGGATCATTCAGGTGGGCTCTGCTTATCTTATTTCTGAAGTGTGTTGATTTCTTTTGCAGGCCGGTGGTCGTCATCGGAGGGTCCTCGGACAGAAATCAGGAGACGGCAGGCGCTTTTCAGGAGTTCCCCCAAGTAATGCCTGTGTTCAGGGAGAGTTGTGCCTGAAATGATGTTCCATGACATTAACGCTATTGCTTTGCCAGGTGGAGGCGTGTCGACTGTATAGCAAGTTCTCTGCGAGGCCCAGCAGTCTGGAAGCCATTCCCACAGTGATCGAGAAGGTAACAAAACGTCTGGGCGATGTGTCCTACAGATTTGTGTTATATTACTCTATACAGACAAAAGTTTTGTTGCCAACAGGCTGTGAGGACAAGCATATATGGACGTCCAGGTGCTTGTTATGTGGATATCGCAGGGGACATGGTCAATGCTAAAGTGGACAGGAGCGAAGTCAGGTTTGTTGATATCCTTGCACCATTTTTCAAAATGGAAAAAATTATTTCTGATAAGATCACTTGTTTATATTTAAACTGTAAAGCCTTTCAAGGAAGTGTGTCTCTCCTCCAGGGAAGTGTCCTGCTGTCCTCCTCCACCAGTGGGCGTGGCTGACCACGATGCGGTCACAGCAGCCATGTCTGTGCTGAAAGCAGCAGAATCACCTCTGGTAATTGTTGGAAAAGGTAATATAACACAAGCGTCATTACACCTTAATAAGCGTTGGTTCACTGGCTGGCTCAGGACGACAGGATTGATGATGTTGCCCAACAGGAGCCGCCTACGGCAGAGCTGAGGCTGCGCTCAGAGAGTTTGTGGAGATGTCCGGCCTGCCGTTTCTGCCCACGCCCATGGGGAAAGGGGTGCTGCCAGATGACCATCCCAACTGTGTCGCGGCCGCCCGCTCCAGGTCTGCCCCCTCTTTCTGCCAAAGAATTGCTCCTATTTACAAATTCGACAATGTAATCTCTGATCATATCGGACCGAACGGTAACTCGTATATGAATGACTGTGAAGTTTTACACAGCAGTAATAAGGGTGTGCTGTTGCAGTACTTTATGTTGCTTTATTCTCAGCCGAGTATTTTGACATTCCTGGCGTTGTTATATTTGGTCCAAGAGCTCTCCTCCAGGCTGACGTGGTGCTTCTGCTCGGGGCCAGACTCAACTGGATTCTGCACTTTGGTCTGCCGCCGCGATTTAATCCAAATGTGAAGGTCATTCAGGTGTGTTTTATTTATTCCTGGGTTTTGCCTTTCAAATCTTCCTAAATATTGTGCAGATCCTCACGAACACAGCTATACTTATCGTTTTAGCTATGGGGTGAGCACTTTGTTTAAAATTCATTTGGCAAATTTAAGGCATTGCTTTGCTGTTCTGCCGCAAATGTTTGTTTAATTAAAAAAATAAAAAATGAAAAAAACCTCCTCTGTGCCTTGTTTGCAGGTCGACCTTTGTGCAGAGGAGATGGGCAACAATGTGAGGCCAGCCGTTTCTCTCCTGGGAGACGTCAACGCTATTGTCAACCAGGTACTTTATTTTCTCTTTTAATCCTTTTAGTTGCACTTTAACTGACCCCGTCCTGTTTGCGTTCTTTTTTTTTTTTTTTGTCATTGTTGCTTTTTAAGCCTGATCAACCTTCTTCAAAACGTTTTGTATCTTTTCAGCTCCTCAAATGTGCCCAAAAGGACGGCTGGCAGTATCCCTCCAACACAGAGTGGTGGAGCGCATTAAAGGAGAAGATTGTTTCCAATGCCAAGGCCTCAGAGGTTACACACAATGCTCTTACATGAAGTTTGTGCTACTTGCTCTCATGACTTCAATATAATGGCAGTGCATTTAGATGACATGTTGTGTTGAGTCTCTTGTTGTGTACTTGTCTTGAATCTAATTAAAATGAGCAGATAACAATTTAAAAAAAAGTTATTTCTGCACCTTTCATTCAAAATTGGCACTTGAATAGTTGTGAAACTTGTAAAATTGTGTTTTACAGATGAATGAAATGACCCATTTCAATGAATAAATGTGCTTTTGTCTCCTTTTTTTTTGTTTCAGGCTCTTGCTCTTGAGGTAAAAGTGCCAATGAACTACTACATGGTGTTTCATCACATTTCGCAGCTGCTGCCGCGGGACTGCGTCATCGTCAGTGAGGGCGCCAACACCATGGACATCGGGCGCACGATGCTGAACAACTACCTGCCTCGGCACAGGTGTGGCTGGGAGGAGGGCGTTAACACACAACTTTCAGCAGTGCCGTAATGTGAATGGAAAATGTGCTTTGGGGAATTTACATTGTTGGGTCACATTGGAAGGAATACCGACCTTAGGATTGGACATCGCCGAGTTTATCAACAGAAATGTGGAATAAGTGTGGTCCCGTTGACGAAGAGAAGCTTCAGATAATAATAATACAGGGTTATCAAATATATACGGCTCATGGGAAATGACAAAAGGACAAAACTGCAGTTTTTCTTTCAATGAAAGTTTCTTTTCAGAAATTGGCCCCTGTGGGTCGTAACTTTCTCGTTAGCTTCGCAGACACAACACAATACTGAGACCCATTGCAGCATCTGTAGCAATTAATCGAGCTTAGCTTTATGGTGGCTGGTATCTATTCCAGCCGTGTGTGGGTGAAGGCCATCCAAAGACAAACGGAGACGGTGACACTCGCACATCTAGAAAGACTGTCGGAGAAAATCCACACATGCTGGCAAAATGACGTGTGTATCAACTCCACGCAGTGACTTTGTGAACAGAAATGGTGCAGCATGTGAAGTAAAAGGCTTTTAGCTTGTTCCTAAAAGATTCAAAGTAATTTACTCTTCCTGAGGACCAAATAGCAACTGTCATTATTTACTGGTTAATATGCCTGCTTTTTAATAATAAGAGGTAAAACAGGCCTTTTTTTTTTACCCTTTATTGTGTGTGTCTGTATTTCTTAATAGTCATAAGGAGTAAAAGTCATTTTAGTTCAACTGAACTACAAGCTGCCAGGTTACTGATAAGAGCAAGTGGTCCACATAATGTTTTATCCCACTTGGGGACGTCTCTGTTACACATGTGAGGACCGTTGTGTTCAGATAGAACAACTCAGAGGATTCCCCTCAAAAGGAATTTGCTCAGGCCACGTCTCAAAGTGTGATGATCAGATTGCCGTTAACTGCTGCCGATACCGTGCAGGCTGGACGCGGGCACCTTTGGAACGATGGGAGTCGGCCTGGGGTTCGCGATCGCAGCCGCCGCGGTGGAACAGAGCGCAGACCGAGGTCGGCGGGTGGTCTGTGTGGAAGGAGACAGCGCTTTCGGATTTTCTGGCATGGAAGTGGAGACCATGTGCAGGTTTAGCCGAGTTTCTCTCTCTTCAGCTCAACTCCAGAATACGTCTTCATCTTACATGCTTTTTGGTTGTTTTTAAAAGGTATAAGCTTCCTGTCGTCATCATTGTGGTCAACAATAATGGAATTTACAGTGGAATGGATACTCAGACGTGGAAAGAAATGTCACAGATGGGAGATCTGACGGCAATGTGAGTTATACATCACTGGGTAGATCACTTTGATAGATTGGATTCATCGCGGTTGTTTGATTTGGTTCCTCTCAGAGCTCCCCCTGTGTCACTGCTACCGGAGGCCCGCTACGACCAGGTCATGACTGCGTTTGGAGGCCAGGGCTACCTGGTGAGGACGGTGGAGGAGCTGCGTGACGCCTTACAGCGCAGCCTGAGCGACTGGGACAAGCCGAGTCTACTCAATGTGCTTATTGATCCTTCATCAGACAGGAAACAGCAGGTAACTCCAACTTGTAGGAGTATATAACGGAATATTCAGGATTGTACGGGCCAGTGGGAAGTTGATGCTGCAAGACACCCATTACAAATTATGCGAAAATAGATCAAACTTCCTGAGTGATGAGCGACTTCTCAATCCGAACAAAACTTCCTTTCTCAGGTCAGTTCTAAGTTTGTGAACAACAAACGGCAAACGGTGTGAAGTTAGAGATTGTGTTCACTGCAAGAAATGGCAGCCCAAATATAAGATCCAAACACAACACTCGTTAAATTATCTGTCCAACTGTGAAATCAAGGACTAAAAATGAGTAAATAACTTTAAAAAAGCCAGCATTTCTATAATGTCCAAAAATAAGATTAAAGTTTTGGGAAAGTGCCAAAGAATGTGCAGTGTTGTCCTTGTCATGTGAGACATGCAGCAAAAAAACTGGACGTTCACAAAATCAGGCAGGTGTTCATAATGTTATAGCTGATTGGTATACGATTGGTTGTTTTTCATTCAGTTTTGATATTGATATTGAAAAGAATTATTGGTATGCTGATATCCCCCAACAAGGTTTGATTTTAGGTGTTAACCGCCCCGTGTCAGAATAGCTCATTTGGATTGGAGTTTTCTAATTTTCATAGAAAGAAACTGTAGAAAAGAAAAGGTCTCCATATTTACCTGCAGAAGATGATGACAGAAAGGATAAAAGTGAACACTTGTGGCACAGAACCTGACTGTGAATATTGAACATGAACTGAAGATACGGTTTCACTTAGAAAACCCCACCTGGTGGCGAGACAGTAAAACTACAACTCAATCCGCCACACGAGCACATCCTCATGTTCCAGATGTTTGTACCTTTTTTTTTTTTTTTTTACATTTATTGTGACTGCACATTGATGAAAGCTAGACAACCAAGGACTGGCATTATCCAACCATACATCTGTCCTCCATACAGAGTTATTCAATTCAGCACCCCGCCTGCTGTAGGTGAGAATGCTGGCCACAACATAAGTGTGCAGTATTACTCTTATTTCATATGTTCTAGGTTTCGTCTTGCAGCCTATTTTCTTTCTTTGTGACCCGGAGTAAATGGGAGAAGAATGTCAAACCTACCAATTTCCCCGAGGCTTTGGGTGTTTTCTTGCCTGACGTGTCACTGATGTGAGCTTGAAAGGGAACAATGTTGAATGTCACAGAGGAGAAGAGCAGCAAACGGCTCGTTTGTTTACTCGACTGGCGTCTGATCCTTGTGGTCGACTGACGCGCTCCACTGAGCTTTAATCCTTCCAGTCCAGGTGCGCCGCCGAACTTTTTGTATTCCAACTCACAATCCCTCCATCTCACACCAGGCCGACCTTTCTATTTCAGGGCTCCCATAATTAGAAAGCTTGGCCCTCTGTGTTTATGTTGAATGTATCCACGCAACCCTGCGCAGACATGCTTGAAGGTTGTATTGAGGACTGTATCCACAGCTGTAGAGCTCCGCGCCGGTGCAGTCCGCAGCAGAAATGCTCCTTAATCTGAATTGTTCTGGTGTTTTCCAAAAAAGTTGAAGCAGAACATTCTCACTCGAGGGCACATATGAGGGTAAATAGTTCTATCCTCTCCTCATACTGCATATAGGATCTAATCCAAAGCTGTGTTGTGTCTTTGCAGGAGTTTCCTTGGCTCACACGCTCCAACCTGTAGACTTCATCCACAACAACAGTGACGGTTTTCTTCTGGAAACTCCGAACATGAAGCTGCTTTTCAATTTATGTGCTTTATTTCCATGAAATAATTCCAACTAGACTGTGAAAAATTATTTTTTACACAATGTACTACAGATGTTAACAATATATATATAAATTGGGCTGCAGTTCTGAGCAGCTTGAGTAAATTTTTTTTTGTGATTGTTTGGTACAAATAATGTCAATAAATAGCCAATATATTTCAATACATTGTCTTGATTTGCTTTCAACAAATGAAAACACAGGACGAGATACTTCACAACAAGAAAAATAGAGAATTCCTGCATTTTGAGAGCCGAGAACCATAAACAATAACTGTTAACTGAAGAAAGATGCATGAAATACATAACTGATTATAATATAACTTTTCAAGTGTAAAGAATGGCAAAATGAAAACTTGGATTTTTTGATCAAATCATTACTGAGATGTAGCTTTTCTGGATTTTTCATTTTCAGAGCTTTTCATTCCATGTGCTCGTAGCTTTAAAGCATTAACACATGTAAAATGAGTTATAGTGTCTCCTGCAGACCTGAACCATGAGATTCTCTGTGTTAAATCTGTTTTACGTTTTACATCTAATGCGAGAAATGCAAATGTTTACTTTTAGTTGTGGGATATAACGTATATGAACCCATATTTATATATGTTAATAAAATTATCAGTTATTTTTTATACTTTTTCTATATCGCAAAAAATATATTTGTGGTCGTTCTGGATTGAAGTCAGGAAAAAATATCTGCGGTGTGTAAACTATCATCCAGGTCAATGTACATGTGATTCTTTTCAGTTATTGCCAAATTCCAGCTATTGAAAGAAAATGGGGAAGGTCTGATGAAACATCTTCACACCCTCAGAAGATTCTCGATTCCTTTCAGAACAAAATCATTTCATCTCGTGAATTTGAAAACTTTCAAGACTTACAAGCCAAAATGACTGTCTCTTAACATATTAGAAATATGACCAAAAAAAGGCTTGGGATATTTAGTTTCACTGGAAATAATACAATTTCTCTATTTGAAATAAAGTATATTAAAAGATAAAGTATTTCTTTCTCATGGGTTAGTTTCTAAGTAGTACAAAGATCATGGATCAAAACAATCTGATAAACCTAAAATCACCAAAGGATGCTCTTAAAAACCTCCGTGCGTGTCCTGCAGAGAATTGCTTTGTGAGTTTGTCTCTGATCGTTTTCCCCGGAGGAGTGAAAACAACAAAAGGCTCCCCCCCTACAGTAGTGGAGATCTAATATTGGCACCAGAGGCAGCTGGCGGGCTGTCTCCTGTAATTTTAGCGCACACTGATGCGGAGGAAAGATTTAATGGGTATTGGTCAGCGTACCCTCTTGTGAGGGCGTAAAGGAGACGGAGCGGAGGGAGGGGGAGCAGAGGGGAAAGACGGCGAGCAGAGAGGGAGAGCAACGGGCAGCGTGTCGAGGGGCTGCTGTGGCTCGGATTTAAAGTCGGCCAACTATCGGGGGAAGCACCATGAGTCTTCTAACACTTGGACTGTATCTGCCACTGTGGTTCTGCTACGGCCTGGCTCAGTCCTCCTTTCTGGACAGCTTTCTTCCATTCCCAGCAGGTGAGTGTGTTGATGGTCATTCTGAGCTTGCATGTGCCTGCAGGGTACTGTACATACAGTACTATGCAGAGACAGGTGTTGAGCGGGCTGGACTGTGGGGGGGGGGGGCATGGCTTCTGAATATCAAGCTTTGGGATGAAGCTCCTCTTAATATACGGTGTGCATGTTTATATTTTCTTGTTGCCCATGAGGTAGACTGGAAATGCCTCTATAAATAGCAGAGACCAGCTCCGGTGCTTCAGTCAGAGGCACAGGCACTTCATGATGTGTCCAGCTCGAGGAATCCTGCTGGACGGGTGTCACGGTTTGATATTTTGCACCTGTTTTTCCCTGTTGCCCGTGTCGCTCCCGCCGTCTTGCAATGTCGTCGTTTCGTCCCGGTTTTCATGGATGCGTTGGGAGTTTGTTTGCCCACACCGCTCCAGCATTGTTGACAATGAGGTCAGGGTTCCCTATTCAGCCGGTGCAAAAGTTCAAACAACACATGACCTCTCGCGTCTGTCTTTCTCCAACTTTGACTCCCGGTGTATTTTGTGACTGCACGCATGCCTTGCTCAGCTCCCAGGTCCCAGGAGCAGCACAAGAGATTCAACCCATGCTGTTTACTGAGTCCACCTCCGCCCCCGCTGTTTCCTCCGCCGCCTTCACTTTGGCGCCGCCACGCTCATGTGAGTTCAAGTCATGTGACTTTCTATTGTGGAATATCTGACTGTTGATGCGTCCTTGGGTTTTGTCCAAAGGACCTCTGATTCACACAAACCTTTGACCCCCAAAACCTGTTGGTGGAGACTGTGATCAGACCATGGAGCATTTGACGACAATCTTAAGATGTATACTCATCCATGGAACTATGTTTTTGATCGGAAACTATTAAGTCCTAATGCATGTGTTTATTTCCAGAGTGAAGGTATTACAGACGATGGGGGTGAATCTGCCAATCAGGACAAGGGTCCTTCATGTGTGCGGGGCCCTCTGGGGCCAGCTGGTCCCCCGGGTCCTCAGGTGAGAACCAAACCTCGTCTAAATCTCCACACAGTCGCCTCGGTTCCACTGCACAGAGTGGAACGATAAAGCAAAGCGTATACCCACACCCGGCTGTTGTGGGGATCGATGCTGAAGTTGCGACGGCGATACGGCCGATGAGATATTTCAATATTGCGAGCTTGTTGAGCGTGACATAAATCACTGACCAATCAGCCGATGGCTGCGTTTTGCTCCTTCCGTCCTGTAGTGCTGGTTAACGGAAGGGTGATGAAAAATGGTGAACAGCTGGGTTTGGCAGTGGAAACACACGAACACCCGTCCCGTGCCATAATGTCCCGTACCGGCTCATACTGTGCAGTGCATAACGGGGCTTTAGTCCTTATCTGTGATCTCACGTGACTCCACTCGGTAGTCTTCATCACTTTGGGTCTGTTTGGCCACAGTGTGGTTGTTGTAACTTTTCTTTTTAAAATTTTAAAACAAAACAGTCCCTCAACTGTATCTCAAACCGTTTGGCCTAAAACACAAAACAACAAAAACATGACGATTATCTCAAATACCATTATCATATGCTACAAATGATGGACGTTGTGCCGATACCATTCCGACCCGTCTCTCACCGCTCGGCCCTTCAGATTCCACTGCTTTCATGTTTACCGTCTCCGGCTTCAAGGTGTTGAGAATTAGTGCTCCGGCGACGTCTCCGTTCCAACCTGACAGTTCCTGCAGGGCAGGAGACGGGGAGTTCTCTTTCCCATGCAACCCCACAGTCCATTATCGCTCTACATTTAGCCGGGACGCAAATAGCCTTTTTCCACTGCCTGCCAGTGTGCCACACATCATTCTCAGAAACGGTTCGAAGAGCGGCGGTCCGCTTGGAAAGGCGTACTGTGTCGCGTAAATTCCAGGGATTACCGACGCATGCTTGTGCCCACGTGTTTGTATTCTCTGCTGATGGAAGACACAAAGACAATTTGTTTGTGTCGGACTAATGTTTTATCAGCAGAATCCACATCCACTGACTTACAAACAGTTCGACCGAAGCAGCCTTCAGTTCAGAGGCCCACCAGAGGCTTTCTCAATCAATAGCGTTTAGTTAATTGAAACTTCAGCGGCTGGCTTCAGCAGGAAAATGACTTTGTGTTGGGAGGTTATGAGCAGATAATTGAGATGATTATCTATGGGATTTATGAGCATATTGTAGATGTTTGTATTTCTCTTTATTAGGGCCCACCTGGATTACCTGGGATAGGAGGGCCTAAAGGAGAAAAGGTAAGTTGATTGAAGGTTTTTTTTGTGTTTTTATTTAAAAGCTCAAATTCAATTGACCGAATGAAAAAAACCCACAAACAACAAGTGTAATTAATTGACTCCTTCCTCCTCCGCATCTGTTGCCAGGGAGAAATCGGACGACCTGGGCAAAAGGTGAGAGTCCCCATTAATCACTCCTAACTGGATTTACTC
The DNA here is from genome assembly GCF_963422515.1 of Blennius ocellaris. NCBI lineage: Eukaryota > Metazoa > Chordata > Actinopteri > Blenniiformes > Blenniidae > Blennius > Blennius ocellaris. The sequence continues at coordinate 8,983,943 of NC_137657.1, forward strand.
AAAAACGAGATACAGTGGCTCCGCCCGCCCGCTGGCTGTAAGTCAGAGTGCTGCCGGGGCGAGTCGGCAGCATTGCCATCAAGAAATTGTGAACAAGCACAACCTTGACAGGAGACAGAGCAGAAGCAATGACAGGAAGCAAAGAGGCACAGGGCTGCTGAGAGGGGCTGTTTTTTTTTTTTTTTTTTTTTGTTCTGGACCAAGGACTTAACATGCTATTGGTCTCACTTCTCATATGAAGTAGGCACATTTCCCTCTCATCCCCATACCAGCATCAGACGTCCCTGTCACTGACCCTCACTCTCCACGATGTGCGCTGCCTACTGATGACTCAGGTTTTGATAAGCGCAGGTAGAATAGAGGAGACCTTGCGAGTGATCGGTCGCTGCGATGGAGCTGAGGAAGCGTCCCGGAGGGAGAGCTTCGCCGGCCGGCGGCCTGACTGAGCAGCTTTGCAGCACTGCAGTGCAATTTAGCTTAGTGCTTCAGCCAGGTCATTAATCATTTTATTTCCCACAAGCACAGACTCCTGTTCTATATACAGACCATCATTTAATTAAATAGAGCAAAGTGACAGGGCTCGTTAAGGCCATTTTTCCCCTACATGTGCGGCAGTGTGTGATATATATATATATATATATATACTGTAGTGAGCCGGCTGTCAGCTAATGCAGCAAATACCGTACTTAGTTTTCTCTTTTGTTATGTGCAAAGCAAGCAGGCACGAGGGACCTTGATCTTATAAAGAGCTCCCTGCTCCTTCAGCTGTTGCAGCAGTCGTTTTATTAGTCTTTTGTAAGGTATTTCTGGATGTCGGTGCCTGTTCAAACTGACGTCTCCCCTCAGGGTCGGACCGGGCCTCCCGGACTGCCCGGGAAGCCCGGACCAGCTGGATGGCCTGGACCAAGTGGGGCCAAAGTGAGTAAGTCAGATCTCATCATGTAGATCGTTTAAAACCTTCCGAGTTCAAATTCTCTTTGAGATATGTTCAAAACAAATAGTCAGTCTCATTAAACTTAACGTTACCGTTCTTCTCTGCTTCAGGGTGAAAAAGGTGACCCAGGCTTGATGGGTTTGCCTGGAGCCAGAGGACCAATTGGACCGAGGGTATGATCTGAGCTCCAAGCTTCACTCACGCACTGAATTATGTCAGTTTTTGAATTAGTTTGGTTTCACCTTTGTTTAATTTTTCAAATATTTGACTGCAGGGTTTACCCGGATACAAAGGGGAGAAGGTATGGAACTGTTCTGATCACTTTTAATGACAATTACCTTTTTTTGAGACTAAAGATTTGTGATTCTCCAGGGTTCTCGGGGTGACCGTGGAGAGAATGGAGGGAAAGGAGACAAGGTGGGCAGATGGAATCTGGAGTGTTGCACAAACACGATATGAAATTCGTGCTTAGTATTTTTATTTTGGGTTTTTTTTTACCTGCAGGGTGCAATGGGATTCCCAGGAATGCTTGGACAAAAAGTGAGTTTGTGCTTTCTGTGTTGTCTCTGAATAGTATTCCACAAGTTAATGCAATGTTTTTGATGACTGAAATGATTTGTTTTGTCCCGCAGGGTGAAATGGGTCCAAAAGGAGAACCTGGAACCTCAGGAAACAGGGGACCCACCGGCCGACCGGGGAAGAGAGGCAAGCAGGTGAGGAGCTGTAGTATTGGAGAGTTATACATAGTTTGACAACAGAAAAAAAAAAGAACAATAAAGCATGTTTTAAATGGCGATGCTTGCAAAGTATATGAAGAGGTTTCATGCATAAAGTAGTGAAACTCAAAGAAAGTTTCCTGCCTATATTAAGTGAAATTGTTTTAATCAGATACTATTTGGATTGCATTTCAGGGAGTAAAAGGGGATCCGGGACTCATCGGTCCAATGGGCCCAGCAGGACCACAGGGATCCCCAGGACACCCTGGACCACCGGGATCACCTGCCACAGGTCAAACCCCTGAACTCAAATCACATTTGTAGTTAAATAATGCATGTGAACATAGTGTGTGAGAAGCTTTGCAGCCAGTGAGCAGGAAGACAAACACCCAAGTCAGCAAAAGAAAGCACATTTTAAAGCAGTGTAAGTCCAGTCGTCTTATTTAGCCCCGGAGTAATTTAACCTCCCGGGCTGAAACAGGAAGCTCTCCTCATGACATAATGTGGATAAAAATGGACTCCCAGACGGCCTGCTTACCAACAAATATTACGTCACCACATCTTTAAAGGGTTAACTGTTGTTCTGATCACGTTTCTGTGTGACTGAAGCCGATTTTACCCTAACAACATTCTGTAACTTATGCATACTGAATCTTTCAATAAGAATGGTCATTTTTCCTCTGTGTGCATGTTTAGGGCTCTACATGGTTGGAACAAAAGGCGCTCGTGGTGCTCCAGGACTTCCTGGAAAGTGTAACTGCGGCTCTTTTGGTGGTTCTCAGTTTGATGACTATCAGTCTACAGGAAACTACCCCAAAGTACCAGCGGTGAGGGATTCTCAGCACGGCGGCAGTCACATTACAGAATACGTGACAGCAGTGATTTTCAGTGTGGGAGTATGAGCCGGAAGCCTACAGCATGTTACTGAAAAGTGTTTCTTTTAAAATCCATAAAAAAATTACTACTATGTGAAATTTAAACATCATCCAGATTTACATCTATTATGATTATTATCAATATTATTGTTGTTGTTGTTGTTAATATCATTGTTGTTTATTTTACTAATGTTAATCAAATAAATTTAGTTTTTTACAAATTGGCTGTGAAAACATAATGTTAGACCCTTTAGAGATTTGTAACTCATTTTGAAACATTTGCAAGTTATGAATCGTGCACAAATGTTATATTTTGGTCAGAAATGTCATATATTGGCATTTATTGTTATATAACTTCTCCTTATTGTTCTCTAAATTTCTCCTAACAGTGCAAATTCTAAATATCAGTAGTACTAGTTCAGGAACCTTTGTTTCATTGCATTTAAAGTTTTGAGAAAAGATTCTTCTTGCTGTGATATCAAATATTGATGTTCCGTTCCTCATATTTCTCCCTTCCATTCAGATCTTTGTGGTGAGCAATGAGGAGGAGCTGGAGCGTCTTCACACAGATAATGCTCTCGCATTCCGAAAAGACCAGAGGTCTCTCTACTTCAAAGACATCGACGGCTGGCTGCCAATCCAGGTATCACCTGCAAAAACCTTTGCTTTAAAAAAAAACAAACCAAAAAATCATTCACCGTTTTGCTTACGTCTTTCAAAACTTTGTTTCAGACATTCCCATTCCAGATGACTCCCTTCCAGTCCATGGAAAATGCGCCAGATGACGAGGGCTACTGTGGCGATGGGATTGTGCAGATCACCACGGGGGAAGAGTGCGACGACAGAAACAGAGTCGTCACAGACGGCTGCGTCAGTAAGTCACGTGTCTGTGTTGGATGTTTTTTTTTAAATAGATCCATAAGTTGTACTTTGCTGTGCACATAGAACATGACTCTCACACCACTGTGGGCTCATGTTCCCCCAGAGTGTAAACATGCCTACTGCGGAGATGGATACCGCTACGAGGGGGCCGAGGAGTGTGACGGCAAGGACTTTGGATATCAGACGTGCAATTCGTACCTTCCGGGGTAAGAAGTGTGAAATATCGATCACATGTGGAGACGAAAGATGGAGCGACGATTAAGGGAGTTTCTCTTCGCAGGTCATACGGTCGCCTCAAGTGCACGCCGTACTGCGTTATCGACTCTACAAATTGCAAGTACTTCACTTGAGGAGAAGACTTGAGGGGGAGTCTGGACGGTGCAGCAGGATCCGCTGCGTCTTGGTTGCTTGACACATAACAGGAATAATTTCATGCAAAAAAAAAAAAAAAGAGAGAGAACAAAAATGATCCAAGCAAGAGACTCTGAAAGGAAGAGGCAGAAAAAAATGAAGAAAACTTACACACACACACATATATATTTATATATACACATATGTAGAACTCGGGTATTGCCGCTGAGATGCCACACAGCTCCCTGGAGTTACAGAGTCAGGCGGTGAATGGGGGAAAATCCAAGCGTAGAAAATGCACAGAACAACTGCACTCCGTCTTAACGAGTGGATTTCCACTGGGCCGCCGACTGGACCGGAACCAGCCTCTGAATGCAGCAGCTGTGTGACAAACCATGCAGAGACTCGATCAGGTGCCAGTGTGAGAATTTCCGGAGGAGCAGCCGCTGGCACCGAGGGTAAATTAATCCCGACCCTGTTACCGTTGAGAAAGAGAGGCAGGAGGACATCCGGAGCCGTGGCCCCCAGGTACTGGACTGGAGGGTGAATGACAGCGTTTGCATGAGGCTGGGTTTTACTAAGACCACGACAGCGGCTGTCACTATCCACGCATGTAACCTATCAATCTACTTATTAATGTCACAACAACTGTTCTTACTCCGTTGACGCGGAGAAGTTCTACTGCTAAGAGGAAACCGAGTCCACAGTGAGCTCAACATGTACAGGCAGGGAGGCTCCAGAGGTGGTCACGGTGCATTACACATTTACACTACATATAGGGAGTGATGCACACCTGATCTCTGAGTAAGACTGTTAAACCTTGAAGCCAAACTTGAAGTCTCTTGTTGTAAAACATCAGTAGTTGATTTTTTTTAGCTGCTTTCTTTTTGTAGTGCTGGTACTGTACTTTGCAGGGACATTCAGTCCAGATAAATCCAAGAAAAATAAAAATAAACGTCTCAGGAACCAACAGGTTATGTAGCTCTACACAGCACCTTTCACATGTATCCTTTAACAATCTCTCTGTAGGTTAGGCGACAGTGACTTAACACTGAGGCACACAGGTAACACACACACACACACACACACACACAAAAAAAAGCTTTGAAAAGCATGGACAGTGGGGCATCCTCGAAGAATCAAGTTCCTTCCCTGTGCTTCAGTGAGAAATGAAATACACTATATGTGAAGGCTTGAAACTGTTACGTTCTTAATATCCTCACAGCACAGGAAAGGCTGGAGTGGTCTGTAGCTGCTAGACGTGGAGGGGAATGGAAATTCCAGGCTGTTCTATGGTCATTACTGTATTTACTCTAATACCTCTTTATCCAGTCTTTCTGTCTTGCACTATATACGGCAACAGAGACACTCAACAGTAAACTTAAAGAGCGTAGATGTAGTCCGCCAAAGCTGAACAATGACTGTGCCGACATAAGCTGACACTTTCCATAAGCTACTGTAAAAGTCGCCGTGCCAAGGGAGACCTTTTCTCAGCCACACTTTATGTAGTCAGGTAAGTATCTGTAGGTGATTCCTCGAAGCAATCAAAAGAGAAAGACTGTTAATATATCTTGTGTCCGCATGCTTGTGTAAATCTCCCAACGGGTGTGACTTTGTCAGACGTCGTTTTGTAAAACCGTCCTTGCATTCATCAGCGTAGCCGGTGTCTTAAGAAGTGTCTGTGTTGCTCTGCCCACTGCTGCAGAGTCCCGTACGCATGGCGAACAACATCAGTGTTGGACTGTGCCACGCACGGAGCAGCAATACGTTGAATGTCGTGTCTGTGATCTGTGCCGCCGTGTTGTCGCGCTCCATCCCGTACTGTGCACGCACAGCGATGCTGAAACGTGCATGTGGTAATGTACTGTAAGGCTTTGTGAAGTATGGTATGCACTGTGACTGGGATAGTACAAAAACGGTTTCATTTTTCTTTATCATGATTTTTACAGTAGCTGTGAACAATTTAAAAAAAAGAATGGCAAAATAAAGTCTGGAATATGAATCGTTTGCGCTTGTTTTACGACGTGTTTGCCTGTGGGGGGAGGGGGGCGAGCAAAGACAGTGATGGAAATGCTTATTGATGTTCTCTCACAGCGCTACCTGTAAAAAAACACGTGAATAAAAAGACTTGATGTCTATCAGGGGTTGAAAGATACTGTCAGCAGTTTCTGACAAAGTGCTGCATTAGACTAAATAGTAAACAGACCAGACGCTCGAGTTTTCCTCAGACCTCGCACTGGTTTTTGAAGCATTTCATTCTGTTTCCTCTGAGATGCAGATTGGAGACGGGCAACCGGCCAGTGTTGCGACCACAATGTCCAAGGCTGGATGTGGCCATGTAACTCTGTTAGTATGCCGTATCCCTTTTCCTAAATCACATCAGAACAATTTGTCTGCCAAGATGCCCAAGTAAAAGCCTACCTTAGCGTATTCCTCCCATCATGTGCATTCCCCTGACTAGGCCAATCAGATTTGTTGCACAAATGTCTCTGTATGGCACTTAATGTTTGCTGAAATGAACGGGGGTGAAGTAAAGTTTGGAATTCGTAAAACTTGGGACCGTCGAGCTCTTCTTCATCCACAGAACGTGTAGAGTTCACACGTTATCGTTTCTTAGCACTTCTCTCAGGGACAACCTACGCTTTGTATAATTAACATACCAACTTTCAAACACCACATAGTTTTCTTCTATTCTAAAGCTCAAATCAAAAACTTTTTCCAACAAAAGGGGTTATTTCGGTGCACGTCGGCCGGTGTAGCATTTCAGCTTTGGAACAAGGGGTGATGCAAAGGAAGCCACCGGGGCACAGGAAGCAGGCCGGGACCCAACAGTTGGTCTTAGCCAAGTGAAAATCCTTGACCTATAGGCTGGAATTACTGGCATGCAGCGTGCTGTGGTGCTGGCAGGGGCCACGCTGCTGCTGCTGCTGCTGCTGCTGCTGCACATGCAGAACAGCCTTTTTAATGCAGACACCAGGTGTTATTAAAGCTCCGTGCCAACGTTGTTCACACAAACCATAACGCCTGTGCACCGTTTACAACCTGTTGCTTGTTTATCAAGAGAGAGCTCAAGGTGTGACGCATGCAGAGGCAAGGTCCGTGCAGGCTCTGGGGGAGGGGGCGGGACTTACTCCATCCTAACCAATCACATGGATGCATTCCTTCAGGTAGCTCAGAAGAGTCAAATACAAACAGATATTCTCACTTTAATAATCAGATAAACTAATATGGAAGTACAATAACATAGGATCAAATTGACTACTGGGTTAAATCTATAAAAATGCACATCCCCGTGAATCATTTGGAATTTTTTTCTGTTTTAAAAATCACACCGTTTTGTTTAAACATTACAAATTGAGTTGAACTGAACATGGAAATGGTTTGAACTTATTGTGGATCAGTACTCTGACCTCATTTTAATCATCTGTTTTGATAATCAGGTGATTTCATGCAGGACGCTGCTGGTGCAGCAACTCTTACACTGGTTTGCCTCAAGTTCAAGCTTGAACTTGATAAATATCAAGTTCTCAATAGTATTTCAGTTCAGGAGGAGACGTGCTTGCAATGCAAAGTAAACACAAGAGGACTTAATTGTATTGATTATGTAAAAAATCAAATAGCATCTTATATACAATCATAGAAAAAAAAAAACATTTCACTCAGTAATACTATTTCAATAACATGTTTTCAACACTGACACTTAACTACAACAGGAAATCAGCCTGATGTACATCTACTGACAACTACTCATTTACTAAACATTTTCACTGTATGGGTTGAGAAAAAAAAAGTTTAACGCTTAAAAAATACTATGTGGCAAGATCTATTAAAAAAAAAAGAAAAAGAGAGAAAGAAAAAGAAAGAAAGCCCTGTGTGGATGTTATCATTTGGTTCGATGGCTCAGAGAATCAATGGCCAAACCTTTGACCTGGCCTTAAAGTGGAGTATTGTAGCTCACTTTCATTGCTGAATTGACATCATAATAGATTAAGAACATCTGTGTAACATAGACACGGATCGGATGGGGGGAAATAAGAGAAAGTGTATTGAGATGTGTTAGCAGGCCAGAGCTGAGGGAGGCTGCTCCTTCTCAGTACAAATGTATTCTAAATAACAGTAACTTGGATAAATTAAAGCCCTTGGCCTATATTCAGTTTGCACTGGCACCTATGTCACTAAACACGTACAACATGCAGTCTACAAACATGCTCAAAGATCCACAGTCACACGACAGATCCTCAAGTCATTACTGTCAACTTTATAACTTAAGACTTAATAAATAGACACTGTGGAAATGCATACTATGCATAGATTTGTGCAGAGGACGTCCACATGGAGAGCGGTTCGTCAGTGCTTCGGCGGCTGGGCTGGATCATTTCGTTGTTGTGTTCCGTTACTGGAGGCAGCAGAGGCTAAAGCCATTCACAATTCCTTTTTGGTCCCATAGGAAAAGACACTGGAGCAGTAACGTGTGATGAAAACGTGTTCAAACACAACAAGACATTGTCATACTGCAGGATTTAAAATACATTTTCAGGGGGGAGGAGAATATAAAGTCATACTTATTGTTCCTTCTCCACGTTTTACATGTAAAAGTGAGCCGGTTGTGCAATTCTGATCACACTTGTGGCATATGCTGGGCGCTTCAGAACATCATTTTGTCAAGAGTGCTTTGTGCTGGTTCTGTCCTGTCAAAACCCAAAATGAGGGAAGTTACTGGCTTTGGGATCCCTTGTGGTTATGTAGCTGAAAATACGTCGCGTACATAGAAAGCCACAATATAATAACAAATTGTGAACCAGAAACTGGTGACACTATGAATCATTCTGCATGAAAGGATTTGAGATTCTCACTCCTCTTTGCTCAAACCATTAGCGTCTTGTTACTGCGAGCTCTCGGCAGACTTCATTCGCTTCCTCGGGTCTGGATGTTCAACTGTTTGACAGTTTAAAAAATAAAAAAATCCACCTCAAATTATTTGCAGCGAGATGCGGTCGATGCATCCAGTATCGTCCCGTCGAGCTGTCGGCTTCCGCTCCACCGGTTCGGACAGGCACCACCACCCCCCCCTCCCTCTCTGGCTCCAGGAGTCACACCACTTCATCGGACTCCAGGTTGTATTCTTCATATAATGCGTCCAGGATGGCCAGCTGTCGCTCCATGGCGGGCAGGTACACTCCCAGGTCCTTGTGCATCCCGCTGGTGAAGCTGCTCTGCAGCTCGTCGCCCTCTCGCGTCACTAAGGCAGCGGTGAAACTTTGATAGGACGGAGCCGCTCTGAGAGCCAACTGGATGGGGGAGGGGGGGGGGGGGGAAATAATGAAGGAGGCGTCACAGATCAGAAGTAAGGAAGAGAGTGCAAAAAAAAATACAAAAATACCTACAGCAAAAACACCTCGCACAACCCATCCGTGGTACTGGCGGAGAGTCTTTCCGTAGGCGTTATCTGAGTGAAGGAGCAGGAGGACGCTTGAGCTCCACATTCACCAAGTTCAACGTGAGCTGGCTTGCAAACATTCAGACTCACTGAGTGCTCCCTGGATGTTGTGTTCGCCAGCGTTGACCTCCGACAGGAACTCCTTGAGGAACTTGAGGCCTCGCCGGAGCCACAGCAGAGCCTCGGTTGCGGAGTTGCGAACCCGAGCGACGTCCGCGTGGAACTCGTGGAGGACGATGGACTGAAGCGTGGGGAAGCTCTCCGGGTCGGACATCAGCTTCTGGTGGATTTTCTACAGGACGACCGTGGATATTTCATGTGCCGTCTTGAGTTATTTCCAAAATTACAATCGTGTGATAAATTATGCATCGAAACAAAAATCATTCCTATCTGTGGGAGAAAAATCAACAGAACTGTTAAAAAGACAACTTCAAAGACACACCAGGAGGGGGCACAAAAGAAAAGTCCGTATGGGAGACCCCACTTCTATTGATTTAACTTCATCACATCATCATTGGATCTCCCTTTACAGCCATTCACTTGGTTGAAGAGTATTTAGAAGAGACATGAACACTCACCTTGATATTTCCAACAAAATCCATTTTAACTGGTGCAAACACTGTGGAGCCAAGTTTGTCTGAGAAGAGAGAATCTACTATAAATTCTTTTTTGTCGCTAAAGGGGGAAAGAAAATGTTAATTCAGTGCAGAGCTTTTCGGAGAAAGTGAAAGCTTTTAGCAGTCAGTGACGAATCCTCTCAAACTCACTGGAGATGTAAAGGTGAACCAAAGACGACTGTCCGTTTAAAATAAGTGTTGCAGAAAAAGCCAATAACGTCTGGATGTGTCGAATTTAAATGAGTTTTAGCCGATGAGTTTTTTTTAATAAAATATACAACAGATGTTTCATTAGTTATATCAACTCATTTGACCTCTAAATGACAGTTTACAATCTATGTTTGATCGTAGTATTATCTAAAATAGAGCAGTGGGAGCTATAAAAACTAAATATTGACACAAACGTCAGGTATATTACTCTGGCAGTGAATGAAAATCTTTCATGTGCGTGTACATTTGCGTTGGACAGAGAAACCAATCCCCAGCACAGCCAGAGGAACGTGCACGAGCTAATCTGCCTGAGAAAGCGGCTGCAAAGTGACAATTGAAGTCAATGACGGACAAACAAGTGCAGAAGGAAAAAAAAAAAAAAAAAACCCAACGATGGCGATAAAGTAAAAAGATGAATTAGAATCCCAGACAGAAGCCCAACATGATTAATATCAGACAGGAGGAACGACGGGGCGAGCATCAATAACAGGAAAACAAGCAGAAGGGAGGGGGGAGGGGGGGGTTACTCCGTCAGTTACAATACATGAAATGATCAGAAGATGGGAAAAAAAAAAAAGAAGAGGAGGAGCAAAGCAGATTGAGATAAGGAGAGACTGAAAGTAACCGGCCTACCTAATACAGGCACTATTGCATAGCATGAGTCCAAAAACTCTTGTGTAGGGATACCATTGTCGTCATCCAGTGATATATCACTAAATCTAAAAAACAAAACAAAGGTAGAACAGATTCAAACAGGAGAATATATTAGACGAGAAAATCCCATTTCATTTTCTTTTTTTATTTGAGCAAGTGATTCAAAAAGGGGACAAAAAAACTAAACAAACAAACAGGAAGGGTACAAACGAAGCCAGAGAAATGATTCACACAGGGTGTCATGCAACTCTAGGCCTGTAAAATACCTGAGACTACTTCACAGCTGCTAAAACAAGGACGGCAGCTTTAAAACGTTTCTTACCGTCGGCCTGGTGTTTCTATCGTGAATACAGATTTAGTGGGACGCTGACTGATTCTATCATAATGCCTCATGACTGCTCATAAGTCTCACACCGAGTCAGCTGCACGGTTAAAAGTTGCTGAGAGAACGTAAAATAAGTCTTGAGGGACAGAATTAACAAAAAAGAAGATTTACAAACCCAAATATCAGATGAGGGCCTCTCTGTGCCGTGTGAGCGAGAGAGAACACACCCATGTAAACACTTTGTTTTATCATTATATTCAAACAAGAGGACTGTACAGTTTAGTTCAAATGTTAAAAGTTGTGCAGTATCTCAACGACAAAAATACTGAAAGAAAAATATACTACATGTCACTTTTGTTTGACTTAATACTGAAATCTAACAGACGGCCGTCTTAACGGGTTCATCTAAAACGGTTTACGGGATGTGACCCTCCTGAGTAGCATTTTCATACCTGTGACTCATTGTGCTGAAGAAAGTTTCCACCTGCTCTGTGTCCTCAGACTCGGCTGAACCTTTTGCATCTTCTTCTTCTTCTTCTTCTTCTTCTTCATCGTCGTTCTTCTCGGTCTCTGCCTGGCCTGAGTGGACCTCCTCTTGGTGCTGGGCACAAACGCCACTCCCCTCTCCGTTGTTGTTCTCAACATCTTGATTTTGGTCGGCATTGAGCTCCCGCTCTTGTTCAGTCTGCGTTTGATCCTCAGCTTTTTCTTCCTCCTCCTCCCCCTCCTCCTCCTCCTCCTCTTCCTCATCTCCTTCCGGTGGTTGGTCGTAGTGTTCATTGTCAGAGGTATCTTGGATAGTGTGTGAAGGAGAGTCGGAATGCTCCACCTGAGCCGAGCCGCTTGCTGTCGCAACGTCTGCGTGACACAACAGATGAACAGCAGACGTGTGCAAAATGTAGAATTAAAAGCTAACAGGAACTTAGAATGGGTTAATGCTTTTTAATACAACAAAAAGCAAGAGTCAGTATTTCATCAGTTAACAAATGACAAAAACAGTCATATGCATAGGCTTAGGCTTGTGCAAGAATTACAGAGAAACACACCCAATGCTCATCCTTCAGATTAGTATAGTCTTACTGGTAACGCCGCAGTGTGGCGTCATCCTGGTCCTTATCGACACTAAACACTCAATACAATTCATCAGATACAGCTACAATCAACTGCACCACCATTGACACAAACCAACATTTTTTATTCCTGTCTATACATTGATGGCCTGTTTCTACATTGATTTTTATTGGCTGATTGAGTCTCATGATGTACGAACCTTCATGGCCCCCCTGATCGTCTGGCTCCTCGCTCTCAGCTGCTCCTTGAAAGTAGAATAATAAAAACACTGTCAGGCTTCACACTCCAATCTGTTGAAATAACCTTCAACAAGGTTCTGGGTCAGGCTGACAATAAAAAGTGGATAACGTTTTTAAATCTAAATTTAATCTCAACCTTCCAATCTGGAATTTTCAACACTTCGTAACATGAAATCTTAGAATTGCCGACATCTTCCTCTGTTTACTTTATCTTATAGTCTTTACAAAGGTTTTTACTTTGATTTTAGCTGTACTTTTTTTTGTTAATCTGGATATTTGTTTGTGTTATTTCCGTTGGCGAATATTTTTCCTTTTTATACGTTTTGTGAATAGTTCGTGAAGGACTTCATTAACAGAATGACAAAACAGAGTTCTGGCTTGTGTTGCCCCTTAATAAAATCAAGTGTTTCCACCGTTCATTTCCTGTAATGACAGCCTGACTTGTGCCGCGAGTACCGAGGGTAGCGATGGGAAACTTTGATCATTGCGAGAGCCACAGAAATTTGACCCTCATCACCAGAGGGACAAATTGTCACCGAGTATTTCTGTAAGCAAGACATATGACAATAATGACCACTAATTTAATTGAAAACTAACCATGTGTCTCCTAATTACGCTTATTAAATCAACATGCAAGCACTTGCCATCTTTCATTTCAAATCCATTTATAAATAAAGTAATCGGGGGGATTTCTCATGATTTCAGGTTAAGAGGACATCCGTCATGCCGTTTAGTCCATGAACAAATGATTTATTGATTTTGGGAAAGGACTCTGCCATAACTGACAGTCCAGCTCCAGCATCAATCGAAGCGGTTGACGGCCTAACAGGAGGGGAGGGAGCTGTGGCTTCTGCCGTGAAATACAAGCATCTGCTCACGCGCAGGTGATATTCTATTCGCTTCAGTCCACATAGCGTACAAACAACCAGAACCTTTTGTTCCGTCCTTTGAGAACGAAGGAAACCCTGAAGCGCGTAAAGCGAGTCGTCCGGGAATCTCGACTTACCTGATGGGAAACGATGGTGCTCAAGTTTATCTGGTTCATCTGGTCCCTCGGCTCCAGAGTCGAGGCTCTGGTTGTCATGTGCAACTGCTTCTCCTGAGGTTTCAGACAGATTTTGAAACCTGCAATCAATTTCGGGACATTGTGTTAATCCAGTTCTGCTTGAGAGTTTTGGTTCGACATTCCTGAATTCACAGAACTGTAGAATGAAGTAGAGTACGACAATATGAAAATACAGAAAACTGGAGGAAAGAGAAACCTACTTTTCGCCAAGGTTTTGGTTCAAATGATTGACAGGTTTGATCTGTTGAGGAAAGACATTTTCGGTAAGAATGTGACAATATACAAAACTTGTTTTAATGATGATTCAGTATCACTGAGAGGACAATACCTTTTGAGGTTTAATAGCTGCTACTGGAGGAGTTCCCGGTGGACTCTGAGTTGCCATGTCTGTATTAAAAGTACGATTTGCGATCTGCATACATTCCTCCAGAGTCTTAAGGAAAGTAGTGCACGTAGACTTTACCATGTTTCCAGTGTCTATGCCCGTCTGAAAAGGTCACGTGCAAATGCGTATTGTCAACGACTTAAAACACCTTTGTAGGAAAGTATGCAGTTATGCAGCTCTACCGGTAAGCAGAACCACACAGCAACATTTAGTTCGGCAAATTACAAATAGGATACTCTGTAGTGCAGACACAGACAAACAACAGCATCTCGTATTTCAGTGGCTCGTCCAAAACTTTGCCTTACCTCAGCCGATTCCCCCTCATCATCCTCCTTGATCTTGTTTACTTGCTGAAGCAGAAGGTCACAGTACAATCTGAGTTCTGACATTTTAGTTTTCAACGCCTCTGTGTTCTCCTGAAGCTCTGTAATCGTAACACAACCACGGAAAGTAATAAGACAAAGCTTTTGGGAGCTTTTACCGATGTTTGATGTGCAAAAAACTTGAAAGTTCTCTGCTTCCCGTTACCTTTTTCTCTCTTGGTTCGGTTGTCGGTAAGGCAAGCTTTGGCAGTCCCCAGCGCCACCAGCCACTTCTGCCTCTCTGCTGCATTGATGGCCCTGAGGTAAAAATACTGCTCTCCTGGGATCGTCAGGTCAACTCGAGTAGAGTCAGAGGAATGAACTAAAACACACACAGGCAGAGAAGATGGCACACGTGTCAGCACCGAGGAAAAGCTGTGTACAGAGCGGGCGAAAAACAGAGATTACACCGACCTTGGATTTCACAAACTGAAATCTTAATGCTGCCCTTGCAGCCTTTCCAGGCATCTTCTTGAGAGTCATAGTAAGACAAAGTTCCTCCATCGAGCACAAACCAACGAGGCTGCCAACCTGGGGAAGTCGGTGAAATTGTAAATCAGGATAACTGTGATGTTTTGTGGCTTAATCGGCGTAAAATCCATGATAAGAAAAAAAAAATCAGCACTGTCTTGCTCTTATACTCTTAAACTTGAATACGAGTCGCCGCTTACTTACGTTATTTTAGCCACAACTAATCAGTTAAGTCAGATTATAATGGCAGATGGTGGAAACTGACTAAAGCGCTCACGGGTGACACTGTTTTGTGCGGTTAACATCTAATGTGCTGAACCTATATTCGCAAAGACGACATTCAGGAATAAATACATCATTTGAATTAAGAGTACGCTCCACAAGCTGAAGGCTAACGTTAGCGTGCCAGCATCAGCGTCATCACAAACTCGCTGTCATGCTAGCTAGCTGCGTTAAGACGAAGCCCGTAAACAGTAAACACGCAATTACTGCACCGCAAACTCACCACTTATGTAATTGGTCCACTTATGCAGCATCCCCTCCATTGTTTTAATATGTGTCTTTCCCGTTCATTACTTGCTTGTCATATCGAGATATGACGCTCAGCTGATTGCAGCAACTCCATCGGGCCCCGAGTGTGACTTGCGGAGTAGCGACACCGGCTGTCTATTTCAACTCCGCACATAAAAGTGCGGAAACTATTTCGTGAATAGCACATCGACCTATCATTAGGCGAGCCTTCTACGTTACTCCAACATGCATACGTCAGAGGGATTTTAGGAGATGGGCGGAGATTACTGATGAATGACGTGGCAATTCACCAATAAGATAAAGGAAATTGTTAAAAAGGCGGACCTTTTGGAAGACCTTGTCCAATCAGTGGCAGAGGAAGGCGGGCTATCACGGACGGGATACATTTGATGAAGTTGGCTGCCACGTATGGCATTTTTTACTTTAAGTTTTTTATTTTATGACATTTATCTGTAGGGTTTTGGGTTTTTTTGTGGGTGGGGGGAGATAAGTGTAAGTTCTGTAAAAATGATTATTTTTAATTTTTGCTCGCTTTTGCCTTCATTGTTTATGTTTGTGGCTGGGGGGAAACTGCCCGAGCCCGAAGTGAAAGTTGAAGTGATACACAAACCCTTCATGTGTTACCGCAAGTCAAAGTATGGAGACATGCTTCTGGTTCACTACGATGGATTTCTGGAGAGTAACGGCACGAGGTTTCATTCCAGGTAACGCACCTTAGATTCCACGCATTGCTGCACAAAGCCTGTGCTGGACTTTAATGGATCAGTGTTTGTTCTTTGCAGTCGCAACCAGGGGGATAAGAATCCAGTGTGGTTCACTCTGGGGTTGAAGGAGGTGATCAGAGGCTGGGATAAAGGTCTGCAGGACATGTGCACAGGGGAACGCAGGAAACTGACAGTCCCTCCATCACTGGCATATGGAAAAGAAGGACAAGGTAACACAAAGGTTTATTTGAGGTGACAAGACTCTTTTTCTTTCTGTGTATTTGTTTCTATGTCTGTGTGTTCACAGGGAAGATTCCTCCAAGCAGCACCCTCATTTTTGACATCGAACTCATGGAAATCCGCAATGGTCCCAGATCACATGAGTCTTTCCGGGACATGGATATCAATGATGACTGGAAACTCTCCAAACAGGAGGTGTGGATTATTATTACTTTTTATTATTATTAAACACCAGACTGTATAAAACTACTCAATTGTTGTGACACTAATATTTTTGAGTCTGTCCAGGTGAAAGAATATTTGAAGAAGGAGTTTGAGAAGCATGGCTACTCTCCTAATGACACACATCATGAAGTCATGGTGGATGACATCTTCAAAAATGAGGACGAAGATGAAGATGGATTTATCTCCGTAAGAGAGTTCACTTCTCTGCATGACGAACTCTGATGGACTCATTTACTTATTTAGGTTTTTCAAATGACTGATGGATTTACCTCAAGACAATGGCAAAAAACCGAGCATTTGTGGATTTGTTACTGTGTTTGTTTTTTTTCAGTTTCCACTTTCTACATTTGTTTAACACAGACTCAGTTGTGTGTTGTTTAATTTAAACTGACACAGTATTATCATTTCAATGAGACATGCAGTATTTGATTTGTACGTTGTCTTCACAAAAGATGTTTTTGGAATAAAAAGCAGTGTGAATGAATATTTGTTGGCTAACATATTGATTTCACATAAGCGTTAATGTAACTTAACAGTGACTTAAATTGACCGTTTATGATTTTAGATTCAAAGTCTAAAAATGTTCAATATATGAGAATATTAAATAAGATTTGATGTTTAATGACTTTTTTTTTTACATGCAGCGTTTTTAAAATGCTTTAATCTTCATATGTTATAAATCTAGAAATAAAAGGTGAAGTTATTGAGATTATATATTCTAAATTAATTTAATGCAGTGAACCTTGACGTGATTCTACAAAAAGGGTCTTTTTTGTACCTTTCTGTATTTTAACCACTAGAGGGAACTCTCGTCCTTAAGGGCTGTAATGTTTAATTAATTTTGACAAACAAGTATGATTGGAGTCAATGCAGTGTAAATCAAAAATATACCCACAGAGTCTTTTTTGCAGTATTGGTTAGAAATATTGACGTATATTGAAAAGTTGGGAACATTTTCAATTCTTAGAATACAAATGTATGATTTCAATAGAGACATCTGTGCTGTCAAATACCAGAGCCACCCCTCAAGTCTGACCCAACACAAGCTGAATGTGCTTTGGTATCTGAATTGAAACTGCAGAATAAGACACAACTCATTGATTCACATTAATAAAAAAACAGAAAGAGAGAGAGGGGGGCTCAGTTTTATTATCACCCCCACCAGTAGCGGCTGGTCAATAGAGGGCAGTGAGTCACTGATTATTAACTCTCTGTCACCTCTTCTAATTTACACTTTAAAAGGAGACATTTGGCTCAAAAGCTGCAGGTCAAGTTCAACTTTCTCCATCATAGTTATCTTAAAATGCACACAAACAGAAATGTGTTCAGAATTTTGAAAATGTTTCCGGGTTTGTTTAATGTTTATAAATGTTTAGATATGCCCATATTCATCAATGACTGAAAAATCGAAGAGCTTAACAAAACTGTCATTTCAAGTAATCCAGCCTCAAAACACATTCAATTTTCTAAAAGCGTCTGTGTGTGTTTGTTTACAAGTTTGTAAATAAAAAGAAGAACCTGAACCCTGAAGTGTTTCAGTAATAAAAGAGAAAGTTTGTGTGGGAGCCACAATGTTGGTTGGGTTTCACCTGCACGAGCTGCCTGCTGTCGCAGACAAGGGGGCGGAGTCACGATATCTGAGCACGTGCACGGTGCGCCCCTGTTGAGTTTGCGCCCTGGGCAGCTGCCCACTTTGCCCATAGCAAAATCCGCCACTGGCCATAGCAGTGTCTCAAAGATATTGTTTTCTGCTCCTTTGGAAATCATATTGACGTGCAAAATACTTTCCAAAGTAGGAGATACCTTTTTATTTTAACAATGCATAAACAGAAGTATCAATGGACTTCATTTGATATTATGGTGAGACATTTCATGGTTGTAGTTTTATCAAAAATTATTTTGTTACAGCTAAATTAATTTAATAGTGAGTATGATTGTTGTTTGGGAAGGCAAACAACAATGTTATACATGCAATGTTATACAAGCAGTGGCAAGATATATTGGTAGTCCAAATAAAGGATATAAGTCACCGTTATAGAACATTGTTTTCATCATATGGCCTTAGCGGGTGTTTAAGCTGAATTTAACCTACAGATAGTTCAAAATTTCCTATGACTGCCCCACAACAGCAACGTCTTCTGAATGAATGGAGAAGAGAACATATAAGTTGGATACAAAGCTGCTAATATTGTCTCCAGTCTCTGTCTATTGTATATAGAAAATCTAGATAGCTATAATGGACTCTAATTATCAATGGTGTTTATCCTGTTAGTTTTTCAGGTTGAGTTGATTCTAGAAGTCATCTGAAGATGCTGTAAATTAGTCTTTTTCCTCTTGACAAATCTAAAACTAAACTCAAGAGTTGTACAAGTAGCACCATGCAGAGATACAAGACCATGACTCTTTATTAACTCACATTCTGAATAAACCCTCTGTTGGCCACCCACCAAAGTACTTCTCGGAGTGTATTTAAATGTTATTTGAATATGTTTAAAGTGTGGATACACCCTTTTATGTTCCATTTACAAATACACATCCGTTATGTAATACCACTGTCCCACTACTTTATATAATGTCAAATATTTGCAAAAAAAACCAAACCCTTAAAATGACTCCCTCGAAACAATGAGAGTACTGTGTGTTTGAAAAATTACACTTGCAGTAGTTTCAGGAGTCCCACCATTTTTCTTTCTACAATATTTTCAATGAAATGCCTCAAGAGCACCGACGAAGGAAGTCATGCACAACACCAAACAGCAGCACCAATGCAATAACGCATCCTATTTGCCATGTACTTAGAATTGTTAATGCTGAAGACACAGACACAATTCAAACTTTAGTAATTATAGCCACTTGGCTAATAAAGGGTTAATCTTTTCGATACAGAGGTATGGGGGGGGGGGCTGTCATTGTTCCACTGCGCTTTCTTGCTGAACAAACACGGAGACTCAGGCTGACATGTTACACTGCTGATATTTTCAGGATCAGCAAACACACTTCAGAGAGAGGGGGGGGGGGGGGGGAGTACGATACCGTAAGCAGCAAGGCATGACGTGAAGTTTGTGATACAACAATGTCCCCTTTCACAAAAAAGTAGCACTGATATTAAAATGACCTTTATCACCACTGCAGTTGCGGTAAAATTCCATCCTACCAATAAACCTGGACCGGCAGGAGACAAAATGTGTGGCACCGGGGGCGTTTGTATATTAGATAAGACACTCCAGGTAAAGCAACATTTTAAAAATAGGGCCATGAGAATGACATACTTGTGAGTTAATGTGCTGAAGAGAATCGAGGGGGGCGTTAATGAGCTGCAGGCATTGTCCCAGTACCTCTGAAACAGAATACAGTCTGATATGACAAAAGTACAACAGGTCACACGGTGATTCAAACACAAGTTTGACATCTTTTAATAAATCATTTCATAAATTACATTTTTGGAATTGCAACCGTCACAAAAATACATTTTGATAGATGGATTTGTAGAAAGGACTCAGTTAATCACATTAAACCAAGAGTGAGAGGAACTTGCTTGGTGCAGCTCTCATAGCACAATTAACTTTTATGGCATTTGTGTAATGAATGGAAACTCCTGCTGCACCAAGCACTGATACTGGCGTGAAAGAGACGACGGGGGCGAAATAAGGGACCATAATGTTAATTCCTCTTGAGAATATTCCCAAGCACAGCAAATACAAGTGGCCAAGTGGCCAGTGTCAAGACGAGCTTTGTTCATGAGTTACATGAATTAAGAGATGTTGTATAACCAGTCCGCATATTTGTCACAAAAAGACCAAATAAATGTAAAATGAAAATGGTAGATCGACAATCTGTTGCTCTTCTTACTCTTTTTTCCTCTTTTGCATACAATTTGTGTAACTCAAGACATCAATTCAACAAATATTACTCTCAACAGCATATATTAATGTGACGAAAGAACAACGCAGAATAAAAGACAAAAATAAACATCTTTACAAAATAATTCTTTACACTTGCTGCAAAAAAGTGCTTGATGAGCGCCAAATTGTCTCATTTCTCGTCTTTTAGTACACACGGTAAAATAGTGATCATTGCATGATCCAATTTTATCTACAAGGAGAGAACCGCAGTGTTTTATATATATATTCTTTTTTTTTTTTTTTTTTTAAACAAGTGATCCCACACATCTCTGAGTATGCACACATGATGGAGGAACATTAAGTTGGCTGATCTGTGAGGCTGCCAGGCCCTCACTGATCCACAATCTGCTCAGCACAGATTTTACCATCGGGACTGAAACTACACCAGGTAGCGACAAGTCTTCAAATTACAGTGCAGCGAACAGCGTTGCAGGTACTTTAAAACACAGGAAACCTTTCCGATTATAAAAAAGAAAAAAATGATGGTCTTGGCCAAGTATGGAAACCCAAAACTTACAGTAACAAGACAATGTCAACACTAAACCAACTCCAACTAAAAGTTTCATGCGAGAGAGAAGCGTTGCAACGCAAACTAGTCTCTGAATCTTCATTAAAGTCAAGGTGGCTCGAGTTTTTCCTCTTTGACAGAATAAATAATTGTCCTTCTCGTCTGTTTCCCCCTCCCGATGCCTCAGTCCTCAGAATAAGACATCTTCATGCTCGATTAAAAGCTGCACCACCACTTTCTGTTGCCTCATGTCGTTCAGGGTTGTCAAAGCGTTTAGCTCCGGTGGCTGCATAAGGGTCGGCCCGAATACGATTCCCAGGTTCTCAGCATTCATCAAATTGTCCTTTTCGAACATCGTCACCCTGTAAAATATGACATAAAGAGTCTGTGATCAGAGTGCAATGAAGACATATTCTTAAATCCTTCTCAACAAC
This sequence comes from Blennius ocellaris, assembly GCF_963422515.1. Classification (NCBI taxonomy): domain Eukaryota; kingdom Metazoa; phylum Chordata; class Actinopteri; order Blenniiformes; family Blenniidae; genus Blennius; species Blennius ocellaris. The sequence continues at coordinate 9,005,082 of NC_137657.1, forward strand.
TTAATGCTGAAGAGTCCCCCGACAAAGATTAAATTCAAGGGTAATACTGGCATTGTTCTATAATTCTCTCATTTCAACAGATTGCATGAAATGAGTAAAAGCCATAATATTTTAATCTATCTCTTTGTCACGCATTCAGCCCAGTTTTCTTTATCAGTGTAGTGATGTTAATAGCACTAATAGACTCGCTATGAGCTCTATGACAAAGAGACTAATGTCATCGTTTTCTTTTTTTTATGCACATAGCAATCAATGCATGAACAGGTTTGTATTTATACCAGTAATCATCGGTCCCCTCCAATCAAATCGCACCCTGATAATACAAATAGAGCGATAAACTGTATATCTAACCTCTTGAGGTGAGCCATCAGGTAGCGTAAAGTCTCATAGTGTGCTGGCGGGAGCTGCAGCAGCCCCTCGTGGATCGCCTCCAGTCTGGATTCAGAGTTTGGCATTTCTAAGTCACATAAGTTAAAAAAAAAAAAAAAAAGATTAAAATCAGAGCATAGAGGCAGAATTGGTATGGAGATGCCCGGAGAGGAGCTCTTACTTGCAGCTTGAATAAATTTGGAGTACAAGTCAAATGTAATGACTGGAATGGGGAGATCTCTCAAATACAGCTTCAAAGCACCGGCAATTATGTTGATGTCTGCATAGGAAGTGGCACTGATGTCAGCCTTTTCACCGTCTGGTAACATGAAAAACACAACAAAATGTTTCACAGATCAAAAGTTCTCACGTAAGCGGAGGAATGACGAGTACTATTTTGTGCAGTAGCACAGCTCAAACAGTGTTCTTATTTAAAGTTAGGATCGTGTGAACTGAAAATAAAAGAAAACAACCAAAAACCTCAGGAACATTAATCCTCAGGCAACAGAGATATGTCGTCAACAAACCTCGGTCGAAGGAGAGACGCACATCCTCAATGTGCTCTGAAAAACCAGAAACTCTGTAGAGCCCTTCAGACGTCATGCCTGCAAAAAGAATTATTATGTTTTTGAAATTTGCACAAAAAAAAGAAAAAGATATCGGAACAAAAAAATCAGTCACATTTCTAAAACTTCTAATGTTGGAATTCAGATTCAAAAGTAAGCATTTACAAAGTAAACAAACAACAACAACAAAAAACTAAAAGGGGTTTAACGTGTCAGCTGATAAAACGTGGTTTCTACCTCTCAGTTCTATCTCCCGAATGCACATGTCCACCACCATCGGCCGCGTGGTGTTGTGAGCCTTGACGAGCGTGGTGAGGTCACAGCTAAACACTTTCTTTATCCGTCGCAGGTCCGGCTGGCAGTCGCTGGGAACCAGCTTGGAGCACTGTTTGTGTACATTCAGCCCACAATCTAGCAAACAGAAGAGCGAGATAAACAGAGGGAGGTTGAGGGGGAGATTAACCCCACACTAACGATAACACAATCGTCGCTGCAGGATTCACACAGCATTTTGGGAAGGTTTCCCAGAGTCCGTGATAAACTGCACTGTCAGGCAGCCACAGCTGCAAGCAAAGCTGTCTTGGTGCGCCACGCCATAAAGGTAGATAACAGCGTACGCGGCGGCGTGGGCAGCAGCTCTTGTAGTTTTCATTACAGAGTGTGTGTTGGACAGCTGGTAGGAGTAGAGTGCGTGCGGGAGGCACGCTGGCCTGAGTGGCGGCGCCGCTCGGAGGGAAGGTTTTGAAGAAGAGCCACTTGTAGACGAGGGCGTTCTTCAGGGGTCGTTCATCACAAAGACATTTTTACTGCCGAGCGATGTTATAGTGCAGGTCCGCCGATTGGGGGGGGTCCTCGTTCACAATCGGTGAACAAGGAGTGGAGCAGGTGATAAGAAGAAAATAGGAGACAGACACAAAGTGGGAGAAAACAAAGAAGTGTCTCCTGTTTCGCTGAGCACATGAGGTGTCTGATGATACCAGAGCTTGCCTCCGGCTTATCAGCATGGCCAATGCCTAAACAACAAACACTCTGTTTGAGGAGGGAACATCACCAGCGTGCACTTCAGCTTCAGGACTGTGTGTGTGTGTGTGTGTGTGTGTGTGTGTGTGTGTGTGTGTGTGTGTGTGTGTGTGTGTGTGTGTGTGTGTGTGTGTGTGTGTGTGCTGTAATATGTGATTTAGTTCTGCTGCTATTTTAGTCTGACATGCATTTGGCCTGTATTTTGTCTTAAGTTAAAAATTAAAAACAAACATTTTTCATTTTAGCTCCTTCATGCAAACCATTGGTCCGTGAGGGATAATTCTGAAGGGTTTGCTAAATATGTTACGAGACAGTTGCTTTCTTTACGAGGTCACTGTGATGAAGTACTGTTGAGGGGACGGTCGTACAAAGAGAGCGATAGTCACAGTTTCATACTGGGAAAATGCCTGTGCATCACTGGGAATGAATGTGCTTTGCTGACTCACTGACGGGGGGGATTTCTACATATTTGTCACAGATTTAACAGAAAACCCCCCCAAGAAAATGCAACATATCCCAAACAAGGCCTTTAGTAACTACTGTTTGCGTGGTAAGAATTTCATGGATTACATATGTGATCTCAGACTTATATGACATAATTATTTAATGGAATCCACAATAATCAGGTTGGATATTTGAGAATATAGTTACCTGAGCAGCGGACGCCTTGAGCAATGAGGCCCCACATAAAGTTGGCACAATACTCGCACCAGTGTGGCCCTCGGAAGGTGTGTACCTGGGAATTTAGATAACATGTTAATTCAAACCCTAAAAAAAAAAAAAAAAAAGGAACAAAGGCAATTTTTCAATTGAGTGTCTATAGATCAAAGAGGAAAAACCTCCCGGATGTGCAGGACCGTGATTACACTGTGACTCCTACTATATGAGATGGGACCCTTCAGCAAATGAGAGCATTTGTATATACAAGGCAGATTAAAGGATTTGCTACAGTGTGTCTGGCATCTGCTTCTGGGCAATCGGATACATGCAGGCCGGCACAGAGAGGCAAAATAACAGATGTACACCCACTGAGCACTGAGAAACACAGATAAGATGACAAATGGAGGCATAATTGTGTGCACATGTACACACACCTTCAGTGGTACTTTGAATAGGTAGCGCTGGACTAATGGGTGAGGAGGCAGCAGGTGGTGAGTGGATGGTTTTTGTTCATTTTCAAAGAGGAAGAAGACAAAAAGCTTTGGGAGGTTCTTACAACCCGCCTGCTAACTGAAACCAAAGATACAAAAGCAAGAATGTTGAGGTGCCCAGAGGCAAAATAGCCCCCGAACTCTCCCCATATATAATGAAATTAGTTTTATTTTCCACAGCACTCCCCTGCAAAATGATCACGCTTTAATAATAAAAAAAAATAATCAAAGGCCTGACACAAAAATGGACCCGAGTGCTTAGAAATCAATGCTAATCAATGTGCCCTGCTGTTAATGGGTTGTGGTATAGTGTAACAATTAGTTCCCCCCAGTGCATATGGATGACAGCTGCATGTGTTTTCATCAAAACAGCTGAATAGACCACAGTTTATCATGGAACTGAGACAGGCTAAATGCATTTCTAACCATCGCAAGAAGAAGGCTTGCAGAAATGATTTCTTTTAGGTATATTATCAAAAATCTAAATGGATTTAATACAAAACAGCCTCTCTGAAACGCCATGCTTTTCTATTGACTCTTCCTCGATCCTTTGCGGTAAACAAACATCTCCATACCTTGAAGTTGTGGATCTTTTCGTAGGAACACTGCTTTTCGGAGGTGTCTTTCAAGGCGCTCCGTCGCACCAAAGGTGAGGAGATCTGTGGACAAGAAGCCAACAGTTTAATTGGCTTCCACAGGAGAGTCCCCTTGGTTCCAAGCTTGACTCCCAGGGCTAAAGCAAGCAGCTCCTGACGCTTCCTCTCCTGTCTTTTGGCCTTGTGTGTCATCAGCTCTGCTCCCAAACCCCCCCGGTTCTCTTCAGCCTCCATGCTTGACTGGTCGGGCTCCCAAAGACTCTCCAACTCCTCTGGGCAAAGCTGTAGAGTGGAGACGTGGGTGCTGTGCAGCAGGCGCCGCCGACAACAGCCCAGGGCAGAGGCGGCAACGGCACTCCACTCCCCTCTGACCTGGGAGGGCAACTGGTGATGGCAACCAGCACGGGGCCGACTCTGCATCTGGTGCGGATCCAGTGGCAGTAGTGAGCAAGAAGAGCAGGGGAACCAGGACTGGTAGTGGGCGGCCTGAGGGTAGGAGTGTGCCTCTAACAATGGTCCTCTTTCACACGCCCAGAGAGAGAGAGAGAGCGAGAGCGAGAGAGAGAGAGAGAGAGAGCGGGGGTCCTAAATGGGCAGGGGCCTGGAGGTTGCGAGTGAGTGCAGTCGGGAGCTGTCAGGATCGGTTCACACAGCTCAACAGCTCTCTAAAGCAGGATCAATAGTGCAGACGCCCCCTTCATAGCACAGTGCACACTCCCATTAGTGCGCTGCCTTCCGGACACACTCCACTTCACTTAACTGGGTATAATACTCCACTGCCGGTAGCTCTCCCAGCGTTGGGCTGTTCAAACAGGTCACTTGCCTGCTCAGAGACAGACCTAAGATTGTCCGGGCTGACAGAGCCCAGGCTGTGTTGTCGTAATTCAAATAGGATCTTGACCTCCAGTTATGCCAGTCGGCCGGTGGAATTCCCCACAGCGTCCTCCAGACAGTCTGACTGCAGACTACTTCTGCCCATCACATCAGCTGTCTTGAAGGACCAACAGCGCCAGACCAATAACTGGGATTGGGGAGGATTACCACAATAATCCCTACACAGGGAATAATCCAAGTGCCCAAATCCAAGTAAAATCCCATCAGAAGGTCTGCGGTCATGTTGTTTTAGTTTTGTTTTGTTGGGGTTTTTATTCTGTGCAAGTGGGGGGTTGTTCGTGCCAAATTTGTCCCAATTAGCTCTGCTTGTAAACAACCAGCGAAACACTGGATGTTCTTGTGATCATGAAAAAGCTCCAAAATACACAACACTGACAAACCAAAACTACACACCATATGACATGACACAACCAAGATTCTAAGCCGAGACTGTATGTTGGAAAGGCCACACACCCTAAAAAAAAAAAAAAAAAAGTTGAGCTGATTTATTAACATGGGAGGAAAAGGTCATAAAGCCAGTAGCCATTGGATTTGGGATGATAAAGTACTGGAGCAAAAACTGGAGTGGTGAGGCTCACGGCAAAAAGACCCAAAGGGCAACTGCAAAGCCGAGATAAAATGAAGGGATTGGCAGCTTACGGGGTGACAGACACAGAAGGACGGCAGAAATAGTGCTGTGTACCAGACATTTCATGTGTATGAAGCAAACCAGCTCATTTCTGAAAGAGTGACAGGACAGGTGAAAATATTTGTCAAAGAGGCCGGCATTCTTTGAAAAGACCTACACATGCCACGCTAAACAATTCAGCACAGCGAGCGAAGTCTGTGGGGACGGATGAGGAATAGACCACTTGGAGATATTTTAGCCCTGCGAGGAGGGAGGGAGGCCGGGGCCGTGCCTCTTTGTCTGCGGGCAGATGGCTTCTTGTCTCTTAAAGAAGGGCTCGGAAGAAAGGACACAAAAGGTGGTCGCACAACAAACTCAGCTTTCTTTTCAGTAGCCTGGCTCTTTTATTCCCGGCAAAAGGCTTTGTGAGAACACAGCTGAGTGGACTCCGTTGTGAGCGGAATCATGAGAAAACGGCACAGTGTGCGCTGACACGGTGAGACAAGAGGACGCAACTACCCACATCCCCAAACAAAACGGCTCCAACAACATCTCGAACAAATAGAAAAATAGGCGTACTGTATTGCAGTCAAAGATATTGAAAATAGAGGAAATTCACACTTTTGTCTGCACTGGCACACTGAAAATATATCCATTATGTTTGTTGTGGATGGGAAGAAAAAAAAGTAATATATTGAAGGCCGTGGAAAGATTTCTGAATTGGTCTTCTACATAAATAAGTTCTTTTATCACTTTCAGAGAATGAAACCTAGAGGTCATGATCCTAACAAATAACTTGATATTTTCATTGAAAAGCTCTCCACAGCATGCAAGTTTCACTCAGAAAAAAAAGCAGTGTGGTGAGAATCAGCAGCACCATAGCAGAGATTCTATCCACAGAGCAAATTCCTGCACACGAGAAAAAAAAAAAAAAAAAAAAAAAAAAAAATCCTGAGGAGGTTGATTTAGTTCAAGTCAAGTGCCCTCCTTCACTTTCCGGCTGCAATTTAATTACACAAGCATTCTCAGTGACGGTATTATATAGGTATCAACCCGACACTGAGTAAATACACATGAATTTCAACCGGACAGTCAGACGACTGTGCCAGCAAGGTCTCGGGGTGTGGCTGGTAAACATCAAGTTCAAAAAGGGACCAGGGATTGGAGCCAACAGGTACGTCTCCATTTATCACGCGGACGACGTGCCTTTCTTTTTGCCTGATAAGGCCGTCGGCATCACATCTGTGACTTCATCACTCCTTGTGTCCACAAAAGCACTGTGGTAACTGACAATATGACATTTAGCTCACGACATGTTGTAGGTTTAATTGCCTGCGGGGAGGTTACTGGAGAATGCAGACCGTGACATGTCGAACATGGAGTGGGGCTGCATATCAAGCTGAGTGGACGACTGCTTGACACTGTTCAATAAAGCACATTAAGCAAACATGGCTTAGTGTGTTTATCTTAACAGTTCTCTGCTCCCAGAACCTTCTGGGGGTTGGCACTGGCGTCTGGCGTCCAAAGTTTAATTAAAAAAGGGAATTAGCAGTAAGTAGACCACCAACTGAATGCTGGCATTAATGTCTCGTGTCTCCAGCCACAAACTGAAGACGGACGATATAAACACTTGCAGATGAGGCTCCCACTGACAGGACCGACTGACGAGCAGTGCACTGACATGCTGAAAGATAAATAATCCCTGATGCTGTGAATCAAAGTAGAGTGATAAATCACAAATGTGACAGAAACACCATGAGAGGGCACATGTATCTGATGGAAGAAGGAGCCTGCGACAGACTTAAGTCATCGTCACTCAAAGCAGACAGAAGGAAGCAAGTTGAGATCGCCACCTAGTGGATGAAGATTTTTCTTTTTTCCCCCTCAAAGAAAAAAAGAAAAACGCTTCCTCATTGATAAATCATTCATTAAATGTGACAACATCTCGTGAGTGCCAGTGAAAACAATGTGCAATGTGTCTCGCCCATGATAAGTGTGTCTGATACGGATGGCGGGACGAGCAAAGTCCCAGTCCCCCTGGTTATCATTACCTTTCAGAGGAAGCAACCAAGCATGGCAGCAGTGAACACACCCAGGAGCTACGCGCTGGATGTACGTCTTACTCACAGCACAAAGTGTCCTCTCAGCCAGTGCTCTCAATCTACTGTAAATCCAGTGGAAACACTAAGCAATGCAGAAGAAGCTCCAAATCAGTTTGTTTATTAATAATGCAGCGGGGACTGTAACTCGTACGTTTTTCCTCAGTGACTTATATTCAGAAGCTGATGTTGTGGCAAGATTGTGGGGGAACTAAAGACTTTGCATCTCCAAATTCAACACACTTGATATTACGTATGATGTCTTTAAGATGGAAAGACGAACATTTGCCGTAAGACTGCAAACAAAATGTGTTCTTGAAAAGATGGATCAGGTCTGTTAAACCAGTGAGGCCATCTTTTGTATAACGTTAAAGGGTATGGCTCTGTTTTCAGGTTCTTGCCAGGTTTACTACTTCATGTTTAAAGTTTTCTTTTTTAATTTCACAATGGTGCACCCTTGTTTCCCTGTTCTTAGGAGTGTAGTTATTTAGTTGTAAGGTTTTAGTAAGAGTGTGTATTATAATATGGTGGAAGGACCAATCATTCATTTCAACTATTTATATAGGTTTTGTGGCGATTCAACTGTAATATACAGGTGAATGTATAATGCAAAATGTTATGTTGAGGATTGTGTGAATCATGGAAAACATCAATCAAAAAAAAGTTCATTTAATAAAAGTAAACTCATCTGGTGTGATTAGTCTTTGCCAAACCCAGAACCCGTTCTCCAATATTAACATGTGGGAAGACTTGCTTCATTTCCTGAGTACATAAAACCAGCCTGCTCTTTCTTCTGACTCTGCGGTGTTGAGATGAGAGATCAGGAGATACCGACAGATGCCGAACTACTCATTCAGCTTGTTACTTAATTTTTTTTTTTTATGGCTGCCTCTGTGTTTATGGTTGTTGTCATGCATTTCTGCAGCATGTATCTTAGACTCTGGACATGTCATGTCATAATTGAGGTTGTAAACATCAGTGTGACCAGTATGTGGCTGTGGCCCGAGCTAAAACTCACCTTTTCGTCCCTCTGGAAGGTAACTCTGCGCGGTTCTGTGCGTCCCCGACTCAGCCTGTGCACCATTTTGTCCTTGAGCAGCGACGTGTAACCAAGATGCTCATAGATGGGATTAGTGGTCATTTTGGCGATGTACTCCGCTGCCTTGGTCTCGATGTAAAGGATGATGAGAGCATCCGTCACAAGGTCATGGACCGACTCGAACCTTTTCTCCCCAACAAAGTGCTTCCCATCATAAAACAGTCTGTAGTTGAAGGTCTGGTGCCCGAACCTGGACAGAGATCCATGGATGATGACGAGTTTGAAGAGGGATAAAGAAGGGGTGGGGGGGGTCAAAAAACAGAGTTTGAGGAGGTTGAGTGGCCACGCAGAATGAGCGACGGTGGGCCGCTGATGCTTTCAGAGAATCTGTGCTGCATGTTGATCACCTTAAGGCCAAGGTGTGTGACCCTGGCTGTCTTTGGCTCTCTCTGATGAGGTAAGCACCCTCCGCTCCCGACAGCAGCTCGTCTGCATATTCCCGAGAGATCATGCCATGAAATCTGTGGGGAAAAATATTTATAACAATAAAAATGACATTGGGAAAAAAATCTAATTATCATCGTTAATAATAATGCAGATATGAGTCATTTAGTCTTTATATGCACAAACATACAAATTGATGTCAGACTCGGTCTTACTCTCAGCACTCTGCCAAAGCATAGAGGCACACATTCACAGAAAAATAAATATCCACCCACTCAAAGTCTAAACATCATTGATGCCAGGCAATAATCATGAATAAAACCAGTCTCTCCACAGTAATATTGAGGGGCAAAAAAAACAACCCACAAAAATGATGACAATAATTAAGTTACACTCACTCTCTGCCATAGAATTTGGGCCTGCTCTCCATCTGCAAAAACCAGAACAAACATTGGCTGCTGTGATATGATATGAAAGCTCGATTAAATAGCTTCGCAAATTGTTCTTGCAGCTCGTGTGAAAGATAAAGGGCTCTACCCCACAAGACAGATTATCTCCATCTGTGCCCCTGTGTCTATTCGCAGCTACCAAACCATAAAGCCAAATCACAGAGTGTGGAGATGAATTAGAGGCAGTGCAGTAAAACAGCTGGTAATGGATGGCCAGCTGCAAAAAATTAAGAGGAAGCGTGTTAGTGTGTTACACCAGTGTGTGTGTGTAGTGCCAACTTAGAAATCCTGAAAAAAATATGTCAGAAGCTAATTTTACTGTGAATATAAATTAAAACAACAGACATCACCATAAAGTTTTTAAAGTAGTGATATGAAAAGAGTTGATATTTTTACAGCACTGTCACTGTGAATCAATCCAAAGGGAGGAAGAATGAATTATGTCACTTAAAAAAAAATAAAAAATTATGCAGACACTTATTCAGATGATAGCATTGGACGTCTCTTATAATTCACAGTTATGACCATAATGGATTTAGCAATGTGTCAAACACAATTTTGCATTGAAATAGTGGAGGACCACTAATCTCACATAACCAGCCCACGGCTTTCACTTTGCTCATCAAAGTGTGGCGGGACTCAAAATAGGATGAGACATGATTGGGTTGTATAATAGAAGATTGACAGTACTTTTCAGTGAGGGCAGGGACAAGTGTACTGACTTGTTCCATCAGCTTTATTAACATAGCAGAGTGAATAAAAGCATTACTGTCCATCATTATGAGGAGTCCTCTCACTTTGTCTCTGCGACTGAAATACTTGTGACTCTCCTTGGTGTATAATCAATCAACCATAACATTACGGCTGGTACGGATACCTGGCAGCCCCCAACACAATAAACCGTGATGCACTGTGTGTCCAGACACGTTTCCATCAGCGTCTATCAGTTTGAGCTACAGTCGCTTGTATGTTTGCACACGGAGGTGATTTCAACTGGCCATAATTGAGTTTTGATTGCGACTTCTGGTGTGTTTTGACCACTACACACCAGGAATGCTCCCCGAGAGTTTCACTATACGAGTTCCTCTGATCAATTCTTCAAGCGATCTCTCCTTTGCAAAACTTGCTCAAATCATGAAACTTGCTCATTTAATCACTTTGAGGTCAAGTACATGCGTGGGCTGCAAGGTATTATAGTAGTTCGTCCTCTTGTCACACTGAGAATATCCCCAACCAGACTTCATATTTTAGGATGTTTCCGTGTGTCGTTTGCCTGAGTTTTCTCTGGGTACTCCCAATTTCCTTGCACAGTCGAAAAACATGCTCATAACGTGAACTATCATCTATACACTAAGCGTAGGAGTGACAAAGTGTTTGGTCTGTGTGGATGTACCTGTAGCACGCTGGGATTAGTTCCAGCTCTAATAAGTAGGCGCATTAATAAAGACTTAATGTTATTGAATTGACCCGTCAGTGGTCATAATGTTCTGGCTGATCAGTTTAGATTTTAAAAGTGTTATAGTTACACGACATGTTCTGGCAGTCCATCGCAGGCGTCACTAACCTTTCCTTCGACTGACAAGAGGATGCAACAAACCACCTGTCAGGCCGTCACTTAAACTTGCTTCAAGAGTAAAAGTCATATTGAGCAGTGAAAAACGTAATCGCATTTCTCCAAAACCCGATTCTCCAAAATCAATTCCTACAACATTTAGGAAGAAAATAAATCATCCAGTTAGCGGATGACACCTAATTCATTAAGACGAACCTACTGAAGATTTAAACAGCTACTCAAGACGGCCGGGAGTTTTACGAAGCAGCGAGTCACTCCCCAGAGGTAACTGATTGGTCTGGCTTCCAGCTGCCAGACTCACTCATATCTCACTGAATATTTTCCCTCCTAAAACCTGAGGGTAAAAAAAAAAAAAAAAAAAAAAAGAAGTTTGTAAGGTGAAGGTTGGCTGTATAATCATGAATGGATTATTTGGATGTTTGCAAAAGCCCCTGGCTCAGCTTTCCTGCAGAACATTTATAGTTTAGTGCATTACAACTTTATGTGATCGTGTCATTTTCAGACTCGACAAGGTTGTCATGCTGCCAGAATTAGTGGATTAATCAAATAGTGAATTACTTAGCTGCAGCTTATTTAATATAGGGAATACGGGGATGCCAACTAAAACCACCCGAGTCTCTGGTATTGTCAGATATTTGCCAACAATATGAAAACTGGAAGATTATACAGGAAGGATCGTGCCAAAGTAATAAAGTGATTAAATTACGCTCAATATTCAACATCTGCAATGAGCAATTACAATAAAAGAAGGCACATAATCTGCGAGGATGAACTACATTACTTTGATATTGTGTGGAAAAAAAAGCATAATAATCCCATGGGGGTTTTCCAGTTGACACTGCTATCAGCCGTTATTTTTTCCTTTCTTTTACGATCCAAGCTGTTGAATAAACAAAGACTATACCATCCTTTAGCCCTGTAATGCAACCCCCGCTATAAATATACACAGATGTACTGACCTCCTGAGGACATGTGATCCTCTTTGGCCTTGGGGCTTCCTGCTGTAGCTGGTATACTGTTAGAAAAACATGCATGTTAATGAAGGTGGTGTGCCATTCCATGCACATCAACAATAAACACGGTTAATAGAGAGAAGAAAAGCAATTCCGATGTAAGACACTGCATGTGAAACAACACCTCCGCCATATGAGGCTCGGGCCCAGCTCTTGAACGCTGCTCTGAATGCAGCGGAAACAAGGTTAAAAAAACACACACACACACACAAAAAAACAGGATCCATTAGCTTATCTATGCAAAGCTAAACAGTGAGTGTCTTACAGCAGTGGTTCCCAACCTTTTTTGACCAGTGTACCCCTTGAGCTGGTTTCCATGTGAAAAGTACCCCCTCTCTCGTGTGTGATTATTCGCCTTAATGTGTACTTATATTTAACCCTTTGTCTTTCTATCTATCCAACTGCTCATTTAAATAAAACAATTATTGTGAGTGTAAAAACATACCTTTTAATGAGACACTTGCGCTTGCTTGTCTTTCATAAGTCTTTCATAATTCCTTTTTTCACTGGGCTCCCCTGTGCCTGCGTCGTAGCAGTAGCGGTAGCTGGACGTTGACTCCTGCCTAGCCATGCATCCATGTTTACAGTCGGTATGCAGCTAGAGTTAGCTAGCTTCGCGAATCGTGCGCGCCCGCAGCAAGAACGTGAACCTTTTTTTTTTTTTTTTTTTAAAGCGCGCCACTTTATAGTCTTTTCATATTATGTGCATTGTAGTGTTACAATCACTGTGGACGAACTGCTACTCATGGAAAATAAACGTATGGCCTTACTAAAATTCATGATATAATACAATATAATATAGTATAATTTTTTTTTTTGTGTGTGTGGATACTGTAGGCTAATTTATAATCTTTCTGCGTACCCCCTGCAATACCCTCGCGTACCCCTAGGGGTCCGTGTACCCCCGGTTGGGAATCACTGTCTTACAGGACAGGGGCTGCATATCTAAAAGCCACTTCAGCCTTCTTATCCATTTAGCTAAAGTGTGCTGTAACTAAATACATTCCTTGTAACTTCAAAAACAAAATGTACCTTGAGTTACACGCACGCACGCACACGCACACACACACACACACACACACACACACACACACACACACACACACACACACACACACACACACACACACACACACACACACACACACACACACACACACACACACACACACACAGGGTGTAAGTTCATGCCTTTATGTATTAGATGTAGTTCAAATTTGAGGCAGGAAAAGTAATCACCACAAACCTCCGAGGAATTTTGAAGAATTAGGACATTTTCTTTTCTGATTTAAAAATGAGAGGCCAATAGTTGCTGCTGTTTCATTTTTCTTTTTCCAACGACTGGACGTCTTTCGATGAGGGTATATTTCCACAATAGAAGAATCAGGACATGGTTTCTCTCTTTGTGTCTATAATGCGCCCACAACAGCACTTTCTATTTCATTTGATCAGCTGGCACAAACACCACTGTGACAATAACAGAAAAAAACACTCTTCCCTGTTTACACCGTTAAGCCACTCACTCCAGTGTCTGGCAGCCTTGTGAGATGTGAATGAGGACAGAAGATTTAAAAAAAAATAATAATAAAAAAAAATAAATAAAAAACTGTGTCCTTATTACAAACGACTGGTGTGGGAGCAAAGAAATTGCTGCATGAGGCTGAGCCCAGGCGCCTCCGCACAGACAAAGGAGGAGTCCTGACGGTGAATTTTCATGTTTTGTCAGGTTGTCTTAAGCCGACCAGTAAGACCTGGACTCACTCCACTCCCGTGACACACAGACCTCAAACAATACGTCAGCAGAGGACAGAAGGAGTCTGATGGGAGACTTCCTGATTGTAAAAATATTTAGATAAGACCTGCAATCACAGGAATACTTGTTTAAAAAAATAATAATAATACAATTGCAATAAAATAAACAGACAGTGTTCCGTCTGGAATGATTTCCTTCAGTAAATACGTTACATATTCTCAGAAGAGGGGAGCCAATTCCTCCCACATGGCAAAAATAAAAAAACATTGTATAATGAGGTGGGTCCTTATTTTAGCCGAGCCCCTATGCAGGTAGAAAATCTTATTTTCCTGGGCGCTGGTAACCTATTTTACAAAAGAGATTGGGGGAATGAGCTGCTCCGCATTTGTGCATGTGTGAAAGTGTTCTGTGGGCGGGTTGTGTGCTTTATGAACATGTCTATGCAGCCTTTGGAATTCTGCAGAACATCTGACTTGACCGTGTATCGGCCCTTTTCAAGCCACAAATGAAAGGGCAGGAATTCTTTTTTTTTTTTTTTTTAAAGTAGACGAAAGGCCAAAGTTAATCAGTGTATGAAATGAATGAGTTACTCACAGTAGGACTTCCATATGGGCGGCTGGTAATCCTCCGGGTCTGCAGATAAGAGAAAAATAAGGCAGGTTTCTATGATGAACTCACAGTAGTTTTAATAGACTCCCCTGTTTTCCCCTCATTAAAAACTCAATTTTGGATCCGTTTCCCAGTGGACTGAGCATAAGCCCTTCCATAGTTATGTCACTGTTGTTTATCTCTCAGTTATAATTATGCATTTGGCTTCACGCTGCGCAGCTGCCTCTCGAGATGTGCCATTGAATGCACTCGCAATCAGCCCCTCCGCTTCAAGGACGACCGATACAAACGCGAGCTCGCTTTTGGTGAACACTGCGCAGACAACACACCTGATCTCATAAGCATGACATGACATCCCCACTCTGAGATACGATTATGCCGACAAGCCCACCGCAATCAACACAAGTAAATAAGAGCTTGAACTTCGCCACCCACAGCTTGAGCTCCTCTAGGAAACGTGTCGGCTGAGTTATGATTGTGTGAACGTTCACTCTGGATGATATGATGGAGTGCGCTGTTCCATTAGCTTGGAGAAAGAGTACGAGGTGAGAGCAAATGCCCTGAAGCAAGCCATAATTTAACGCAACGGAGACTGTGTAAAGTAATGACTTGTAATAGTCTTGGAACGTGACACTAAATTGGTCAAAAGGAAAATGCTGCAATATAGGCTAAAAAAAGAAGAAGTTATATACAGTATGTAACGTACTATCCGGCACTTAGAACCATGTGGTATTGTTATGCATTACATCTTAATGCTGACACAAGTCACTCGACAACACGTCCCACTTTGTTTGGGACTTTTTCGTTTTTATAAATAGGATGTGAAAACAGGATGTTCAAACTATTTAAAGAAATACATTTCAATTAGGAACCGTCGTATGTTTTAATGGTGCTGAAAGTTATTAGAATTTTTCTTTTTAAGGTTGCAGGTTCAATTCCCCCATCTACCCGGTTCACATTATTTTAAAAAAGTGCTTTTGAACAAGACACGTTTCGAAATTCTCTGACTCATTCTGGTGCATTCAAATGCTAAAGCAAAGAGGAGAATTTTCCTTTCCAAGACGCTGAGGAATTATACCTCCAGAATCACAGGTTGTATTAATTATATGGACTTATCATCCATCTATTTTTTTTCACTTCCAAAATGAAATGAGAAAAGGAAATATATTACTCTTAAGAAGCAAAACTTCCTTTTTTTGACACCTATCATTTTTGGATGGACACCTAAAACACCAATTTCTGCCTAAAACCATGAAGTGAAGTCCATTTAATAAGAAATATTTTATTGCATACTCAGAGTCTTCTGCGTGACCATCGACATCAGTATATCATAGTGACCAGAGTCCATTTTAAACAGCCCCAGCCATTATCAAGAATAATGTACCTACATCTCAATGATACTGTGTGATTCTATACACGAGATAAAAAGTTATGAGGAGCACCTTCACCTTCTTTTTTCTGTACGTGGCCCTTTAGAAAGAACTTGAGCATTTAATAGAGTGTTACAGTAAACTGCTGGTGCCTTTGACCCTGAAAGATTCGCCAGTATGTGCGAACAACAAACACTATTGGTCCAGAAGATACACGTCGTTCATGTTTGTACTCATCAGCAGATCAGTAGCACCACACCTCCGGCCCGAGGGGAACTAATCAAACACGCCTCAGAAGTGACAGGACCAAAACCAGTGAGTACTTGTTGGATATGTGCACCGAGGAGCAGGCGACGGCCAATCTGTCAGCAATAACGCATTAGATTTGCATTAATGTAAGAAAAAGAAAAAAATCTCTAAGATCTGTTTTAACCAATGGCACGGCAGCTTGTAAATCAGAGTATTTTAATCATGTCATATCAGCTGCAGCAGGCGTCTGGCTGGAGGCTGGAAAGCAACGTTATCCAAAAAAGATAAAAAATCCTTATCGTCGCATCTTGTCAAAGCTGCTGTTGAAAGAGCTGGCTTCATCACAAAGACAAGACAGGTACATAGAATTAAAAGCCAAATAATCATGTAGACGATGAAAAGGCAAATCATAAGACCAAGACGTGGCTGTTTTAAAGAGATGTTGCAGCTCAAGTATTCCACGTAACATCAGCTCTCAGGTACGACTGAACAACCTTCAGGCTTTGTGTGCTGGTGTGTGGCTGAGCTGCCTTGGAAAATGCATTGTGTCCTAAAGTCGAAGCTTTGTCACTGTGTACTGCACTGGCAACAGTCTGAAAGATTTATTCCACTGCGGCTTATTTAAAAGAATGTGATTTTGTCTGGTGAGCTGCCAAATATCCTTCTTTTTTCTCCCCCCCCCCCCCGCCTGCACATTCTAATTCGTATTAATGACGAATGGCTTCAGTCTGGAATTCTGCAGCAGCTTGAGCACCAAAAAACAGGGAGCTCTTCATGATTCAGATGCAAACATCAGCACACGCTTGCTCAAACATACATATTTGTGCAAACGCAAAGGGCTGCACAGTACCTACCCACACTCATGTATACGCAAGCGCATGCACGCATAGAATAAACACACAAACGCGGGGAACATCAAAAAGAATCCCTAAGTAGCTCCGGGTTGGTGTGGCGTCTGATGATCGGGGCGAATTTTAAATTCTGGAGCAGCCAGGGGGCTCTCGCCCCCCCGAAGAAACAGCTATTAATTGTGTTGCCCTCCATTACTCACCAGTCAGAAGCATTCAATAAAATAATTACCGGCGGGTGTTTGCTTCGGTGACAAAGAGAATACGTGATGAATAAAGATCAAGCTCAGACTTTCATCCCTGGAGATAAAGTCTGCTCTACAGTCTGGGCACATGCAAAAAAAAAAAAAAAAGAAAGAAAGAAGTATTCTGCCCATGAAATAGTGACTTGCAGTCGGGGTTATTGAGTACAAGGCTGACAAGATCTCAACAAGTTTTGAGCTTTGTATGAACTATGCAGAGCCCACACTTCTGGAAAGGAACCGTGGAAAGTTAAAAGACTGCATGAATGATCACGTTGATAATTGTGATTTGTGCCACTTTCTTTCAAAACTGCAAACACCGGTATCGACGATTTGAGTGGTTGAAAAGTTGATCAACAGTGTTTCGAGTGATTGTTTTAGGGTGCGTTCACTGGGAAAGCGACACAGTTTAATGTTGTTCTGAATGCTCATATAGGTGAGAATTAATCATACATTCCTGGCAAAGAGAAGTATCACACACACACACACACACACACACGCGCACGCAAACACACACGTGCGCGCACACAGTCATGTCAGTGGGATGCAGCAGTGATGCAGCAGGGAGACCATCTGCGTATTGCAGTGATCCAAAACAAGAATTTGAAAAACTGCCTCAGAGCTGACCAGATAGTATGTGACAGGTATGAAGGGTGCATCTCTGGAGTGTGTATGCGCCCGTGTTTTAGTGTGTGTGCGTGTGTGATGCTGCAGGGCTGGACACCCGCAGGGAAAGGGTGCCGTTACCAAGAACAGTAGGTATGTTTAAGGGAAAAGTGTAATTCTGTAACCTGATTCTCACATTTCCCGGTGTGTGCAGCAGACAGTGTCTCCTGTTGGTTAAGACACTGCCTGGGTTTACTGTGAATTTTACAAGTACTTAGAAATAGGGCCATCTCACCTTCATATCGGTGCACATGACACAAATCCAGTTCAACGTAAAGAGGACAAGAAACACAAGTAATGGAAAGAATTTGTAAGGCAGCTGCAGCATTTATCAAAGAACATGGCAGGATTGTGTCGAACAGGCAGCCGCTTTGTATTACGTGGTTGTAATTCTGCCTCCCTCACCAATTTTGTCATTTATGGCTGGAGCTGAAGACATACCTTCATGCTCGCTCCCTCAATTTATTTTCAAAGCTAGATTTTTTTTTTTTACCCGGACCAAGTCAGGCAAATGGTGTGCTGCTGGTACAGTACATGCTTCAATGCCCACCCATGCCAGGATCGTGGAGGAATCTCCCCGATCCAGACTCAGAGCCAGGAAATATCTTTCCAGGGGATGGATGAGATTGCAACATATATGCTTGCAACCATGTCGCAATCTTTTCGGCTGGTCAGGAAATGTTGTATATCTGGGTTAAATCTGCTTTTGTATTAATAATACACATGTATATAATGCATTGCTTACACTATGTTGGTTCACATTGTTCAATCATTTAAAAAACAAACAAACAAGGAAAAAAATTGATATTTACTACTATTATGCCACAGCTGCCATACATCATCACAGAAAGCTGCCGTCACTTTTCACTCAAACAATATTGGAAGAACTTCTTTTCATCAGCTCCCCAAAGAGATTATGAGATGTGGTTTTCATTAAAAGGAGCATGAACAGCTACACCACAAGCACTTCTGAGCAGAAATTGTATAAAAATTATTTTTTTCTTTTCTTTTTAGTCACATGCCTCATGGACAAGATTATTCAAATGTTGTGTCTGGCTGCCAAAGACCTCGGCATGAAAATAATAATACCCCTGTGACAACCACTCTATCCCTGGCAGCAGCGCAGCTTGTAACCCCTGATAATTATATTGAGAGCCCAAAAGTAATGACAACCCTCCGATGCCACAGAAAGAAAAGACTTTCCTCTTAAAGCAGCAGCGGTCAAACAGTAAATTCTCTGCTTTCTGAAACACACACTCGTGCGTGCACACACACACATACACACATGAGATAATGCTTTGTGAAGCATGTTATTCCCGCAGGCTGTATCAGCTTGGACAGGACTTGCCCGTCCCTCCCACTGGGCAGTACCTTGGTGAAATGTGACGTTGCAGTGTGGTGTGGCTGGGATGCACAGACGGTAAGAAAGCAAAATAAACACAGCGGAATGTCCTGCTGCTGTAACGAACCCATTAAACAAAGTGCCTGACGTGCAGTATACACAATCTGATCTTTACAGGTGTTGTACAGGAATGTTTTCTAGATTGGGGATTTTACTTTTCTTCTCCAAAAGAAGAAACAGAAAGTGGTGAGATTTAGGATATAAAGTCCCCCTTTGACACACCACAGCCTCCGGTTGTTGGTGGGGCTTCCACATCAAACGGTGCAGTGACAGAGGAGTTTGTACTTTATCCCCTGACAAACATGCGCACGGCACTTTTATCAACACAGACAGGGATATGTGCGAGCGTGGTGCTGTTCTTTCATTCAAGGTTTATTTGAACAGCTGCTAACCCACGTTCTCTTCTCATTGCTGTGAAATACGAGCACAGAAAACAGCCTTTTACCCAAAATACAGTAGGTGTTAATCCCCCCCCCCCCCACTCCTTCTATGCTGAATGGATGTGAATAGAATCGGAGCAATTTGAACAGTATTACGCCACTGAACCATGTTAGATTCTCACTATGTCAGAAAACATCTCATCCCGGTGCTGCGTTTTTGGAAAAGTGGTCGTGTATAAAGGCCAAAAATTAATCCTTAACGCCAGCCAAGTGGAAAGTAGGGTAAGGGAATTATTGAGATGATTGGCAATCTAATGACAACATCCAAAACCAGCCTGCTTCTCACAACCTTCTAATCCTTGTGCACATGGGAGGCTTCCTCTCTCTCTCTCCCTTTCATATTTCCACTGCTGCCTCCAGTTATGGCAGATGGCAATGCTTTTCTGTTGCCATTCAACCTCAAATCGCAGCAAGCCTCCACAATATTACCTGAAAGAAAAGAAGCATGAAAACACAGGAAAATTCCACATGTCTCTCTCTTTCTTTCTTCTTTTTTTTGCATTATAATTATATGTGGGATAGTATTGTAAGAAAAAGTTTGACTTGATCCAAATGAATGATATATCAGTAGAAATGCAAACTTGTAAAACAGTCGTGTCAAAATATTATTATTATTATTATTATTACAGTCATACCACATAAAACGTGGGTTCCTGCTCCATGAAAGCGAGGTGAACCTTACCAGAGGACAGAGATGAACCAGAGAGGCTTGAGTTACTGGATGCTGCCATCCCAGCCACTTTCCGGACTCGGTTACTCCCGTTTGGCCGAGCGAGGCGCGCAGCAGCTCGTCCCCGGCGCTGCCTCCATCCTTCTCACGTGCTTTTCCCCCCCTTCACGCGCTGATTTTGGATTATTTCATGCCTGCTGTTATCCGGTGCCCAGCATCGATCCGTCAAGACTGTTCTGATCGCCCCTCTTTCTCTACCTCTCTCTCTCTCTGTCTCTCTCTCTCTCTCTCTCTCTCCCTCTGGGCTCGTGCGCCCTGGCGCGCCGCTCACGCTGCCGCAATACACCGACAGCGCAGCCGCCTCCAGTCCTCAAAATACACACTGATTTACACAATCCTGCTCCGATCTCTTCCTCCAAGGAAAAACAACAACAAAAAAGGCTTTTCCCTCTCACGGCACTGAATGCGAAGGTATAAATCCGCGTTCCGTGCAGAAAGCAGCGACGGTCTCCATGTGCCACTTTAAGATTTGTAACAAAACACACCACACCGCAGCGCAGACGCGCCTTCTTAAAGTGAAAGTTTTGGATCGACGTTACCAGATGGAAGCGAGACCACCACACCACCGGCTGAAGGCCTGTCAGCAAAATCCACCACAGATATGACGTTTTTCCAAGAAATGCACAAGCACACAATTCAGCCAAATGGTTGTCGTCCAGCTTTGACGCTGCATATTTTCACCTCGTTACGTTCAAAGAGCCACAAGAATTTCAGGGTTTTTTTGCGCCATCTGTCGGGCTTTCCTAAACACTGACTAATGAAAAAACACGTTGGAAATTGGTGGAAATTGATTCAAGGAATTGTGTTATTTCAATAATTTGATTGCTTTTCGTGTCCACTTGCCCTCCTGTGTTTTTTTTTATTTTTTTGATTAATTCATTGATTGATGTGGAAAAGCTGAATACTAATTTCCAAATTTGGAATAAGTTCAGTGATTGGAATTAATGTGGACACAAATATGTATCATATTTACACACACACATTTTTAAAAAATCGAAAAAAGTTATTGTAAGTTGCTTTGGTTTAGTTTTGGGAAACGCTGTATCATCCATCCTTTAATTACTATGCTGTGGACTTGAACTGAACTCATGATGCTTTACAGCTGTTTGGTTCTAAACACATTCCATTTACATTATAAGAAGTCATCAGAACACTTCATTGTGAATAATTAAAACAACGTCATATTAAATCTGTATCAGAACAACTTTTTTCCTCAATCTAATTTATTGAAGAAACAAAAAAGCTAATCCTAGGCAAGGCAGGCCCTCTCTTTGACCCTCCCACAATTTGTCAGCTCTGCTCTGGCACATGGCACCACAAGTACTTCCTCCTCTTCCTAAAACGGGCATGAATGGGAGGAGCCAGTCTGTGTCGCACAGACACAGCAGATTCTGAATGCAGCTCATATGATCCAATGTTCTAATGGCTGAAAATCAAGAAAAAGCTGGATTTGGGGCAATAAACATAAATAAACAACTTTCAATACAACGTTTTTGAACCAACCGAGGCCCACGTGAAAGTGTTGAAAAGCTGTATGATGTGACACCTTTAAGTCCCTGAGCTGCCTCACAATGTTGTTTCATTGGCTTGATGAAACTGCAAGAATAAAACGAATGGAAGAATGAAGAAAAAAAGTGGAAAATCATCAAAAGAACAAATAAATAAATAAATAATCACTGCAAGATATGAGCTGCTGATTTGGGAACAGAATACACTTTACCGCTCATACAACCAGAAGACGCTCACAAACAGAAACCACGTGGTCCGGTGAGTCACGTGACATGCACAGTGCGGATCATGTGACTGAGTTGGCGGAGCTGACGGTGTCCACACACACACACACACACACACACACACTGTCTCACCGGCTCCTGTGCTCGGATCTGCCCGGTCAGCTGGAGTTCGTGTCGTCGCTTCAGCAGCAGCAGTGAACATGAGGTGAGTTCACGTCAGGAAAACAACAACAACAACAAAAAGCTCGCGCGAGCCACGGGGGCTTGTTGTTGACGACTGCAGGCTGAGGTCTGTCCTCCAAAACCTCCGCAGGCTGCTGATGGACTCTCTGGGGTTCCTCTTGCTGGTGACGAGTCTCCAGTCCGCGGTGACGAAGCCCTGCGGCTCGTCGTTCTTCTGCCGGAAAGCTCTCGTGGTGAGCGGCCTGCAGGGAGTCGATCCCGGGGCTCCGCTGTTTCTCACTCCGTATGTGGAGAAAGGAGCCATCGATGAAGGTAACTGGTTTATTTCACTCTGTTCTATCTACTGTAACATTGCTGAGAATGTACTCGATTACAAATAAAACTCTTTCTGTGCAGTAAGAGTTCAGTGTTATTAAGCATGTTGTTGTTTACCTTTTTACCACTGGAGTGATCCAGGTTGATTTACTTGTTTGAAATATTTTCAGTCGGATTACATCTTAGACTATTAACTAAATTCTGTATTATAAAAATAGATCGGTGCCTGTACAAAAAAACCCAACATAAAAATCTACAACAATAACAATTCCATTCATTTAATTCAGTATATTTAATCAAAAACCTAAAACTAGAGGCAAGGGAAGTGGGCTTGGGATCCGCATTTTGCAGGTTCTATTCCCTCAGGTCACAGCTGTGGATCCCTGAGCATGACCTTTTGACCTCTATCAGTACAGTAAACCCACAGGGAGTACATGGAAACTCCACACAGAGAGGCACCGGCAGGTATTTGAACCCGTGAGAGAGCGAACTGCTGCATCTGTGTGGCCGGAGTCCAAAATTAAATTCTAAAATAGAGTAAAGCATTAAGAAAAAAAAATGTCCTTCAACTGTCACCCCAACCTTTTTTTTAACTGCTCTATGAATTTTTGTAATTTTATGAAAATCACGTGAAACTTTCACATCCTCATAGTGTTTCACTTTGTGTTAATGTTAAATAAAACCAATGATCTCTTAGCTTTAGTCTTATTGTTAAATGTCACCTACTGTAAAGATAACAGCGAGATTAGATTACCTAAAATAAATAAATCAGGAAGCAACACTTCGTTTCATTGGTAATTTAAGCTACGGTCCTCTTTGTATTGTTCAGTTCATGAAAGGTCTTCCTGAGTTCAACCTCTGGACTGTATGTTTGACACAACTGCAAAAAAATAAATCAACATGTCTTTAGTTTTGTGAATAAATTGTGAGATGTATCAGGAACGAGCTACAAATAAGCAGATTGAATAGATATTTCAAACATTAAAGCAGTGAAGTAGATTACAGTCCATTTAAAAGTCCCTTTAATGTCAGTGTTTGTCATTTGTTTCTTCCAACCTTGCGAGTCACTTAATATAGTAAAATCAGCTTTACCTGAAAGTGTCCTTCTTGCTCAGCCGCTCACCTGTATATGTGTTGTGTGTGTGTGTGTGTGTGTGTGTGTGTGTGTTGTGTTGTTGCAGCCAGGAAACTCAGCTTGGTGGGGAAGCTGCCAGGAGCCGATGTCAAGAGCCACGCCGGATACCTCACAGTCAACAAGAAGTACAACAGTAACCTCTTCTTCTGGTTCTTCCCGGCTCTCACGGTGGGCGCCGCTGCTTCTTGGCTTCACGTTTCGGTCGCTGTGCAAACGTTCTGCTTGTGGGTTTTTTACTGTTTGACATCACACACTGCAGTTATATTCAAACATAGAACGAGGAAGTTGTATAGTGTGCGTCCGTATCAGTTCAAACCAACTGCACCAGTGTTTGTTCTGTTCACACTTGGTAATCGGATGCCTTATTGTTCTTGGGCTCTTGTTTACCGTTTCACACTTTGTTCTACTTCCAGGTCACAGTTTGGTTTGTATCACCTTGTTTCAGCCAGTCCAGTCTGTATAAAGATCGACTTTCAGTTGCATTATCTGGGTGTTGGTCCAGTTTTAGTCACACAATCGAGGTTTTAGAAACATCAGACCGTTCACCTTGACATTCACACAAATGCTGCTCGGTTCCCAGCAGATAAGGCTTTTGCAGGGAAAGGGAGAGAAAGGGAAGGTTTGCTAGTTTAAAGCCAGGGGATACAGAAAAGCATGTTCTGTGATAATAGAGTATAATACAGCTTTCATAAGGCTGCTTGTTTCAGTGATTCTCAGAGAGCATCACATCTATTATAACAGAGTAGAAGCACATCTAACAAAATACATTTTTACAATGACACAAGCTTAAAAACGTCATTATTTTAAGTGTCATGCAAACTGTCGCCGTATCTCATAACTGTCAGCATATTTCAAACTGTTTAAAATACTACTCTTTAGACAGATATGAAAGTTCTGGTCAGAACCGTCTGAAGCTGTTGCATTTCCTTTGTAAATACAGTTTAGTAATATTGTAACTATTTACCATCCTATTTTCAGCTTTTGATCACCAGTGTTGTTTTTCCAAGTGCTTTGAATGTCTTAAGTGGAGCTGTGAGGTAAACCCGTCCTGCCTTGTGATGGGCGTGTGCTGCCTGCGTTTGGTCAGCTGCTGTTTGAAGGCCTCCTGCGATTGTATAATTAGCAGTGTAATGTACTGCGCAAGCTTTTTTTTGGGAAGTGAAGCTTTTTATAGCTGTAAATGTATTACTGACACGGGAGCTTTTACTGTTGCACAACACAAAGGTGTCACATGGCACAGAGGTTTCTTGATCCCTCAGTTTTCTTTTTCGAGGTGTAAATGTATTCGCTTCTTTTCATTTGATATAAGATTTTGCGAGTCGGGAGAGATAAAGTCTCTGTCCTGTCAACATGTCTGCCTTTATGTTCATCACAAGGGAAACATGCAATTTAGTTCCCTCTCATTGTGATTAATACTACTGTCGGCGCAGACCAGATGAAAAGCATTAAATTCATTTGTAATCGAGATAAAGCAGAGCTGTCACTTCTTTAATGTCAAGTGAACCTCAAATATGAACTCGCATAAAGTTTACCCCTAGTAGTGGAAGGAAACATTTGTTTCCACCAGAAGGTTCCATTAAGATTAACTGTATGTTGAGATTTTAGCTATCTCCGGTTGTAATGGTTATTTTTTTGTTTTTGTTTGTTTGGTTATTTAAAATGTTCTTCACACATACGTTGCACCACAACAAAGTACTTTTAAAGTTCATATTCAAAGGTTATGATGAAACTATTGTCACCGGTCCGGCCCACTTGAGATGAAATCTTCTGGTTCACCTTACAAATTGCATATTTTCCCCTGCAAAAGTGCTTCAGGACTGCTTAAGTATTGTTTTTGGCGGCGGGGAGGATGACGACGTCTTAAGATTGTCGTGTTTGTCACACACACATTCACACCAAATAACCACAAGTGTCCTGATAAAAGAGCAGAAGCTCCACGCCGTTGATCAAATGAAGTGACCAGCAGGTGGCGCCGACATCTTAACTTCCTCTCCGCTCCTCTGGACCAACAGGGGGACCTGAAAGCTCCGGTCCTGCTCTGGCTGCAGGGTGGACCTGGTGGCACGTCCATGTTCGGGCTCTTCGTGGAACATGGACCTTATGTGGTTTACCAGAACCTGACGGGTCAGAGCTGATTCACTCACACAGCTGCAGTCACGGACAAGATTGTTGTGTTTGTGCTCAATCCCTCACTTTTCTGTCTCCACAGTTGGTTTGAGGGACTTTGCCTGGACAAGCAGATATTCAGTTCTGTACATTGATAATCCGGTGAGTATACGTCTAACCTCGGATTGTAAAGGACAAAAACTGGCCTTTCTCTGAGTGCACTCAAAAAGGTTTGTTTTTGTTTCTTCCAGGTTGGGACTGGATTCAGCTTCACGGATGACGACAAAGGTTTCGCACAGAACCAGGATGATGTTGGCAGGGATCTGTACAGGTGAATCACCTCACATATAGTTTGTTATTGTTGCTCTTTGAACTGGTTTGGTTTGTTCTAACTCTCGTTTTTCTTTTCCAGTGCTTTGACACAGTTCTTCCAGATCTTTCCTGAGTATCAAGCTAATGAATTTTATGCAACTGGAGAGGTATGTTTGTTTTTTTTGGCCTTTGTCTATTGATTAATATGTATTATATTATACATATATCATCAGGATTATGTGGTGTCACATACATGCTCATAAAAGAAAGTATCTGATGCAGTATTTTTGCCAAATTCAATGACTTTTGAACATTTAAAGTGTAAATTATTGTGAATTTGTCTTCATGCAGTCATATGCTGGGAAGTACGTCCCTGCCATTTCTTACTACATCCATAAGAACAACCCCACAGCCAAAGTGAAAATCAACTTTAAGGGAATGGCGATTGGCGATGGACTCTGTGATCCAGAAGTGGTGATTATCCGACAGCGTTTTTTTGTTTTTTTTAAACACCTGATCTGTTAATCTTCACACCGTTATGACTGTTCGACCGCTGGACCGGAGGGAGTGTCACGTCCTTCTTGGTGCTCTTGTTTGTCATCAGTATGAGGATGTCGGATGAACACAGTGACATTTCGCCGTCTTTCCCTCCAGATGCTGGGTGGCTATGGCGAGTTTCTGTACCAAACGGGAATGATCGACGATCTCCAGAAACAATACGTCAACAAGCAGACGGACCTCGGTGTTCAGCTCATCCAGCAGCAGAAGTGGCTGGAGGCCTTCAAGGTTTGGGGATTTGTGTATTTGTCCTCTAGATTTAAGCTTTCGTGACCAGTGAGCATTTATTCATCCACAAACTGCTTCTTTGCTTTTAGGTGTTTGACCATTTGCTGAATGGAGACGTGGATCCGTATCCGTCCTTCTTTCAAAACGCTACCGGCTGCACCAATTACTACAACTACCTGTTGTGTCGGGTACTCAGAGCTTCTTGAATTTAAAAAAAAAATATTGTGGAAAATGTATTGAACAGGTTTAATGACATTTTAATGAATAAAGCTCACAGACACAAACATTAGGTGAATTGAAATGTTGACGTTGTAAAAGAAAGAAATACATCATTTCTGTCTGTTGGTGCATCAGATTAAATTATTAGCTTGATTTTAGATCCAGGCTCTAGCATGAGGTGTAAAATCTACGGTGGGATTTTTATTAAAATGGTAAAACACAGGACTATTTCAAAGAGGTTTTAAGATCAATCCATCTTCTATCCAGCTTTATTCTTTTCATGGTCACAGCTAATCCCAGCTACAGGTGTAGGCATGGTACATTCAGGACAGGTTGCCAGTCTAATAGTAATAAAATACATGTTGAATTAAATTAAAACACATTTTCTGCAGCTTTTTAAGATTATAAACCGGAGGAAGCAGGTTGGACAGCTGCAGTGCTCGACAGATAAATAAATAAACCTTATCTGCAACGTTACCAGGAACACATGGGACAAATAACTCCACTTTGGCTGGATTTTGTTTGAATTGTTGCTGCCGAGTTCAATAGAGTTAATTCAAGTTTCCGCTCTAACAACCTGCTGTGTTTTGTTTGTGCAGGAGCCTGAAGACCAGGAGTACTTCTCCCAGTTCGTTACCCTGCCGTCGGTGCGTCGGGCGATCCACGTGGGCAACCTGACGTTCCACGACGGCTCCGAGGTGGAGAAGCACCTCGTGGAGGACGTGATGAAGAGCATCAAACCGTGGCTGGGCGTGCTGATGGACAACTACAGGGTGAGTGGGGTGGGGGGTGGGGGGGGGTGGAAACGCTCTTTGTCAAGCCGGATTCATCCCACCACGGGATCATGAACCAACCCGAATCCCATCTGCGACGTGTAGGTGTTGATGTACAGCGGCCAGCTGGACGTAATCGTAGCCGCGCCGCTGACCGAGAGGTTCCTGCTCACCGTCAACTGGACCGGAGCGGCCGAGTACAAAACGGCCCCCCGCTTCCACTGGAAGGTCCAGCCCGACGACACGGAGGTGGCGGGTTACGTCAGGCAAGTGGGAGAGTTTTACCAGGTGAGCAAATACAGGGGACGGCCGGCAGGAAGTCAAATTAAATGTTCAAATCTGTCAGGATATCAAGTTTTCCGTGTTTGTCTTTTCTCCCGCCGTGCAGGTTATTATACGAGGAGGAGGCCACATCCTGCCGTACGACCAACCAGCCAGGTCCTTCGATATGATCGACCGGTTCTTGTCCACGCAGGGCTGGATGTGAAAAAAAAAACTAACAAACTGATCAAGCACGTTGATTCATGAACTGATTTTAAAAGACTGTCGATTGATACCATGAATCAGTTTTTATTTTTCTAGACATTTTGAAGTCTTTTTTTTTTTTCCCCCCCCCTGCTTCAATCCCATGTGGGATTTATCTGCACCGGAGCCGTTTAATCCCAAACGCAGTGCAAATAAATTCTTCATTTTAGATGAATTTGGCCTGAATCCAGATCAAGCACATGTTGGTTTGGTGTTGCTTCATTTCCATTAACTGAACATTAACGGTGCATTTTGTTACGAAGATGTTTTGTATTTGCATTTTCTTTTCCCGGGATCATTTATAATTATGCTGTGCTTCGTACAGGCATGAAGAAACGCAAACATACGACACTGCGGGTGTGTGATCCCTGATTTTAACTTTGTTTTGATGTGCTGGCCTGTCTCTCGTATCGAACAAGTCTTATTCACTAATAACATGAATGTTATCCAGAGGATGTTGTGAAGCATTTCAGCTGTCGGGATGTTGCTTCTATTGGAGCCTTGGCTGGCGTCTTTTAAGATGAAGGAACCCTGCAGCTTTACACTCAATTCTCAGAGAGCTCCGTGGATTTCTCTGTCGATAACCTTTCCTCTCCTGCGACGGGAAGACTTTCTGGAGGATCAGTCTTCACCAAAATGGTTTGCAGATGTCCGTATTGGCAGCGGCCCTGCGGTTGCCGTGTTTAGTGCTTCATGTTTTTGGAGCTCACCTTGTTGCCATATTGTTTGTGGATTTCACTCGGGCTTTGGCCATTTCAGGGAAATGATGCACTCATTGTTTTGTTTTGTTTTTAATGACACAATGAGGGCGGCGCGGTGACATAGCGGTTAGTGACGTTGCCTGGTTTGAAACGGCCGGGCCGATTCTGCACTGAGTTTTTTTCGCCTCCCTCAGTCTAAAGTCCCTGTACATGCTTTGTAGGTTAGTGTTTCTTCAGAGGAGTGTAAATGCGTGTGTGTTTGGTAAACTTTTCTTCTGATCGACTGGAGTCTTCAGGCTCCAGGTTTAAGCTGTGCAGAGAAGATGAGTGTGAAATATTAGCCACTGGGGTCCAAACCAGTCCGCCAGTGGATTCACTATGGAAATGGAGAATATTAACGGCTCCAATTACTCCTGCGTGGGCTACTCTTGTATAGATCAGGGTTGCCCAACACGATGCCCCAAAACTGGCCTGCAAGAGGCTCCAATTCGATCCACCAAGCCACAGAGCAAATGATAAAAGTTTCAAAGAAAACGTTGACTTTTTAACACATTTTTAAAAGTGTAGCAGGCACAACACAACACTGAGACCCGAGCTGAGACATCAGTGATGCTGCCATTAATGATAACAAACTAGCATTAAAGCCATGCTGTCAGGGTCAGTTTGTAAAAACGTGAATAATGCGACAGTTCTTTGGGACGTTTCACAATATTTTGCACCTGAAGGTTTCATTAAAATTGGCTTCATGTTGAGATTGTTGTCCTTCTTTTTGTCAGAGTTGTTTGGTTATGTGAAATCATAGACATTCCCATCACGCATCACAACAAAGAAAGTTTAGTTAAAAGGTATTATGGCACAATTTTAAAGGTCTGGCCCTCGTATGGTGGAATTCGTCTGTTTGTGGCCCCTGAACTAAATCCTTACCATTGACTGATTAAAAGGCATCAGGTCAAGTTTTGTCCTTTTAAGTTTATGTTTACTTTGTACTATTACAGGTTGAAGTCCGACAAAGGGGACGGCCAAAGACACATAGATCACTTTATTGAAGCGCAGTACTACAAAAAGAAAGGAACTAAATGAAATATATTGTCAGAAGGAGTTTGCATGCATGCAAAACAAAGGTAAACGTACTAATAAGTTTAAATCTATGTTCCGTTTGAGATCCAATGGGACTGTCTGTGGCATTCCTCTTCAATATTGTTTTAATCGACAGACACCAGGGGTCACTGTCATCTAAAGTTTCAGTGTTGTACCAACATAAAAATAGGATCCTATTCTTTTTAACTCCTAAACAGTCATTGTGTAGATTAAAAGAACATTCGATCTTTCATAATTTTAATATAAGCCTTTGAAAAAATATGCATACACCTTGTTTATTGTGTTGCATTGTGTTTCAACAGTAGCAGTGATAAATTAATTTCTTCCAAAATGAAGTTGGGTTTTTTTTATTGCTTGTTTGTTTCGTTGTTGTGGCGAAGATTTAATTGGCGCTCTGCATCCATCGATCTGAGGGGAATCTGGCATTTTGACAGGTTTCCACAAAGATGTTTGTATACTGAAGTTAACTGCCATGTTATTTCATCAGGCATCCATCAAGCTGTCTAGACGGCTCAATAATTAATGAGTATTCTAAACCTTTAAAGCATCTAACTATTTAATGAGCAGTTATTTTTCAAGGACAAGCATTGGGCACCGCTGTCGATTGTTTGACTGAAACATCACTTTCCTCTCGTGGATCAGTGCCTGACAGGCCGTGACACTGTCGCCGGATTTCAACACCGGTGGCTTGAAGTCACATTGAGTTACCTGTGTGTTTACAGAACAAGTGCTTTATTTTCATACCGTAATGGAACTGCTGTGATACTTTTTAACATCTGTACAAATTACAAAATAAAATGGGGACAATGTAATTACAGACACGCACACACACAAACTGAAATGTACAAAGTTATGCAGGCAAGAAAGGATCCATCAGTTCATTACATATCGACATGTATTTGACATATGTATTTAAGCGCTGACATGAGCCTTGACATACAACAGAAGGCAACAAGTGCTATGCAAACATTATGTACAAACGTACCACACATTTATACTCCCTTCAAAAAGAAAGGTGGTTGCAATACATGTACAGGATTATAGAAATTAAGGATATTATGTACAATATTTATAGTTTTACATTTAAAATAATACAATTAGAACATTGTTAATACGTAGGAAATGTTCTCTCCACCTCGCGCACGCATTCACACAGACACGTTCACACTGTCCTTTCTGTCTGCCTTTGAAAAATGAAACCCTTAAGTTCTCCTAATTATTCCAGTTGAAAGTATTTTGAGGTCTTCAACATGGATTTGGAATGAGCAAGTCCAGGAGTTGTTTGGAGTATGAGCTCCAACCACATTGTGCCCCCCTCAGCTTTCACAACACTCGCTTTGTAACACAAGCAGTAATTTTTTGGTTGAATGCCAGACTCCCTAATGTGTTTCACAGATGCTGGGATCAATAGTCAATAAATATCAGAACTTTTCTAGTGCTACAACTTGTTGTTTTAATATACGTATATATAGCCTAAAACCGTCCCACTGGTAGTCGACCAAAGCGTCTCCAAGAGACTTCAGTTCTTAAAATGTGTTGCAATGAGATAATTGAGTGTCCCCTCCAGTTTTAATTGTAATTTCTCTCCCATGCACAAAGGCATGACCCACTGATCTGATCCAAATGTGGTAAAAAAAAAAAAAAGAAAAACAAAGAAGGCAAGCTCCAGTTTCAGAGGGTTGGTACAACAAAGCCCTTTTCAACAGTTTTTCTGACTCATCATCACACACACTGACCTGCACACTCAAGATTCCAACGTTAAGAAATTACATAAACACTTCAGATGCCTCCACAAAACACAAGATGTGATTTCTTTCGTCCAGTCACATCTCGGGGTTCTCACCGTCGACAACATTTTGTTTGTCATTAACTGGACTGAAAAAAATGTTTAAGAAAAAGAGCGCACATTAAATGGCGCAATACAAGCATGTGATGCAGAGCCAGGCAAAATCTACGACATTAAAGCCAGTTACGTTTTCTCGCTGGTGTGTTAAAATGGGGGGTGGTGGGGGGGGGGGGGGGGGTGTTCACAGAGAGGATTACTCTGAATTTAATATGGCTATTCTGTCCTTCTGGCACAGCAGAGGACAAAGTGCATAGACAGCTCTGCAATCGCTCCACCTCGCAGTGGGATGTATTTCATCCATCCCACTGGAAAACACAGTGCATTGTGGTCATCATGCTAATTCATTGACATTCCTGGTCACTGGGATGAGGAAACAAAGAGGAGTCGCGGTCGACGTGAGGAAAGTAATATTTTGCAAGGCTGGTAGTAAGAAAGTAAAGGTCAGGTCTGTAACCACTGCCAACCAGGAACGGAGAGGAGCGTCAGCCTGACATGCAACATTAAAAACAATAAAGCATTGATAAATATGTTGTCTATAGTAAACCGACAAACATTTCAGGAACGATTCAGGCACATTGTGACATCTTGGAAAGTACAGACATGAACTGCTCCTCTTTAAATGAGATGCCATTCGAAAATGTTCAGAAATCCTCACTTTTTTTCTTTCTTAAAACTCCTGCCGAACTTAGTTCTGCAAGGAAAAGAAGAGGGGAAAAAAATGAATATACAGTATTCACATGCAGACACAAATGGAAGTCCAGATCCACACTGTGGATCCAAATGCACGATATACACACACACATAAAAAATAGAGGCCTCAGAGATTAAAGCTTCAGTTGGTCCTGGAGAGCGGAGGAGTCCTTCTCGGCTCCTGAGCTGCCTCACCGGTATCACAGTGTACAGTTCTGTAGCTGTAACAGCATCGCATGTCCTTGAGACATCCTATATCCTTGGCCATTCTGATCATAATGTGGGCACACAGTACAGGGGGATGATCAATACTGTGATGTATTGCTTCCATTTGATCACATGGTATTTCCTCTGTCGCGCAGTATATCATGAAGCTCTTCCAGAATACTGCTGACAGGGACAATGTTAACAGTCTTTTTTCTTTTTTTTTCTTTTTTGTTTCTAGGGAAGAAAAAGGGATCACTCACGCTTGCTTGCATACTCTTGTCTTCAAGACTCAGTCCATGAAACAACTTAAAAGCAGCAACATATCAGTCACATATTGAGAGTTTTGTGTATGTTTGACATGCTGCAAATGCTTGGCATACTGTCAACAACATATGTGACAAGGATTGTGATGTTTACTCGTTCAGTCCATTCGGCATAGAGAGATGTTGGATCTGTTTACGGAGATGACAGTCTGAGACTTGAGTCTCTTTCCTCTCAGTTTTGTAGCATCGCACAACGGAAACGGCGCTGAGTGTGAGGGTTTGCAAAACTCCCTTTGTTCTAAGCAAGTCAAAATAAAAATTGAAGAAGCTAAAAACAAAATCATATAACATGTATGCATTAACTGGGTTCGTCTATAAAAATAGATACTGTAGCTACTGTATAAAGAGCGGCCTCTCAGGCCCTTGAGGTTTTTTTTTGTGATGGAGGGATGAAGGCAGCAAATCAGCTGGTGACCCTCTGAAAGCAAAGGGTGGGGGTGGTGGTGGTGGTGGTGGTGGTGGTGGTGGAGGGGTTCCCGGCCGCAGCCGAGGTTACAGTCTGTCTTGTCATTAATGAATGGGGTTAATATCTGTGCGGTGGTTGGCCTGCCCGTGCACGCTGCTGCCCCCTACGGTTGTGGTGGAGGTGGTGATGGTGTTGTGCTGGATGACCTGCTGCTGGGAGCACGCCGGGGATGGACTTCCTGCCGGACTGCTGTCTGGACCTGAAGAGACAACAGAGACCCGATTTAAGGAAAAGCGTTGAGTTTGTATGAGGGCCAATTTAAATATAAGTTTGAAGAGAGAACAAGAGGATAACGTGTCAAAATAAACACAGACCAAATTCCATTACTGTTAAAAATAAGACAGTTTTATTAGCATTAAGACATATATGCATACACATGACATAGTCCAGTCACACCCGGCTTCTCATCTGTCATCCCAGAATAGACCAGAATGGATAACATGAACACGGAAAACTGAATCACTCAACTGCGCAAACACAGCTGATGTATTTTGGACCCATTGAAGGTGACATCTGTACACAAGCTAGACCCATCGATGAAGCTGGTCCAGCCCCGTCTGGGAGTTGCTTTTCTCCCGTATAAAAGCTCCATTCAGCCAGACGGGATGTGAGCCTGATTTTCCTGTGCAAAACCGCACAGGGAGGTTCCCCATCCCAATTACACCGAAATGTCACTCCAAACCGTATCACAGGGTGGGACTCTGATGTAACGTGCGTCTGAGTTGAGGCACTGTCCAAAAATCAGCGCGATTCCAGGGCAACCGTGACAGTTTGGATGCCAGTGCGCACCCCGTCGCGTCTTTCTCACGTTGAGCCTGGGCAGCCGCTGTGTGCAACGGATGCCGTCAGACGGAAAGATGAGTCTCAGGGATTCATAATCCCAACTCCCAGTCCAAGTCGGCTACCAGAGTGCAACGGCCAGACGTCAAAGGAGGAGCTCTGCAGTGAGCGTGGGAACTGGGCACCGGCACAGTTTGGCGAAGAGCTTTGGTCGTCACTTTGCGTCCATCAGACTCGTGTCTGGCGGGTTTATGCGTTTCCGACACACAGGTGACGGTGTCTCTTTGGTCAGATTCTCAAGTGTATGCGTGTCTGTGTTGAGTTACTCACTGAGGTAACCTTGGGACTCTTTCTGCATAGTGGTGATGGGGCAGTCCTTGTGTGTGAGGAGAAGCTGCTTTAGTTGGGTCACCTCATTCTTTAGCATGGTCACCTCATTCTGAAAAAGAGAAAAACCCACATGAAAAACTACTTTAGTGATTTCAGCAAGTCCTTATTCAGATCTATTATAACTAACATGGACGATTTTCAAGGCTAGGGCCCCTTTGTGGGGCAACAAAGGGCTTTGTGGGGGTGCAGTTACACAATGCGGTTAAAGAACTCATCCTAACACACTTTGAAACTTAGCCTGTGTTGCATTTCATTTCACTCCAACATAATGTCATCACATCTGTCTCAGAAGATTTGGAGGAATTGTCTTGGATTTAGAAGCTCTGGGACTCATTAGTTCCGTGTGTACCTGAAGCTGCATGTTGGTCTGTGTGAGCTCCTCTGCTTTCTTCTCTAACGACATCACCCACACTTTCCTCTTCTGCCTGCATCTGGTCGCAGCCGCTCGGTTTCGCTCCAGGAACTTCCGCCGGCGCTCGTCCGGGTCCTCGTCCACCACTCGCCTGCGCCGCCCGCCGCTGGGAGGCGGAGACTGCATGGTCTGCGTGGGCTGCATATGCTGGGTTGCAGGTGACATCTGAAATGCACGGGGGCGAAGCGTCAGCAACAGTGCTGCTCTTCGTCATCGTCATGCAAACTTTGATGTACTCTTCAAGAACGCAGCTGCGAAACAATCCACAGTTCCAGTCACCTGGCTGCTGTCACCACTCCCGCCTCTTCTAAACCTGATGTCCGTAAATCAGCATCGATACCTTCTACCCCCTGCAGCTATCTCACGTCTGCTTGTTTCCCCGAAAAACAACATCTGGTTGCAGCACGTGTCTGTGAACTGGGCGTTAGGACTGAATGAGTGAGTGACTGGGCTGATTCACTAGCCTGCCCACCTTGTTAAAGAGGTGTCAGGAGGCAGTTTTCCGACGCCCACTTCCACTCAGACGAAACACCGCCAGACACAGTCAAAAGGCCCACTTCTATGCACTGACAGATCTTGACATATACTTGGCAAGGTCAAGTGTTTTCAGCCTTTAGATCATTACCATTTTTATGTGAACCATGGAAAATACAAGTTGCTTTAATGGCTGCTGTGCATACATCGTGTGTTGTTTTAATGCCTTAATGGTACATTTGGAACATGCAGTGAATTGCATTTCTTGATGTCGAACTGTCCTTCAAGAAATAAATAAAATGCCTGGCATTGCAAAGAGGCGTTTGACAATGCAAGGACAAAGTGTTCCGCATAACATTAGTCGTAATGCTGCGAGCAATACTTTCAATTAAAATCAAACCAAATGTATTCACAGCTAAGATGTTCCAAGACTATCAGCCAAGTCACCACCAATGACCAGAATTTATAAAAACCTCTTCTGTACCTGGACCACGCCGTGTCCACATAATTGCAACTTTGCAGGAGGGTGTGGGGCAAAGTTTCCAAAAGACAGCCACGAGCATCTTCTATAATTGCCACGTTATGACCTCTTTATGACCCCTTCCCTCTATGGCAGACATCCAAAGCTGACCTGTAGCCGACCAACCGCAAAGAAAAACATACCTTTGAGGCACATGCCAGGAAACTGCTTGGCATAATGACGACAGCCGGGGAAAATGAGTTTGCCCGTTTACTTACTGTGTATTGTAAGCATAATTTAAGCGATGCTTCTACGCTAAACCACTAATAGCTGACTTCAAAACTACTCAAAGTCCTGCTAAAGCGCTGCCTCATCTTCGTCATGGTACAAACAAAGAGACATTTTAATGTACAGCGTAGTTAATGTGTTATTGAATTTGTGGCTTCAGACCGTCTAAAAGCATGGGGTCTCGGGGGGGGCGTGCATTGTTTACCTGTGACGCGGAGTGCATCGGCGGGTGCGGCGAGGTCTGATGCGGATGCCCGGGATGGAGGTGGTGGTTGTGAGAGTTGTGATGGTGATTGTGTCCCTGCGGGTGGTGGTGTCCTCCGCCCTGGCCGTGGCCCTGGTTGTGGTGGTGGTGCCCGTGGTGCTGGTACGAGTGCGGGGGGGCCTGCAGGTGCTGGTGCGGATGCGAGTGCATGTGATGGTGAGCGCCTTGCTCCTGCCGCGACGACATCATCTCCATCATGTGGCCCATGGAGTTCATGTTGCCGTTGGCGATGCCGCCGGGGTGGTGTGAAAGTGCGGCCTTCAACCTCTGAGGGAACAGGCGAGAAAACTCAACATTCAGCATCATCCTCTGTGAGCGATTCCTCTTACTGTTTGTGCATGCTCGCCGCTGTTGTGGCGGCGATTAGGAGTTACAGAGCGGATCCGTGTGCTGACTATGAGATGAAAAATGACTCCATAAATCCACATGTCAGGCGAACAAATCAAAGCCACTTAGGCTGTCCTCTGTCTCTCCTTCAAACCTGTCACTCCTGCTCTTTACCTTTCATGACTGCCATCCCACCCGTCCTCTCTCTTCATATTCCTAATAGCCTCTCTGATTTCTAAGCATGCATGTGTGTGTCTGTGCATGTGTCTGGGTGTCTGGTGAAGAGAGGATCTTAAGGGGTCAGGTGTAAATCGTAGACGGCTCCCTCACTGTTGACCCAGCAGCAGGTTTGTTTGTTTTTTAACTGTGTGGTCTACTCAGGACATGACTGTAACACCTCTCCAAGCAGTCTGGGAAGGAGACCAGAGAGAGGCTGTTTAAAGGTGCGCTTATGTTGCTTGTGTTGACTAAATGCGCGTCTCTTCGCAGGTCTGCTTTTCTGGGCGCGAGTTATAACGCAACCTCGGGATCAGACACCGAGCACAAACCCAGACATAAACAAAAAGATGCATCACATATTTTCATTTCATCAGCTTCTAATAGGCTTCGAGACTTTCTAGACACGCACATTTTAAATTTACATAAATCTAAAATGTACGTGTTGCTGTTACAAATTACTTAAAAGCCTACTGAAGAAAGTGTTTATCAAGAATGTATTTTCTTAACCACATGTACAAAGAGTCAACCAGCAAAAAAAAGAAAAATGAAACAAAAGACATTCATACCACAGCTACTGTTGTGAATTCCACAAAGTTTTCTATTCTCTTTCCCAGTGTACTCTTTTCTCCTACACTTCCCTTCCCCCTTCTCCCAGCTGCTGTCAGTAAGTCCACACTGAGTCCAAGGCTCCATATCTTTTAACAACCTTCACATTCATGATTCCCATAGGGAATGGCATCCAGCTGGTCGGGATCACAATGCTGGGACATGACCAGAGCAAAACATCGGCCCCGCGCTCCTCTCTCTCACACACTGTCTGCGAGTGGAACGCTTTTTACAAGCAGGGAGGAGGCACACTCAAATCAATCATTTTGGAAGATGGGGAAGTCAGAAAGGAGTAGAAACTCTACTGGGATACTAGACTGCTGGTTGTCTTCGCAGCTGTGCATGAAACCAGCAGCGTGAAATTATGACCTTGCTCAGCCAGTTTTGGTTGAGCTTCAGTTTCTGTTTGTCATACCAAGAAACGCCTGACATTCTGACACAGGTACATTTCTGTTGCTTTGTGAGTGCTATTTTGAAGCAGAATTTCCTGGATGGTACATGTTAATGCTGTCTGAACACAGTCTTAACCTTCCCCCTGCGGAGCGCCTTCACAACAACTTCTCTCGACTGGTCCTCGTTGTGACCAGGGGTTAAAATACCACAGGGTCTTCAACACTAACACACAGTGGGTGTCCCCAGGCCTGCAGCTGTCTGCAGCATTGCAATCATTCACAGACTTACCGATGGCAATATGCAGTGAAGAGAAGCATCTGACTTCAAAAGAAACTGTTACTATAATCTATACAAGCCACAGTCTGCATATGCTTTAAGTTGTTGTTGCACAGGATAGCTGGCACCGTGAAAAAAAGAAAAAAAAACATTGCACAAATCACAATCAGACCAATGACATGCAACTGGAAGATTAAACAAGAATGCATTTTAAAAGCCAACAGATCAATCATAGTCACCAGGGTTGACAGGGGCATCCTCTGTGTATCACTGAATAAACTCTGAGTGGGACAGTACTCACTAAACACCTTCCCTCCAGCCGTCAGCTTGTCAGTATGCACCACAGAGGTGGGGTCCAGCTCTCTTGCGAAAGAGGAAACCAATCAGGGTTTGACAAGCTCCTGCCACTCACATAGCAATCACCTGAATGAACGGATGCCAGAGAAGTCTGTTGGCTGCATGTATGCCTTCATACTTTCTGTCTGTCTTGCTTAAGAAAGGCTGCGTGCTCCGTTGGTTGTTCCCTGCAAGCCAAGGGCCAGGGACAAAGGAGAAAGAAGGCAAGGAAAGAGGTGAATGAGGGCATTGAGAGAAAGAGACCAGAGGTGGGGAGAGATTAGATGAGTTCTTGTGTCTCTCTGCCACACACCATAAGCCCGGGACCGCAATTGCTCGTTTATCAGTGTCTTGGAGAGCTCTCCAGCTGGCAGCGCAGCACTATCTGTTTGCTAATTGAATTAGCCTGCATCCAAAGAGGCCAGCGAGTGTCAAAGCACAGAGGCAGGTCAAAGAGATGAGGGGGTCGCTCCACAAAGCGGAGAGGAGATAACTGTAAGCAGGACAGAGACGCAGCTGACAAGTAACCAAAAAGAAAACGTGACATAGGTTCATTTTTATACAGTTGATGGAAAACACTTTGTCTCGCGCATAAAACAAGCCGATACGAAAATGCAGCATCTAACAAATGACACAACTCACAATTAGCAGTCATGAACACACTGAAACTAGGCCAAGGTCAAACTATCAATGGAAGAGCCCAGGACTGCAAATTCATAACTTAATTGCATTAACAAAGAGACTTTTTCCTTCTCCAGTTCTACGATTGCCTTTTGGAGTGTTTAACCTGTTAATGTTTTGCAATCCTCAACATTTTAAAGCTGAACACACAAAAGAGCATGGAGAGTCTGAAAACAATTGTTTGTAATTGATCAAGATATCACACATAAACACTCGAGTATAAAGAAGAAGCCAGGCCCGTAAAAGAGAAAACCCTTACCGGGAGCGATAAGCCCAGTCCTGCAGCTATCTCAGTTTTTGCTTCTGCTCCATCTGGAGTGTGGACACAGACCTAGTTAAACCCAGCTCAGCCAAAACTTAAGTCTTTGTATCCAGAACCACAGTGACGCAACTGAGGGACGTTAGCAGAGTGATGATGAGCAGGCTGTGATTCGCAAACACCTTCATCAGCTCACTAATGATTCCCTAACACACGGTTGTATTTCCCCAGACAGTGCTGAGCAAAAGAACTTAACCGCTATGTGTATTTAACTCTAATAACACACACATACGTATACATTTCTCCTGCAGAAACATGGCTGCCACAGAAAACAGTCATTAAATTGATGCAGGTGTTGGCCTGTGGCACTACAGAGCGCTCGCGGAGGGGATGGCACTGAGCCTATCCCGCCACTGTCTGCCTGTTGTTAGGAATTGGAAGGGGAAAAAAAAAACACACAGTGTGGACAATAAGACCGAGGGGTCTCGGTGACACCATAAATTCTGTCAAAAGCAGCACAAAAACATGCTTTTCACGCTACATTTCATGCATTCTGACAGTGCTCAGAAAGTAGTGCTGTTATTGATTTTTCTGTGTTAAAGCACCTTTCCTGATTCAGCAGTCTTTTTGCCCAGAGGGGTGATATCTTCTCTCAGACCTTTGGCCTCTGACCTCTCCACTCCTACTCCTTTTTTCTCCTTTTTAGGTCCTCTCTCATTTATGTGGTTTCACAGATACAGGGTGATTGTCCATTAATGATATTTATTAATGGTCGCTTCCTCTCTGACACAAGGTGCTTTGAGTGATGTCCCTGAGAGTGCTCCGGGCACATCCTGAGAACACACTCAGGTTTCTCTTCGCCAGATGACTTCATATCTATTAACCCTGGGAGGAGAAAGCAAGAGCATGGAGCAGGTACAAAAGCAGGAGACCACGCCTGCCTAAGGATGGGTAAATCAAATTCAGTGAGGTCAGGGTGAGCACTTTTATTCCCCTTAAAAGTGGAGCAGTGTACTGTCAGGGGACCTGTGGCCCGATGGCGCCTTACAGCGGGTTTCAAAACATATAACCAGTCTGTGGAGTCACAGTTTAACTGCAAAAAGATCAAAGTTTCAAATGGAGATCTTCCGCTCCCCATTAAGGAGTCCACAGAGAAACAATAAAGCTTCTGTCTGTCTTTGTCAGCTTTTTCCTCACACAAAACTTGCTCGGCGACCGAGTGTTAAGCGCGCGGCGTTCCAGTTCTATAATATATCGTAGCTGTAACTTTCCTGGCAGTGTGAGCTCTGGCTTTCTTAATTCACACTCTAAACCCGACATGGGTTCACCATCTGCAGTTAAAAGCCCGAGCTTGCCTCTGCTGCTGTGCCAAGCACTCAGAGGATCCTGTTCCATCCTCTTCAACCCCACCACCATCATTACCCACCAGTGCCTGCCTGCAAAACCCACTCCCTGTCCCCTAAACCTCCACTCCCCCATTAGCTCCATTTTATTAGATTTCCCTCTCGCCCAGAGAGGCTGTAACATCCCCCTTCGCTCTCTCTCTCTCTCTCGCTCTCTCTCTCTCTCTCTCTCTCTCTCTCTCTCTCTCTCTCTCTCTGACACACACACACACACACACACACACACACACACACACACACACACACACACACACACACACACACACACACACACACACACACACACACACACACACACACACACACACACACACACACACACTCCCTCTCCAGTGCACACACCTCTTCCATGTTCCTCCACCCCCTCGCCCTTTGCCTGCCAAGAGCTGGGGACTGTTAAACTGATTTCCTCGGGGAATGGTGAAGCAGACAGTCTGATGGGAGCGCTAGGCTGTAATGTCGCCCCCTCTCTCTCTCTCCTCCCTCAGGTTCTGGGCCAAGCCGATCAGAGCTGAGCAGAACAGAGCTCGCCTGTGGTTCCAGACGTAGACGGGGGAGATGGACATAGACTGGCTGTTCTGCCAGGGCCAGACGCTCCGGTGGTGCTCGGAGGAACCGCGGCGGTATGGGCGCAGCAAGACGCACGCCCACCGAGGAGCATGCTCCAAAGCATGCGCTCATACCCTTGGCAGCTTCTGCACCCTGTCAAGTTAATGGATGGGCTTCTGACTCCAGTCTGCATATCCCCACTGTTCCCTCACTTGTAAAGCCTGTTCAAGTGCTGCCTACATGGTTATCATGATACCCACTGTCACAATCCTGAATGCAGAGAATGTCCCAGAGTCAGTTTAAATGCAATGATGCACTCAGAAGTTTAGACATCAAAGGGATTATAAAAAAAACAATATATTGCAAAGATATTAAATCTAACTGTAAAAGGTTCTTATTTAAATAGACATAACTTTGAGATTTGAAAAATCACATATTCAAAGCTTCCCGAGCATTAACTGTTTACCTGTAATCTGTTACAAGGGGATCTTTTAGTGTCCTGTGATATTAAATACTGTTTTTTTTCCGCCCACTGTGATCAAGTTAATTCTATAAGCATTCGGATTCAACTGCCAGATTGTTCAGATGCCCACAGGCATGAGATGCCTCAAGTGTTCCAACATGTCAAAACATCTAAGACTTGATTCATTTTGTCCTCAAAGTGAAAACAAAAAAATAGCTCCAACCTGTGAGCATGCATTTGTTTTCAAGATGAGGCTGTCACCTCAAAGGGCCACATCAAATACACTCTATCAGCCTGACAATCAACAGGCGCGTTCTAATCACTCCTGCAGTGTTTCAGGGGTTCTTTTTTTTCCTTCTGAAGAGTTTGTTTATTGGCTCCAGGAGGAAGGCTCACGGTGGCACGGCCAGTCTGGCCCGTGTGGTGATGGCAGCTGGTTTACCCAAGCTTGGCTTCTGTTAAACTCCAGTCCCATTCACAGTCCCTGAACCATGACCAAATGGCCTGCACACACACACACACACACACACACACACACACACACACACACACACACACACACACACACACACACACACACACACACACACACACACACACACCCGTCAGCAGACTTAAATCCAAACAAAAACAACCCCAAAAAAAAGAAGAATAAAAAAAGCCAGATGCAATACTCTGTGAAACAACTGTCACCACCCTGTTCCTGTAACCAAGCACAACACACACGCACATGACTACTTCACTATAAAAACATAAAATTCAATTGTTTGGTTTTTTTAAAATTCGCAATAGAAATAGAAATTAAATACAATTCATATTTCCATCAACTCGTGGTCTGACTGGTGTTATGGCCCAAAAATATCATGTAAATTCACTGCCTGCTTGTTCTTTCTGGGATGAATCCAGAGCATTTTAATAGAGGTACCAAGAATTAAATCTGGGGGCACAAAACCGATAAAAAAGGAAAATTTTTGAGTGTTCAGGAGCGCTGCCCTCGTTCTTTCCTTCAGTCGAACCAACATATGCATATGGTTCATAATAATATACTTTTACTGATGTTTACAAATAATTGTATACTTTAGCAGTTAAAT
This sequence comes from Blennius ocellaris, assembly GCF_963422515.1. Lineage (NCBI taxonomy): Eukaryota > Metazoa > Chordata > Actinopteri > Blenniiformes > Blenniidae > Blennius > Blennius ocellaris. The sequence goes on from NC_137657.1 coordinate 9,048,301, forward strand.
GTGAGAGCAGTGTAAAATAAACTACAGGATGAGAAGTTCAAAAATAAAATAATGCATTTTATGCATTCTGTCATAAAAACTGATTAAACACCTTTCAAGAAAAGTGCAATATCTTAAAGGCTCTGCACGATATTTATGTTGTAATATATCCAAAAGGGTTTGACATTGACAACACAAACATATTGACACATTGATCCACTGGTGAATAATAATAATAATCATGCAGAACATTTAAAATACATTTTTCAATGTGGTAATATGTGAAACAACTGCAGCTTTGTAAAGCTCACAATTCTACGCATCATAGACTCTTTTTTAACTATTTTGAAACATATAGTTTTGTCCACTTATGCTGTTTTGGCAGCTACTTTTTAAATACAAGAATAAGACAAAATAGGACAATTTGCATTTTATTTTTGCATCTTGTCACTCTAGAAATGGGACTGTACACTAACATGATGATAATCCTAAATACTCATCCTTTATGGTATGTTCAGTATATGATATGCAACCTTTCAATGCCTATTAAATGAGTCTGCAGGAAAGAGACTTTTAAAGATGTGTAAATATTGAAAAAGCCTCTTTAAAATAAGATCTTTGGTACACATTTCAGTCATTTTAATCGTTTGTTTCGAAATCCAAATCCAATCCAAACCTTACCACAAAAATGTGCCATATCAGCTCAAAAATTATTTTAAATTCACTTTTTTTTTTAATGCACAAAGCTGTTATTGCATTAAAAAAAAAATTATTATGAGAATTGTCTCAATATCTGCTCATCATGTGTTAAACTGCAGCCTTGACACCTGACACTATCGCAGTGAGTCGTATCTATATTTGACGGCGGTACTTTACTAACCACACGTATGCGTGTCCCTGATCGGAATCAAAAATCACGTGCAAAACTCCAGCAATTGTGGTTTGTTTCAGTCCACTTTGGCTCCAGATGTGTTTTGACTCCAAGGACAATGAGTACCAAAGAGATTGCCATTGCACTGACGAGGAGCTGTTTTGCGCACACACAATCAGGAGCGCGCACACGAACGTATACAGTGGACGCACACATGTTGTGAAGCGGTCTGCACATTCAGCTGTGCTCTTAGCTCACCGTCGCTGCTCAGTGACATCATGCCCCGACAATGCCACCATTCATGCAGATGTTGCTCACAAAACCTGGAGTTGGACGCCTATTGTGCGCGCTGCTCCTCCTCACAACAAGACGTGTAGCCAGAGGTGCTTCCCTACTACGGTGTGAGCGAACGAATGGGACACGTAATAGGGTTACCATGTAAACTAATGGTTTAAACTGCTGACAAATGACTTCATACTGAGCTAATCTCTCAATCAATCACCAGGTAGCGGAGAAGAAAGCTGGCACATCTGCGGCGGCTTCACAACTTTGTCTTTACTGGCATTTGTGAATAAAATACACATGTTGCTCTTTGTTACTTGTTCGCTGTTTTGAGGAAAAAAACTTGATCTATGAGTCCTGAATTCAAAACTGTACTGAAACACGAGATCAGGGGGGGCTTGTGTAAAAGACACATAAAAAGCAACATTCATGCAGCAGAAATACTTTGATTATTGGCCCCCCTGTGTGCAATGAAAAGTGTTTCTTTAAGAGACGCACAACCCCCCCCCCCCCCCCCCCCCCCCCTCTCTCTTTTCAAGTAAAAAGAAGCATATTTAGGGCATGCCAGGAATTATGTCATCCACCAATCCAGTGCCAGCTCCACAGCCGAGCGGCCCACAATGAAAGAACATATAGTATTGTTTACCTCATAAAAATCTCAGCACCTAGACTGATGCTTAGTGACAAATTTATTGTCCTTAGTAACAATGTAAACAATAGATAATTGGGAGATAACATATAACACATTTTCGTGCACAAGCGCCCGACTGTTTTCGAGGCCCCTCTGTCTGAAATTAGCAAGCAAGCAGGATGTGTGCAGAGCAAAAGAGGCAACAAAAAAAACAAAAAAACAATGCCAACATGCACCGCTATGAAAAACGTTCTACTGACAGGAGCTGAGTTAAATGCCATATTTGGCATTCACTGATATTTGTTGTGCAATAAACTTGAACGGGTTTCGAGGGATTTTCTTTTTGCAGACGAAAAATTTGAGGAAATACTTTTTGCCACACCAATAAAGATATGAGGAAATTTGAGCATAAGAGGAGGGCTTTAGAGGAAAATACACTGCAGGTGTTTGTGGGTGTTGCATGAAGTTTGTGCATCTCCCAATATTCTGTGCCTGTGTCTTATTGACCACTTGAGGACTGCAGCATCACTGTGTTTGTGTATGATTATGTGTCGCTGCACATGGAGGATGACACGAAGCTCGAGCAGATTGTGTGTGTGTGTCTGAGTCTGTGTGTGTGTGTGTGTGTAGTTGTTTGCAAGGCCCTGTGGAGAGCTGGCTCGGAGCGGTGACGTAATGCTTTGGCCGGCGTGCTGTGGAACTTGGCCTCCTCTCTGCTGTGTTTCCTCCGCGCTACGAGGGTCAACTATCCCACAACCTCCAGCGCACAACACGCACCATTCAATTCCCCAGACCACAACAGAGCAGAACTCAACCACACCCGTCACCGTGAGCACCCAGTCCTTTACAAGAGGAGGGGAAAAAAAAGAAAGAAAAAAAAAAACACACACTCAGACCAAAGCTAATAACACATTCCACTCCCGGCAACACTCCCATACAACAAACCAGAGGCATTAAGGAAAAACATACATTCCAATTATTTCACCATCAGGCTCTGCTGTACCACTTAAACCATGGCACTTAAGGAGAAAATCAGGGGAACAAAGATGGGCACTGATGCAGATACAGTCTTTGGCCCAGAGAGCACAAACAGAGAGCTTAGAGCGAGATATGAGTCCCCAAGGGGCCACAGCAGTCCTTTGGCTCATTAACTATTTACACCAGAGACAGGCCTCCCTACTGCTCTGGCCCACCACAAAATCAATTAGGCTTCATTAGCGCGGGCTCTGGGCATGCTTTCTCTAACAGGGGAGGGATAATCCTGCTACCGATGCCCCCAGTTACCACCAAATATCAAACTCTCCCAAGCACGCTGGTCTGGGCGTTACTGAATGCTTGCACGGAGCAGGATAAAAGAAACGATGCCAAGTTTTCAGGAAGGATTCTCACAGTTTCTCGCTTTCACTCATGACATCAATACGATCGCTCTCCTTTCAACTCCCAAGCTCATTCTGCCTGTCTATCTATTTCCTCGGTGTCTATCAAAGTCCCACTCAATCCCCTTGTCTGGACTCGCAATGTAAACGTGGAGCAGAAAGAGTGCATCCAGGTCCGTTCCACAGAGGTGTGGGGTTACAGTGCGGAGATTTCCCATTGGCGGAAAGTCAACATGGTTGGGGTAATGCGATTAGAGCCGGATTGAGAACGTCGCAGGGGACACATGGGCCTGATCATGGTCCAGTTATCCGATAGCAAGGCCGTATTTATCGACCTGGCCCGGGCGAGGATATTACAGACATTAGAGACCCCGTCTATGCTTATGAAACCTGTGCTGGAAGATCGCACCCGGATAACACAATTAGCCTCTCACTTTCTGTCCACAATCATGGAATTCCATCAGTTGCATTCAGACATCAGGGAGCAGAATCTCAATTGATCCCCATTTGGTTGCTGTGCCTCGTGCCTGAATGGCCAACTAACCAGAAAGTTGCATGGTTAAGGGGCCTGTAGCCATTTAGTGACTGCATATGTTTATGGGAGGCCTAACAGAGCATTTACAATTCAATTACACAGATAGGAGGGGAGGGGGGAGAAAGTAAGATGTGTCTGGATGACAGCCAGAGGAGAGATAAGCCTAATACACTAATATTGTGTTACCCCAGTGTGTTACCATAGGAACAGTTGAAGAGAGATTCAAAAGACTACAAAGACGATCAATCTTGGGAGAGCAGGAGGAAGAGGGAGAATTAAATGCCCTGGGACTGCTCCTGCTCTCCTCTATCAGAGCAATAACTCTTCTAATGACCTCTGCTACCTCCTCTCTCTCTCTCTCTCTCTCTCTCTCTCTCTCGCTCTCTCTCTCTCTCTCTCGACAAGATGTTACTGTCCAGTAAACTTAGCTATCTATGGGCCTTTCCAAACACAAAGAGCAGCCAGAGCTTTTCATTATGGCTTGTGATTCTTTTGATATCCAAGTCGTGATACTCATACTTATTTATTTTGAAAACAAAGGTTGGCGGTTGCTACAGTATTAATCAATCCATATCACCTTGAGTGCAACGCTTCAGCCTTTTTCTCCATTAATCAGAAGTGCGCCGTCAGTCGCCGGCATCAGTGTTGCAGCGGTGCGAGTACACAACGTCACGAGCGGAGTGGAAGGTTTCTTCGTACGAAGCCTTTTCCTCTGCCAGTCCTTCCTCAGTATTCCTTAAACTTTTTGGTTTTTCCTCCCCGCTCCGCTCAGCCTCATTCCCACCGCTATAACTGCCAGCTTTGTGAAGGATGAGGTCATTTGATTTTTTTCCCCGCTGTGTTAAACTAGTGCTAACAAGTTGCAGGACCTACAGAACATGTTCTGTACATTAAGATATACATCAGGCAGTCGGTGGGCAGCCGAGCCACGACCACATAAAGGGCCCATTATTCCAGCCAGGGTCTCCAGTGTTGCACTGGCAGGTTCAGACACAGCTTTGATTACACACCAAATGATGAAATCCACACAGGCCTAGGAGTGCAGCGTTGCTGGCACGGGCCAGTGGAAAAGAAAGTTGCAACACTTTGAGCTTGTGCGTGTGCATTTGCGCAAGTGTGCGCATGAATGTGTACGTATCCATGCAAGTGCTTGAATGTACTCACCAATTTGGCCTCTGAGTGCATGGAGGGAATGTGAGTGGAGGCGCAGGAGCTGCTGTGGGCCGGGCTCTGCATGCCCATCATATTGGAGCCCATGGACATTTGTCGCTCCATCTGAGGATCACAGATACGTGACAGTGAAGAGTAAACACATTATTCCAACGCTGCAATCACTTCTTGAAAAAGTTAGTTAATGTGTGAGCCTCATCCTCGCACCCGGCCGGTGAAGGTGGTGGGGTGGGGCGTGAGACGAGAGAGCACGAGAGCCTGATTTCACATGACAGGCTGCCCTATGCACGGCTCCGTGTGATGATAACTGGAGCTGACCCAAAACAGGAAGCCAGCATGAGGGGACTTAACACAGGAAGCCAGTGCAACGAGGGTGTGCGCATTTCTGATAATAGTGCAGCGAGCGCCTTTCAGACTTAACACGTCAAACCTCAGTCGGTGTCGCCGGAAGTTGGAAAACTGAATGAAATGTGAATTAGTCACGGATGCATCATTTGAACTTGGTTTTTCGTGCGTTAGGTGGTCGCTGCCGTGAGTCTGACTGACCCTGGTCAGCGTGGTCATGTGTCACAGCTGAGACCTGAATGTGAGGAAATCAGCTGGATAAGCTGACTGGGGTGAGAGGTCACCTGCACCGGGCGATAATGTGAGTAGTGTTTGCTGTGCAGTGTATGCAGGAAAGAAGAAACCTTTGTTTGAGTGTCTCCGTGCCTGTGTGTGCATGTGTGTGTGTGTGTGCACGTGTGAACTGCGTTGGCCTCCCAGCTGCTGAACTCTGGGTGGTGTGGTGGCCTCCATGGGGAATGGCCCCTCTCCAGCCCCCCTCTCTCTCTCTCTCTCTCTCTCTCTCTCTGACCCCCCCTCCCTGGTCCACAGAGACTCAGGCCGAGAACCTGACACACAGCCTTAATTGCAGTAAGTGTGTTTTGTGTAAAAATATCACCCAAACCTGCACCCCTTTCCTGAACCGTCAATCTTCCCCAAAATCGCTTAGCTCTTAATTTAATAAACATGGGAGGGACTTTTTCCTCACCATAAACATAGGCTGTCTTGTGTTACAATGAGAACATATGTTAAATCATTACAAGCCTGATAGGAGGAGTCTTTCTCTGCTCTTATCATTTCCAGCTAAGGGTCTTCTAAATCCCCTCGACTTAATCACGATACAGTTTACCGTCGAAACCCACAGGAAGCGTCATTCATTTCCACAGCAGACCACTCTGTTCATACACCGTGGTTAGTCATTTTAATGGTGATAGGAAACATCCAGATCTGCGAGCCTACATAGTTTATATGCAGTTGCAAAGTAAAGCAGTCTGTCATCACATGAGTGAGTGATTTCGTCTCTCCATGTGTGAGTGCGCTCGTAAGTGAATGTGCTCTGCAATCCGTTGTTGTACTCACAGGCATGAGCACGGCGGAGGAGCCGGGCATGGTTGGGTCTGGCAGGGTTCCAGGCATGGAGGCTGGCAGAGGCTGTCTCTGTCTGTTTCGTAGGTGCAGTAGTGAGGACAGCGAGCCGGGGACAGGCCTGAGAGCACACACAAACACACACGCGTGCCAACAGTTACATGTTTATTGCTTGTTTGGACAAATGACAGCATAAAACCAACCACCAGCAAGAAGAAAACTACAAAACAAGCATAAGAATAAACCTGTTGATGGACTAAAACCGCTCTGATAATCTGAAAAAAACAACAACAATACAGCACATATAAAGGCAGATTAATGCCTTCACGTTATATCTAGACACAAAGGGTTTTAATACTGAACCTCATGAGGTGAATGTGTGAAAAAATAATCAATTAAGTGTATATCTCAGAAATCTACAGAAATTCTCAGGTTTTATTAAATAAAGATGATGTACACTACTTTTATTTGAAATATGTTATGTTCAAATTAAATACAAAGCTCATTGATTGACAGATTATAAAATCATATTCAACTGCATTATTCTATCTCATTACAAATTAGTTCCAGAAGCGTCAAAAAAGAAAAAAATATTAAATGAAAATATTTGTGGTTCCTCAACCTCAGTTGTTTTTGTACATTAGTGGTTAATCAATTTTCCCAAATGATTTCCTTCAGATTTCAATGATATTAATACAACAAACAATAACTGCAAACCTTTAAGTTAGTACTGTTTTCTTTATTTTCTTAGACATGTGTTTAAGCCATTTAGTTCAATTTTTGAATGATTGAATTTCTATAAACCACTAATCATATATGTAGGTGGATATTTTCTCGTATTTTCATTTGAAGCGCAAAATAAAAACTTTATAAAGGTCCACAAATATTTGAAGATTCTTTTTCAAAGCCCAAAACATGTAACTTTAGTAATCAAACTCCACAGCTGAGCGGTATTCGGCAGATATCAGACACTATTTTCAGTTGCAGATGAGGCGTGTTAGTATTTACAGCAGTTGAGGGGTTCGACTGCACTACTCTGGTGTGTTTTTAAATAGATTTTCAAAGAAAAGTGTGGTCTATGACACAATGGAATGAGTTACAACAGGCTTAAGAGTAAAAAAAGAGAGAATGGCACCAAACTGAAAATGACCAACACTGTCACAAGTTGACTGAAATAAGTTTAAAAGGAAAAAAATGGCTTCAACACAATCAAACACGACTCAAACAATCAACTTAAAATCCAGTAGATGATGCCAAAAAGGAGTTTCCTGGTAATCATTTTCTAAAGTAAAAGTGTATTTTTTTTGTCCTTGTAGCACCGGAGGAGAAGCTCAAACAAAACACTGAAATGAACTACTGTAAATCTTCAACGTGTGTTGGTTAAATAAAACTCGTCTTACAGCATCACACAAATTGAGCGGAATTGCTAATCTGTCATTTCGAATCATCCAACCCAACTTGTTTTGTTTACATTTTCTTTAAACCTCGGCAGCCACAAACGCAGAACAGATCAGTGTGTGCGTGTGTGTGTGTGTGTGTGTGTGTGTGTGTGTGTGTGTGTGTGTGTGTGTGTGTGTGTGTGTGTGTGTGTGTGTGTGTGTGTGTGTGTGTGTGTGTGTGTGTGTGTGTGTGTGTGTGTGTGTGTGTGTGTGTGTCTGCCACACTTCAAGAAGTTCAGGCATCCCTGAAGTTCTAGAATGCACTCTACAAAGCCATATGTTATGAAGTACAATGGATGAATAATGATACTGGCGATGAATGAATAATATTTGTCACAATAACCACATGAGATGTAGATGATGAGGATCACATTTAGAAACTGTTACAGCTTTTGTGAGCCTGGTGGGGAAAAATCTCCTCCACTGACCGCAAAACCCATGTCGCCCAACAGGCCTATCCACACTCAGGGCCACATCAATAAATCACATGTGGGTCCAGGAAAAGCTTACTCTATAGACAGTACTCCCGTCTCAGTCACTAGCTTGGGGCCGGAGGCATCTAAGACTACTACATCTACACACGGTGACATCATTTATACAACTGCCACCAAACCCCTGCTCGTAACAACGCCGATTCCCATTCGCAGGGTGCAGCGACGCCCAAACTGACTATTGACTCCCTTTAGCCGGAGGTGCAGAGTACTAGACACTGGTACTCAAGTACAACTACTCTTACATTTCATTATAGTATTCAATTGCAATAAAAAATATGGTGGCCTGAAAACATGCCTTCTTCTTTCAAAATCTATTCAACGTATTCATGACACAATGAAGTGTATAACCATGACACAATGGCTATTTGTTTTGGGACCAAAAGCAGCTTTAAAGCAGGAATTTAAAATAATAACGTGATTGGCTAAAGGAATGCAGATAAATAAGGATTAAACATGGATTTAAATCAGTGAAATCATTGTAAAGTTCAATCTTGATCTTTGCCGTATGCCTCTTTACATTGATTATACAACGACATACTAAATAGTAAACATTATTATCAATATTATTGAAAAGTCTGTCAAATTGCTTTTAAAGAAATAAATAGTAACCCTATTGAAGTATTTGTGTTTTCGCAAATTGTCCAAAATGTAATGTGAGTTACAGTCATTCCTCACTTCCACTGACTGCAGCCTGAAACAACAGCGTTCACTACATGATTCTCCAATAACCTTCACCAGAAAAATCAATAAATCTCCAGTTATCAGTACCATCAGGATGAATGCTGCCACTCACGGGTCAATAAAGATCCATTTCCTTCAGCATTTAGAAATTAGGTCAAACAAGACCCATTTTGGCTTTCTGTGTTCAACGGGTTAATGTGATCAACTGACCACATCATAGCCTGGATTACCGTAATAGTGAGCAGTGAAGGAGTGACGGCCAAGTGAAGGGGTCTACCAGAGCAAGCGGTCCCCCACCTGAATAAATACCTGTATTTTCCCAAGACCTAAATATGTGCATTTATGCTCCAGACATTTTAGATTGCTCCGCATACACACGGGGCCATTACCGTCCTGACTGCATGTCACGCCTGTCTAACATCCCAATTTATCACAATCACACTCATTTAACAGCGTGTATGACATCTGAGCAACATGGCGAATCCAAACATTTCCACATGGGAAAAGTCGTGATACTACAATGAGGTATGCGGTGAAGCTGAACACTACATCAACAGTTTCCCTCCTGCCAGCGAAGAGAGGACGAAATAATGGTCACATGGCAGTGACATGCTGTTGATTTTGTAGATAAAGACACGTTTTCTCCAGTAAGACAGCTGCCCGGTTGTGTTTTACTGGCGTTTAGGTTTTTTTTGTAACCGAAACTCATCACAAATGAGATTTTAATAAGAGAAAAGCATTGTATTTTGTTCTAAGTGTCATAGTTAACACATAACTGGCACAACGGTGTTGCCCTCCTCGAAATCAGACACTGTATACGATTCATACAGTTACACGATGTTTTAAAATGTTCCTTTTTGATCAAATTATTATTAGTTTGAGCTTCTTATTATACTTTCTTGTCAAAAATGAAAATAAACAACTCCCAACTCAGCCTCCTCCCCGATCCCCGACAGTGCACACATTTAAAAATCTCCTCTCTACATAGTATCTAACTTTATAATTGATGCACCAGGACATGCTGGGTTCTCACTTTGGAGAGAATAAAGGCTCCTTTGAAGGCGGCACAGGTTTCACGTCTGCACCTGTCTGCTGGCGACGTGAACAGAACGACCACTGCTTACTGCAAAACACAACCTGCCTGTCCAGCGCGAGGAGAAACAACACAAACATCTGACAGCACTTCCTCTGGGGGATTAACTCAGCTTTCTGCTTACTGTGCTAATAACTGAAATCCGTCCAGACTGAATGCATGCATGGATACATGCATGCATGCAAAAAAAACAACAACAACTCTCTGCTGGAGGATATGGAAGTTTAGAAACAAGAACAAATAATCCACAATGACATAGAAATAAAAAATATATATGTTTGATTTGCATAAGAGCTTCAGGATATGTTACACCACATATGGAAAACAATTCTTCTAAAAAAAATTGCCAGATAATAAGCTGGTCTCCAGACTCTCCAAACTCTTCCTGCTTCTTATAAAGTTGGAACATGTCACAATAGGAGTTTGGCACTTTTTGTCCTCTAACATTTTATAGACCAAATTAGTTTCTATTTTTTTCTCCGGCCCTGATAAAACCCATGTGGTCTTAAAACTCGCTTGTGCATTTAAATTATTATGCCCCGATGAACAATGTGTATTTAATTTTGGCTTACTGGTATCCATTATGAATAAAATGCTGATTGTGGGATCACAATGTTCATCAGCTGCCTGTGTTCACCAGATATATACAGTGTGTGCTACGCTCAGTCTTTCTGTGTGAAGAAAAAAAAAAAAAAGAAGTGTGAATCGTGAGTGCGTGTGTGTATATATGTATGTATGCGAGTGAATAATGACAGGTTGTGGCTCCACTGAGGGGATTGATAATAGCCCGGGCTGCAGGCCCCGGGGGACGGCAGGTAGACACTCTGCAGTCCTGACCCTGCACTCTCACATTACTGAGTGCCTTGCTTTCAGCTTTCCTCCACAATCCCCGCCCAAGAACCACCAACGCTCCCCCACCAACGCTCCCCCACCACCACCACCACCACCACCTACGCCCCACCATGACATCATCAGGAGATCGCTTCCCTCCCTAAATCCCTCTTTAACTTTATTTTTTATTTGGTTTCTTTTTTTTTTTTTCATGTTCCACATTCTATGTTTGTACTTTTTTTTTTTTTTTCTTTTTCCCCCCCGCCTATAAAGCAGAGCGAACAATTGTTCATTGTTCACTTAATCGCCTCTAGCTCTCTTTTGGACCCCTCAGGGTGCCCGCACCTCAACTCAAGCCTCTAGACTTACCTGCTCTAACCTACAAATCCTTGAGTCTGCGCACACATACTAGGCTTTACTGTCCCAATCCCCCTCAGTCCCAACTCCGACTCGAGTGCCGGGGACTAAAAGCACAAGGGGCTTGGCTGACGTCCAAGAGAAGAGAGCGAGAGAGCGAGAGAGCGAGAGAGAGAGAGAGAGAGAGAGAGAGAGAGAGAGAGAGAGAGAGAGAGAGAGAGAGAGAGAGAGAGAGAGAGTCAGTCCACTGACTCATATCCTTCCCTTTCTGACTCCGCTCCAGAAATGATGTAATGCTCTTGGCTTTTCGCCCTCCCCCCACCCTGTGCCTGCCTACCCCCAGATTTCGTCCCTCCCTCTTCTCGTCCTCTCACTTTTCCCTCTCTTTCCCTCCTCAACTCTTCCAACACCGCCGCTTTCGCTCCTCGCCGGGTGAAGTCACTGCGAGCTCCGGGTAGACACAGCAGCTAAAAACTTTCGAACGTAACCAAAACAGCCCAGGGCCAAGTTCCAGACATTTGGGAGATGGTGGTGCAGTCGCCATGGGAACGGAGGTAAACACAGGGAGAAACAAGGGCCTCAAACAGCTTGCAGCTGCCTGGCTCTCTGAGTAAACACTACACAGGACCTGCCCCTGATTTACTGCCTTTAATCACTGGTGGGAGGAGAGTGCCATGGGGTTTGGACTGAGGAAATAATACGAATCTGATCAAATAAATCAGCCGTAATGGGTTACGACACAGGCTGACTTTTATTAGCGGGCTAGAGAGGGGATGGATGCTGGGAGGGTGCTTCGGTGGAATGGATCTGGGATGGGGTGTCCTCACATCGGGGTGCCTGTAGCCGAGTAAAGCCGTGCCAAAGCACAGCTGAGGGATGGTGGCGAACGATACTCTGGAGCAAATTAGCGCGAGGCTTGCGGTATTTATTCACCAAATGTGATCTTGTTTTGATTCCGCGAGATGCCGTTGGGTGCAGACCGCAGAGGTGGCTTGTCGATCACTGACACTTACCACGAAAGCATGTCAATACACACATATCAGCAGTGAATCAGGAAACACTCTCCGCCAACGACTGTGTCATCCCGTGATGGGCCTACCTGTCATCTATCAGCAGCACCACATGACTGCTGCCGTAACATTTGGCTTGTGCCACGTCTTTCACTTTCAATGACACCCCATCCTCCTCCTTTTTTAATCTACTAAAACCCGACTATTTATTAGCATGTTTGACCCTCTCCTCCCCCTCGTGATTTTCATCCTCCACCGTCAGCCTCTCGTTCAACTTTCCATCCCCACTTTCCTTTCGTAATCTCAGCACATTTTTTCCCACACCTTCATTCTTCTGATGCCATTAGTCCACGCTTCCACCCAAACATGATCTATCTTTTCCTCTCCTTGCACAGACAAGTCGACGAGCCACCATCCTGGTACAAACGCACATCTTCCACGTCTGTCCTCCTCTCCTCTACCCCAACTGATCCTTCATTTCCTCTCCTCCATCCACCTCCTAATACCCTCTTCCTCTCCTCCATCCACCTCTGATCCCATTTTTCCTCTCCTCTGTCCACCTCTGATCCCCCTTTTCCACACTTCCCCAAGTTGTGATCCCTGCGCTCCCCAGAGCTGTGAGGCATGTCCCTGTGTGTGAGTTGCTTGTGCAGGAGCCTGCATGTGTGGTGGCCTCGGGGCAGGGATGACACAGACCCGCTGGAATGAGAAGGAACAGAGTCTGGGCGTTCCTCTACAAACGCACTATTAAACCCACTGCAGTACACAATGAGCTCATCTTAATTCAGCTCAGATGTACATCCTGCTTTCTTTCTTTTTTCACTCTTTTTTTTTTTTTTTTTTTTAATTGATTACAACACGCACCTTTGTTTTTCGGTATCTTTTGTTTACGTCTGTCTACCTACCGCCTCTCTGCACCTATTGCCCGACAATTAAAAAAAAAACAACAACAAAAAAAACCAAACAACAATTGTCAATGCGCTCGCAACTGTGCAGAAGAAGGTTTATCAAGCTGAAACATGTGGGCATTTTCCTGGAGGTCCCACACTGTGGCACGCCTCGGGACACACCTCCCTCCTTATCTCAACTTTGTGAATGCAATGTAATCATAAACAATAATAAAACGTGTTTTTTTCTGTTCAGTTTTGAAGTTCACAAGGCCAGATGTTGTTTACAGTATGCCCTTAACACTCGGTCATTGTCAGCCTGTACACCGGTACAATGGACACATACTGTATATTTAAGGCTGCACGGTGATGTAGTGATTAGCACTTTAACTTCAAGGTCGAGTCCTGGCTGGGTTATTGGGTGAACTCGCCATGTTTTCCCTGTGCATATATGGCTTTTTTTTTTTTTTTTTTGAGTTAGTCAGATTTCCTTCTCCAAAAAAATCCATTTGAAGCTACAGTGAATGCAGGATGTAAGCAGGTCAAGTCTGGATCAGCTCCAGGTCCTTATGAAACTCGTTTTGGATAAAGCAATATAGAACATAAATATAAACACATTTGTGAATCATGTTGAGATTCTCAGCAAATGTTGAGCTGGATTATATTACTTTCCTCCTAATAAACAACACACATCCATATTCATGTGTGAATTCCACCAATCAGCAGATAGACTCAGTGATAGCAGATGTGGTTGTAAATAACGTTTTTGTTTAAAACAATCATTGAAGTTACTGTGAAATCAGAATAAAAGTGCAAATGCAAGCATAAAAAAGGAATGTAGTTGGAATGTACTTAATTTTTATCAACTTTAAAATCCTTGTTTGAGGAGCTTTAGTGCCTACATAGGATATATACACGTCTACGTGAACCTGCTTTTTTGTTTGTTTGTTTTTTTAACTTTCAGTGAGTATACTAGACATTTACAAATAAATTTACTACACAAAAATTCAAACAAAAGCTTAAGCTGACCCTATAGAGGTTTTTTCATCAAAAAAAAAATCTGATTAACAGAACACTGTAGCAGCTGCAGGAATTTCCCAATGAGGAAAGCTCAATGGATTGTCTTGTTTCAAGTTGTTTTAATATGCAAACGCTAGCTTCATAGTTAGAAAAAAAAAAGGCAATCTGTTCAATCTGATGAACTTATCAAGCAATAATTGCTGATAAACATGAAACAGAAAAAAATTAAAGCATAAAATTACATGTTTTTGAATGTCGTCTGCAAATTGTTATGCAACAACTATAAAAATCAATCAATAAAACATCAAACTTCCTTAAAAAAAAACACAATCAGCTCACAAAAATATCTATATCACGCTATACTTTACAGGAAACACTGCTTTTCAGAAGGCACAAACGTCAACAGCTATTTATGTTACTTCCCTTAACAGGTAAAGACAAGGACCACAAGAAGCTGGGGGCCCGAGGTGTGAAGATAAAGTGCATTTAAAGCAGGAAACAAAACCCGAAATTTACTTCCTTCAAAGGAAGTAACACAATATATAAGTGATCTTGTGTGAACATGTGAAGATGCACACAGTCTTCCCAGGGTGGTAGATCAACAATATAGATGTTTAAAGATGAATAAACAATGTCAGTTACTCTCTGTGGATACAAAATTTACTGCAAAGGGATACGGAGGACTGCTCTCAGTAAGATAAAATGTGATGTGACATTTGTACAAGAACAGAGGGATATCATTTCTCTTTCTGAAATGGACCATAAAGTCCAGGAAAATCTGACAAAAGCTGTCTTGGTTAAGTGATCACCAACCAACGCTGACATCAACAACTGTGGTTTTGAGGATTGCACCTTTTAGGCACATAGAGAATTTAACACTTTTATACACAGAAAGTGTAGTAAAAACACCTGTTTTCATACACGGCCAAAAAAAAAAACTGAGAGCGGCGCTTAAACCCCCACATCGTAATAAACTGACGATGCAATATTTTTACCACATCTGTACTGTAATCGCCCCGTACTCAACCCAGCTGCATTCGGCTCGATCAAACTGTGTAATGGAAACAACTGACTGAACTCTCCTAACGAGCCACAATACGAGACTGTCACTTCTAATGTACTGTGATCTACGCCCATCTCTCTTCAGATCACTTACAACACGCACACAAAAAAGTAGATTTTTCCTCAAAATGTTGCATCTCGCATGGTTGACTACTAACGTCCGATGCGTTTAACTCTGACACAACTCAGCACCAGATGTTTATAATTGAAAAGCAGAGAGTGTCCAACTGTTGGACAATAGCTCCTCTTTTTACGATAATGAGAGACGTGACATTCAGATCTGCTGGCTGCTTCTTATACCTGGTTTTTAACACTGGTTTGTGTCAGTGCTCGTCCCCAAACAGAGAGAGAGAGAGCGAGAGAGAGAGAGAGAGAGAGAGAAAGAGCGAGAGAGAGAGAGAGAGGTCCTCAGGTTTCACAGCTGCAGGGCGAGCACAGTCCTAAAGTAAATGGACTTGAGGAAAGCCAATCCTAATTGATTCCAAGCCTCAAAGCTCTTTAGTAAACATTGTGGAGCAATGAAAATGACTTGTTATCCTAATTCATTGGACGCTCACGCTGCGCTCTCGGAAGAGCAGAGGAGCCGATCGAGGAAGCAGATGGAAGTTGAGATTAAACTGATTTTGTTTGGTGATTTTGTCTCATTTAGAGACATATTCGCCACAGAGCTCCATAAAGGGTGTCGAGATTAAAAGATTTATGAGCCCGCAGTGATCACATACACAAACCGTACCAGTTCTGACCAGGATAACTGGTTTTTAAGTGTCTCTTTGATTATTATGGCTGAAATTGAAGACAAACATTTCCACAGCGAGAACCTGTGCTGCTTGTTTTACGTGATAGTCGCGTGTTCAAGAGCACACTGTGAATCAAAGACAATGAAGATTATTTTGGTGATTTAACAAGATAACAAGGCGATTAAAACACATGTCACAATACGGAGCCACTGGTGTGACCTTCAGAAGCCTCGCTCTCAGGTCGGTGCAGATCCCGCCTGTGAAGTGTTCGACATGTTTTCCGTATAGGAAGTTCCTGTGGAGAGACCCTGCGCTCGGAGACTCCGGTAAGCCCTGATGGCTTCCTGTGGAAGCGCTGCTTTTCAGTGGAGGGGTTTCCTCAGCCCGCTTTCCTGCTGATACGAACGTTTCCAGATCAGTTTTCTCTCCTGTGAGTGAGAAAGGTTTCCACCGTTCTCAACAAGTGACACACGCCTCTGTGCTTTGCGCTCAGAGGACACTTCAAATTAAGACTTGATGGATAACGTAAGCTTGGTTGCCAGTTTTGGCCGCCGATCAGTCACCATTCGCGCTGCACAGTGGCTCCAGAGTTCATGTGGTGTGATTTTATGGAGGCGAACCGTGACACCACGGCTCTCGCGACGAATCAGTGAAGGCTTTGCGGTCGTAAAGGGTTGTGAAGTGAAGTGGCGAGCCGGTGCTTCAGAGAGGTACGGAGTTTACAATGACAGGTAAACTTAGGTGAAGCAGGCTCAGCAAAGTCTCTGTTACTGGCAGTGATTGCTGCTCCTCCAAGGGGATGAAATTCCATCCCTGCCCTCGACAAAGAACCCGACGGCGTGTCAGTCAGGCTTAGTGATGAGGCCTCCCATCCAATATTCACTAGCTCTTCAAGCTGTAAATCTACACAGGACAACCTCGACACAGTGGCTGGCCCAGCACTGAGCCATCTCAATGTCGAACCAGCTCGCCACAGGCCTGGTTTACAGTAACAAAGCCTTGGCACAAGTCTGACGTTAAGGCAGAGAGGAAACATTCAGGTCAGCGGAGTATCTCCTTTAAGGTCTATGAAAATACAGTAAATATTTGTGTATGGTAAATAATTACTGGCATATCGAGATTAAAGCTGAAAAGAGGGAAAATGTGACACTCAAAGAGTTGATAGCAGCACAACAGTTGACAGATGTTCTAGAGTTAATATCTTATTTAGGCCTCATTATGTATAATATGCAAAAGTGGCTCATCAACACAGGGTCCGATGATTTCAATCTGAATCTGAAGGAAACGAGTAAGAAACGACACTACACGGATTGGTATTCAATTATGCTCTTTTTCTGCAAAGAGAGAATCCAAACCGTAAGGTGTCTGACATTCCCATAGTATGAAAAGAACTATTTTAGAGCATGAAACGTTAAACCGCTGTAAAGCCAGTCACGACTGAGGCTTCAGCGGTGACCTCATCTTGTCCTCTGGGACCCTCTTCTGCGTGCTCTGCTATGGGACAATACTGAATGAACAGCAAAACATGGATCGCCAGCCCTCCGCACACTGCTCCAAATGTAACCAAACCTGACATTACCTCAGAGACTATGGAGAGATGACAGCCGGCACGGACACAAAGGGTCCATGTGGAGCTTGAGGCTGTCACTATACTGGAGGTGAGAAGACACACTCTGTTCACTGCACTCGTCGCAGCAGCTACTTTAACCCAAACGAGGTGAAACAACCATGGAAGCATATTGTTTGGAAAAAAAAAAAAAAAAGTGTATTCCATGTACTTGCGACAAGACTTGCATAAGTTTTTTGCTGGATTTTCCATCTTAAGTTTCCCACTCACCCAATCTGTCTGTTGGTGGATGGAGCCTGAGTGATGACGGAGCTGGATTGAGGCGAGGGCAGGGCCTGCTGGATCACTATGCTGGTATCATGATTTCCCATGCGTGAGTGGGTCTGCTGGTGCTGGGCTTGGCCTCCTTGGCCATGCAATGCAATGTTCTGCACAGAGGAAGACAAAGGACAGCAAACAGAGTATGTAAGGTTACTGAATATGTTGAGCGTCTGACATTCCCTGTGACAAGCACTTTTTTTTTTTTCAGTACATCTCAAACATTACAACTGTTTGGCCTTGGGCTACAAATGCTGAGCTTTAACGGCTGATAAAGAACTATGTAAACTATGTTCAGGCTTTTTTTGTGTTGCTTTAGGGGAAACATTGATACTTTTTTAGGTATCCAGAAGAATACTCTCATGATTTACGTAAAAACACAACTAAACTGCTTGAAGACACTCCAACTAATGCCTAGAAGAAGGCATAAAGCCACAAGGGAGGTTAGTTGCATTAAGTCAAATACATAAGAACCTTTACAGTGATGATGAAGCAAATAATGTATTGATAACAAATGAGAAACCACAATAAGGCTTCTAATTATGCTTAAGTTACCTGTAATACATGAAAATATGACAATTTCATATCCGTACTGGCTGATTGCTGTCACTTCTTATCTCTGCCCATTGTGCTCTACACTCCCGGAGTCTTGCTCCGACTTGCTTCCTGCTGACTGAGCAGAGCCTCCCATCATAAACCGCACAGGCTGGGCCGGCTAGACATGGCTGACCTGAGCGCAGACGAGCTCCAGAGCCAAACCGCCCAGACACCAGCTTAGCTACAGCGTGCACTGCACATCTTCCCAGACATTAGATAAGCAGTCTGTCTTGTGGTGATTTGACGAGTACCCGTGCTTCAGGTGAAGGTGCCCAAGGGCAGATCTATAATGCATAAATGATCACGTCCTTTGTCAAATGTCAGAGCTCAGTGACTCCGCTCACATGCTCGACAAACAGGCCGAGGCTTTTACCGCTGCCAAGGAGTTGTCTCAGGGGTCTGTCTATATTTCTGGCATGAAACGGGACTCCCTCGCTAAAAGATGGCTGTTTGAAGTTACAGGTGGAAAACCTGATCTCCGTTCCCCTCACCTGCGGTGGGTGACAAATCTCCGCCTGCTCGTCCGTCTGTCAGTGCCGACATGACAGATGAGCATCACGGGGCACCGTGTCTGGGGCACAAGTGCAAAACATGAGCGTACTTTGAAACAAAAGAGGAAAATGTGCCCGAAATATCCCAAGGCCCTATGAGCACTTGTGGCTATCAGCTGTGGTTGCATGAGGTCTACGTGTGTGAAAGCTATTAAAAGTGCCTTATCGCCTCACGGTGGGCGGGCAGCTATTAGTGACATGACTGACGGTCGCACCGGATCATCGCCACTCCACCTAACGTCTGTCAGTGGCCGGGGCTTTGTGTTCCTCTGATGTATTATTTTCTTTACAAAGCCGAGGCTTTGCCCTCTGCTCCGTTGTACCTGTTTACTGTCCTCTTCCTGGGCTTTGCAGAACTCCTGCTCGATGGAGCAGTCCAGCTCGCTGAACAATCCCACCTCCTCGCAGTTCTTCAAGAATCGTGTTGGCGTGGGTGTCTGGTCTGGAAATGAAACATAGAGTATTGATTATCCCTGGGTGATTCTATTTTATATGTGTGTGTGTGTGTGTGTGTGTTGTTTAACCCTGTGCTAGACGAGCAACCTGTCCAACATGTACCCTGCCATTAGCTCAGTGTGAGGTGGGACATGCTCCAGCTCCAAATGTGACTAAAGCCATTAAAGACCCTATGTGGATGTAGACCCTATTATTCACACATTCATGTTAAAATATGTGAAGCCACAATGACAAAATACCCCCCAAAACACTAAAAGCATACATTGAAATTACACTCCAAACAGATCTTATTGTTTACGTTGTCATTTTGAGATTAACTTTCCATCCTCACTGATTCTGCACAAAGTCAAATTGCTTCATTATCATCGAGTCGTCTTCGTCACACTGGGAGCGAGCTAATGGAGAGCCACCTTTAAGAATAACAAAAATGTTCCCTGCCACATTGTGTTTTCTCAGGAAAGCATTACTTCCATTTACTTAGTGAGCGAGAGATACTGACCCCGACAGCCCCATTTTAGCTGACAAAGTACAGATCCCACCTACCAAGAGGGGGTCTCATTTGCGGCGCTCAGTTAAGCTGCGGTATTCAACTTGACATGGTGGGGGGCTGCACGGGGATCAGGTTTCAGACAGTTGAAGGTGATTTTAGGATCACGATTGTTTCAGAGGCTAAAAGCATACTTCGTGGACTGTTTATTCGTTCTGGCTAGACTGGGGATCGACTCAAACCTCCATCATGACCCGTATAACAAAAATACACTTTATTCCAAAAACACCCTTTCAAAATTTACAGGCTGACACAATATGATTTATTTAAAATATTTTTTTAATTTCTTTTTTTATGTGAGTGATTTAAGCGCTTAGTGAAGGATATGAGTCAAAGAATGGCAAAAATAAGCGTAGGGGGAATTCTGGATCATCAGTCATTGTAGTAAAAGTTAAGAGGTTCTGGTGACCGTGGTGTAATGTGTGGTTGATCTGCAGTGCACACTTACAACTACTGACCGTTTTATCCTCGGTTCAAGGTCTTTATAAGAGAAGTGGTCAGAGTTGTAACTCAGGCAGCAGGACGATAAAGACACCTGGCCTAGAAAATCTGATCCGGCCGTCCACTGAGTGTAAATAATGAAGAAGACACAATCTCAGTTGGCTTGGCAGGAGCCGTGATCACTAGACAATGTGAGCAGGGCGGGGAGGGGCATTCCTAGGAATGGAGGCCCACACTTATAGATTGGCCTTGAGCTGATATCGCCAGCACACAATCTCTGATTTGGTGTTTCTGTGAACTCTAGATAAATGTGACGCACGTCATCTGTTGGTCTGACACCCCGGCATTCTCCACACCCCCTCCCACTGTATTCACAACAGAACTGTAGAAGCTCATTTGGGTCATCAGGCACGCATGAAGATTGAATCAAACACAAAGTAAGTAACGCCATCCATGAAATAAATACAAAACTTTAAGGCATTAAAGCCTTAAAACATGAACACAAAAAAAGTGACATCTGTCCACATTGAATGAGTTTCTACTTGCTTCACCGCGGACTCTCCGTCAGTTTATTTACATGTGTTTTTGTGAAAGCTAAAAGGAGCTCCTACAGAGAGGGCTGAAGTGGTTGCAGACCCTTGGACGAATGACAGCCCTGAACGACAGGGGGGAAAAAAGCTCAAGGGAAACGCAATTTTACATAACGTGTCACTTTGTTCTGTTATATGTCAGCGTCTCCGCTTCCTGCTGAAGTATGCACAAGTGGTATGCACTGAATGGGGCTCAACTCTGAGGTAACGCGCGTCATATCATTTACATTATTGTAAACAACTTGTATAGACACGCGGTAAAAAAAAAAGTTGTCTGATGACAGATAAGTGTGTCTGTGTGTGAGTCACTGAGGGCACACACCTGCAAACAAACAGCGAGTTCCCTGTGATCCCTGCTCAAGCAGCGAGTGAGGCCGTATTGATGCAGACGCAACTCACCTGATAACATGTTGTCGTTCTTTATTGAAGGGAACTTAAGGGTCATCTCATGTTTGTGTCGATGTATCATCAGATGGTCCTCTGTGGGGAATCGCTGTTGAGAAAGGAGAACTGTAAGGAACCAACAAGTACGGATATGCGCGCCGCATTTGACAAAATGAATTACGTTCACTGGTTTGCAGTCGACGGCGGCTTCCATGTCGAGCATCCGACGCTGGCGCAGATGTCAAGACTTCACACGTGCGGCGTTATTTACAGTTTGTTTCACTCACGGCCATGCTATTCTGTTTCTCCCCCGTGTGTGAGGCAGAAACTTACCCCTCAGACCTCCTCAATGCATTCCTCTTCACATTACAGGGAGACATGCATGCAGATGTTCGCATTAAGTTCTTCTGCGTCGACGTCCTCACCTGAGAACAGCCAGGAGCGTTGCACACATACGGCCTTTCCTGGTCTGAGTTCATCACTCTGGCCAACTTCTCATAAAACTATAAAGAAAGAAGGGAAAAAAAAAAATGAGCGCGGGGAGGGGAAATGAATGACTTGAGTTTCCTTGCCAGCACCCAAAAGGAAAAATACACTCCTTGTGTCATGCTAGACATTAAATTGCCACCACACCTGCACTAGTTTTCTCACACTCCAGTAACCTGGGAGCCATTAAAGGGATATTCACACTAAAGTTGTGGAAACAGACGATTCAAACACTTTGATCCGGAGGAAAAAATTCCAAATAGTTCAACATGCTTACATGGACTGAGTTCTTTATGTTGATGCCATTAGCTTATATAGCTAGTTAAACCAGCTATTCATAAATTAAAATAAGGAATTTAATAAAATGCATGAATGTAGTCTCTAAAACAATAAATGCCTAATTAATCTTGCATCTATGTTTACACAGCATGTTTATAGAAGTGCATCCATATGCCTGCAGAAAGAACATTAATGAGATTAGGAACAATTACATTATTAAAAGATCATTAGCAATTTCTAATCAAATATCTGGATTGGAAGCACTCTTTCCACAAAACTCTGATACGAACACATATGCAACTTCCATTCCATGATGTAAAAATGTATTTTTCAGTAATGCAACTTTGCGGTGGTTTAAGATGAATTTAAGTATATATTAAGTTTATATATCCAGTCACACAGCTACATGAATTCAGGTTTCACTCATACGGCCTTCATATAAAGGATCCATTCTTCTTCTTCTTCTTCTTTCTCAGTCAGAGTACATCATTTCGTGAGAGGAAGAAGAAAAGAAAGTGGTTTGAGAGAAGCGTATAATAGCAGTTATTCAATGCATACAAGTTTCAAGACTGCAAATAGGAGCTCAACATAATTGTTCACCTGCATCTGCTGCCAAAAGTGTACTTCAGAATTAATTGCTCAGTACACTGGAGTCATCACCGTGTATTATGTCAAAAGTCTGTGGTCTCAGCTATCATTTCAGCTTTAATGGTTCAAAGTGAAACTGAGTTTTCCCAGAAAAGAAGTGCACTTCATACCTGGGCTCTGTCTAAAATACAACTATAGAAGTGGAGGAAATGCAACAAATTCATAATTATCATCCTATGTTTCTTATTTCTTGCAAGACTAAATTAGGTACTTCAAACACAGACATTTTTATTTGTATTTTTTATGTCTACTATATATTCTTTGCAGGATGCTAAATAAAATAGGTGGATTTTATTCACTTTATAGCTTAAACAAAGCCAACAATTGATTCAAAGACTTTGATATGCCCTTCAATCTATCATTACATTTAATGAAGTTTTGATGCATCTGATACTTTTATATGCTTAAACCATATTCTTGTAAAACAACATAGCTTCCATGAATATTCCTGCCAGGTTTATACATTAATAAGACAAAAAGATAACTTGTTTTTTTGTTGAAAGCCTTTTTTGTCCAAAGACAATTCAAACAAGTCAAATTATTTTTGATTACAATCCCACACTGTGTCAAGCATTAAAAGACACAATTTAATAAGAAATTGACTTTTCTTCTGATTTATTCCTTAAAATAAGTGTTTCATCGATTGAATGAGAAAAGGTAAAGTCATTGTTTTAAACTACTTTTTTTTTCTCATTAATAAAATAGGTCAGAGCATTCTAATTCCAGGAAAACATCAGCACAAAATATTATCTGGATCTTCTTTGTACATCACATCAGTACTTAGCACTTACACACGGCTTTGTCTTTTCTGCAGTCAACCACAACAATGTAAACAAACATTAAAGAACAATCTCCAGTCAAGCAATAGATCTGCTGCACCTTCAGACACATGTCATTCCAGATGTTAAATTAGTATTACTAATCCAGACCTCAGAGCAACACAGTACCCAACAAGTGTTTGCAGCTTTGAGCCTGTGTTGTGATACGTCTTTTTGGTTCTGCAACTTCAAAAAACCACAAAGAAAAGCCACAATCTGTCAATGTGGAGTCTGAATTCAAAGCCCGCCGACCACACGAGCACTTGGGCTCCACATGTTACAGGACACTCATTCTGCACTTAAGCTCAATAAGCCTTTTAAAACATACCGGAACAATTTCTGTTGACGAAGATGACACATTGGATATTTTGACTAAAATGTTTAGGTTAAAAAAAACCCAAAAAGAATTACATGTAATGTAATTTCATCCCCACCAAAACAAGTTCTTCCATGTGTGGTGGTGACAGACAGATAAT
Source organism: Blennius ocellaris (assembly GCF_963422515.1). Classification (NCBI taxonomy): domain Eukaryota; kingdom Metazoa; phylum Chordata; class Actinopteri; order Blenniiformes; family Blenniidae; genus Blennius; species Blennius ocellaris. Next base: position 9,072,324 of record NC_137657.1, read on the forward strand.
TAAATAATTAGCATTAGATGCCTGGTTTATTTATCATCTGTGCTCTTGATGATGATTAAAACTTTGAAACACTGAAGTATTTACAGCTGTGACACTGCATCATTAATTCTCCTTTTATTACACACCACATGCACATTTATTACTTTAATTATTATCCCCCCCCCCCCCTTCTAACAAGTACTGCAGAGCATCTGTAACCCAAGCCAGTGCCACATGTCAAGTGTTGAGCATGAATACCTTCATACACTGTGTACATGTGTGTTGTTTTCATGCGGACAGACTATTTCCTTAAGCACAGTCAAAACAGTCAAATATTGTGTTATGCTAAGCAGGGCTGTTTTCCTAACAAGCTGTACTTCATAAGCAAGCCTGCAGAACAGGGTCTGGACAGGGTCTCTCTGTCAGAGAGCAATGAGCCCTGGCCTCTCTTTCTGTCACCAGTCCACTCTCTCGCTCTCTCTCTCTCTCTCTCTCTCTCTCTCTCTCTCTCTCTCTCTCTCTCTCTCTCTCTCTCTCTCTCTCTCTCTCTCTCAGGCCTTGAAAGCTCACCTGGTCGCTTTTTACACGCATAAATAAAAAAATCTAACCAACACTGGTTCTAAAACTTCAAGCCAAAGATGAAAGCCAAAACCAGAATCAGTGGAAATTCTGCCAATCGTGCACGATTTGATTTTAGCGTAGATTTTTAACTCAAGTTTACTTCATCAGTTTGCACAAAGCTTCTTTGGGGATTTCTTCTCAATTGGCTCTATGAACAACATCAACAAAAGCTTCCGTGTCACATTTAGCAACTGAAAGTGATCCTCCAAGAAAGCTTTAATAAACGAACAACAGAAAATTGTTTCCATGACGGTTATTTTTTTTTTTTTCTAAATTATACATTCACCTTCCTGTTCCAGTTTCTAAAATGGGACTTCATCATTTCATTACATTCACCAGTTAATTCAAACCACATGATGCCTAAAAACTTTCAAGCATTAATTCTCCGAATGCCTCTGTGAGTTATCCAACAGCTTTCACACTTCAAATTATCAGTACTCAACGCCCTTTGCTTGGAAAGGGCACTTGGCTCTCATTTAACATAGATGTTTTAGTTTAGCAGAGGAAATTTGGTTACACTTTACATTAACTGTATCCTGATGTGAGCGAGGGGAAGGATTAGGGTCCAGCATTCAATTTCAAGAGGAACTGGGGAGGAATTCAGCAGGTAGACCGCATTTTAGAATTTAAACAATATGGCGGGTGGGGGGTGGGGCAGGGGGTGTTGGGGGTGCAGAGGCATATGGGGTTAAAGCAGGCACAAACACGCACAGCAATTCACATCTCCAGGTCCCTGTAGCCTGCATGGGCTTTTGACAGTCTAAGTTCAAGGCAGGATTACAGCGAGCCCTGAGGCAGGGAACTTGGCCCTCTCCGACAATAGCTGCCCTGAACTTTGGCTATTGAACCCAATGCTTGACGGAAAGTCAGCACTGATGTAAAACTCAATAACTTTCCATTATCGAGCTGCGCCGCAAAATGTAAACTCATGGTAAATAGAGAAATACCCTGTTAGAGGTATACCACTAACACGACTCAGGTTACTCCTGTTGTACTTCGTGTGTACGCAAGAAAGATGTGTCCCGGTATGAAAAATGACAGTGAAATATAAAAATCATTTAATCCTTGCCTACATGTAGTACAGACAAATGACGGTTGTATTTTACTGCTGCAACTTAAAGTTAACATTGTGTGACATATAAATACATCTGGAAAACACAAGTCGGTTCAAATTTAAAACGCCGTCTCTTCAGTCTTTGCTACTTTGCTTGTATTGAATAATTATTATTGCAGTTGCTGTGAGCAATATGTATGTTCCTTGAATATCTCAGCCAATTACACAAAGTGACATTTTAATTAAAATTCTAATGTGGTTTATTAATATGTCACCAGTTGTTTGGGATGGGTGTTTGTATATGGCTCCCATCTGCCTTGGCAGATAATTGAAAACACATTTAGGTTAAGTTCTTTGCAACTATAGAAAACCTTTTTTTTTTTTATCTGTTACATGTGGAAAACATCCTAATTTATTCTGTTAATGTACAAATACAGTGCTGTTGGGGTTCCTAAAAGCTTTTCCAAACACAAATCTGAATAAACTAATAGATCTAATAGTGTGTAAACAGTTACTGTTAACACAGCTAATGAAAAGAGACGCCTCACTGCAGGGGTGATTGAGAGCATGCATGGGAAACAAGTGGTTATTGACAGCGCTGTCACACAGTCTAAACATAATGACAGCGGCCTGAGAGGCAATCAAATAATTAAAACATCTTTCTTCCTTCTTTTTTTCCCTCTTCCCGAGCGCGCCTCGTCAGCACAACCTTAAAGTAAAAAAAAAAAAAAAAAAACCTCCACATCTCAGCAGCTTAATCAAATATCGACGAGCCTGCAGAATGACGTAATGTTGCTCACGTCGCTGTTAAGGAGCAAAAAGGAAGAAAAGAAAAGAGATTTGTTTTGGGGTTTTTTTTTTCTTTTTAAATGCAAACAGACGCATCAAATGTTTCTTTTGAGGCGTTATGACAGCGGGTCATTTTCCCCAAACGATCATTGGTGGACCGCAGAGTCCGGGACAAGACCACCGGCTCCGGATCCCGACATGGGACAGGCGTGACAATGATGCGGGGGTTCCAGAAACGAAAACAAAAAACAAAAACGAAAAACAAAACAACAACTTTGAAGAGCCGGATTACTGTAAAATCCAATGAAAGGCATCCTTATTTTTTTGTGTGTGTATAGCGTGTGGATTCCTGCAGACTGGTCTCTGACAGACCGACCGAGCTGCAGCGGCACTTGACTTCAACTTCAACAGTCAACAGCGCAAACAGGCCAAACAAAACTCACATGGCACCGGATCGAGAGCAGAGGTGCAAACGCGAACCAGCCCGGCGCGAGAGCGAAATGATGGGGTTGGAAATGTCAAAAATAATAATAAATAAATAAATAAAATAGGTCTGCTGAAGCGAAGGAGAAAACAAGCTGTTGCATGAAGAAGAAGAAGAAGAAGAAAAAGGAGGGGGTTAAAAAAAAAAAGTGAGAAGAAACGCTCTTTAAAAACCAACACAACGAACCTGCAGAGGCGCGTGCACGGTCCTCTGCATGGCGGCGAGGCTTTTCAACTTACCAAACAAGTGTAGAAAATGTGAAGCAGTCTCTGAGAAGAAACCACGTTGGACTGAGGAAAGATTACAATACGATCTATTTAGAGAAGCATAACGTCACCCCCCGGGTGACGTCACGTGGGATTCCTGAACTTCTAAATCATTGCGGTCCGCTCGTGGGGCGGCGCGAGCGGGGCGGAGTCTGCCGCGAGACGCGCACGCCCCCGCAGGCGTGGACCGACCCGGAGTGGGTGTGGTGCGGCACCGGTCCGGAACCCCGGTACCGGGAGAAACGCAAGAGCAGTCGACACCAAGACCGCAGCTTTGTGGGAGAAGAGGGGATGTTGTTCCCTCTAAAAGTATTATTTATTTGCACTTGAAATACATTTATGCAGCAATTTGTGCAAACGAATCAATTTTCTAATAAACTAAACTAATCACACTTTATTAATCCCCTTGGATAAACTCTTTAATCGATGGAAAGGCAGCCATGCAAGGAGCTCAGCCCATCCCGAGGGGGCAGTTCGGGGGCTCACTGTCTTGATCGAGGACACTTCAGCATGTGGATAGGAGGAGGCGGGGAATCAAACCCGCAACTTCCAATTGAGTGAGAGACTACCACTCGACTGCCTCTGCAGCACTCGACCCAGTCCAGTCACAGGACTGAAGGCAGTGTGTCACAGGGCAATCGCAGACCAGCAGACACTGACATTTAAACCGACAGACAATTTCTGATCATCAATTAACCTCAAAACTTGACAGTAGGAGTAATATATATATATATATATATATATGGTATAGAGATGAAGTTTGCCATTGAAATCTGTCTTTAATATTAAGTTTTTAATTTAATATTAAGCGTAAAATTGTTCTAATCGTGTTCTTTTTTTCTTTTGGCAAACTTCTTTTTTCTTTGTGAAGTGGGCACTTGTGACTTTTTTCATTTCCACTGTCGACATCAATATTGGGTTGGACTTGTCTCTTTGCTGCATTGTTCTCTTTAACATCTGGTTCTTTAACGCTGTTAGTAAGCTGTTCAACAGAATCCCGAGCTGCTCAAGTCATGCAGAAGAAGAAACAGCACTATTTTAGCATTATTACAGTGTGTCGGCTCTTTTACAAAGAAAAGTCACTATAGACTTTAAATGAAATCAAGTGTATATGTTCTGCTTCTGTTTCCATTTTCTATTTTTTTTCTAAATTGCCACGGCTGAAATGCAATCTAATGAAGCATTGGTTCATATTACACTTTGACATAATGGACAATGTGAGATGGAGGTTGAACAAACAATCTTGTGATTGGAAGACGACCGAGCCAAGACATTTCCATGAATTGTTTTTCACAATAACCTTTTCAAACCTATTGGTAAAATACTGGTAGAGCTGTATGTACGAGTCATTGTATAAATCACAAACCCTCCAAGTGCTGTAAAACAAGAATAAAACAATGTTTATGCTAACAAGTCTCATTGCGTGCATCCATATTGAAAATTGAAGTCCTGCTCTACAAAGATGACCCCAAATGTACTCTTGGGAACCCAACCCTAAGGTCTTCTCGTATTTTACATCATTTTCTTCTGCAACACTCAAAACAACTCAGATTCCTGAGCTCCAAGGCAACGAGGAATCAACACAAGTTCAACTAAAGTTACATCAGTTAACTGAAAGGAGATGCTCTTTAATCTGCATGTTAGTGTTTATTAAAAAAAAAAAAAAAAAGAGTTACTTAGGAAATACACCAATGGGACATTGTTACAAATATCATGTTAGTTACCAAGTTACTGTTACTAACTTGTTGCTGCCAAAAGTGGTGGCATTGAAGTAATGCTTTCCCTGTGTTGTAATTTTGTGTATCAACAGAAGTCAGAGTTTAAGAAAAACATCAGTTTAAAGTTTCTTTTGTTTGTACGTCCCTTTGGTTCTTGCTCGAAGGGCATTTTTGGTTGCATCATTTCTCATATGAAAGTTGTTGCATGAGTGACATGGAGGTAAACTAAGCACAAGAAACTGAAACTAAGCATTTTTATGATGCAATATAGCCTAATGCAAGACCTGCTGTGTGGTAATTTAATCAATCAGAAAGTAATCTAGAAATGCGACGCCTGTGAGCACAAACTGAAATGCCGAATCCCAACCCAGAGTTTTAACAGACGAAAAGCCGACCGTTATGTCTCATGAATTGCAATTATTATTAGAACGTGTATTCATTCATCCATCCTCTGTACCGCCTCATCTTTTTCTTCACCGCTTTGTTAACCGTTAATGCACAAAGTACATAACTTTTCGATCGTTTATTTACTAAACCGTGTGCTTTACAGCACACGAGGTGAGATTGGGACTGTGTTGTGACCTGCTGGTGCCAACTGGCTGTGATTTCTGGGGCCACAGACGCTGGTAGTGAAGCCATCTCCCACTCCAGGGATTAATGACTCCTCGCACATTGAGAAATGTTTACCACTCGCCTGCGACCACTCCACGAGACACGCTAAGAGCTCTGTCACTGAAACAATAACGCAGTCTGAAAAGCCCCCATAACTCAGAGCCTCTCCGCCTCTGTCTTTTAACCGGAGCTTTAATCAACGTTTATGACATCCTTTTGTCTCTTTATTGCCAATATATTTCCCAACCAATCCAAACATTATGCTCCCAGAGGAGCAGACTATTAAGGTTGGAAAAAGCCGATACAGTTTGGGTCAGTGACCTACACTAAAGCAGATTTGATCTATATTATACTAAACCTTTTATTATTATGCCTTTGTGCAAGGTTTTTGGGTAAGATCACCTTGAAGGGATAAAAACTGGTGAGGATGCTTTGTCGCAGCAGGTGTAAAGGGTGAAGGAGACGAAATAATGCCGGTGTGATTCAGGTTTTGTCAACAAGCTATAAGATATCTTGATAGATACTTACTTTATGCAACATATGAATGTATAATCTGTTTCGTTTACTAACAGTGGACTTTTACTAGTTCTGTTTTCCAGTTTTGTTTTTTAACAAATTGCACGTGGAAGTGCGCGATACGGTAAAAAAAAAAAAAGTTGTGATACAACCTTTTCTCCTGTGCTGTCTTTCTATTGTTTGACTAAAAACTGCATGTATTTAATTCTTCACCCTCCTTGTCATCAGTAATGTCAAAAACAGGATTTCGGTATCATGGAGGAGAGCTTCAAGAGAGGAAGATTGAACTTTAGCAATGAACAAAGGTTATGGCATTGCCTCATGGATGGATGGATGGATGGATGGATGGATGGATTTGCTTTGTCCAGAAATAAGCTAAAATGCAGTTATATTATATATCTTTACAGGCTCAAGAGGCCAGATTCGTGTCTTAAAGGGGTCATATTATGCAAAATTCACTTTATAATGGTTTTCCAACAGTAATATGCATCTCCATACCTGGAATGACTCCCCAGAAATGAAGAAAATGTGTCATCGCTCTCTCTGGCTTTTTCAATTTTTAAAAAGGGTGTTGCTCTAACGAGCCAATCAGAAATCAAACCATATATAGTGTCATCGGGGGTTTAGCTAATCCCAATTAAAGTAGGCCCTCCCTTTGACTCCTCCCACAATTAGGCAGCTCTGCTCCGGCACATGGCACCACGAGAGGAAGTACTTCCTCCTCTTCCCAAGATGGACATGAATGGGCGGAGCCAGTGCAGCTCACACAGACACAGCAGATTCTGAATGCAGCTCCTATGATCCAATATGAAAATCAAGGAGAAGCTGGATTTGGGGCAATAAACTTTGAATACAATGTTTTTGGACCCACAAGACCCACATGGAATTGTTAAAAAGTTTTACAACATGACACCTTTAAAAGGAAGACTTAATTTATGAAGCATAGCGAAGGCTGCTGGGTTGTGAGTCAAAACTTAAAACTTTTGTAGAGTACTAAAGTGCACATTGTAGTTGGTTTAACTAAAATGTGTTTCTCTTTGTAAACAAATAATGTGTACATTATCACAGAAAATACAAAAAAAATAATCTAAAATATCACTAAAAATAAACATTTCTGTATATGCACTTGCTTTTGTACATCCCCTTTTCATCTAGAAAGAGCAAAGACATGGCGCAGTGACTCTGAAACACTCTGCGGTGGAAATATGGCCAGCCACTATCACCACAGAGCCGTCGCAAACACCCGAGTGGCTGATTCAACGTAACATATGTGCGGGGAGGTTTCCAGCAGATAACCTCAGTGATGGCTTCACACTTAAACACTCAACCTTTACAATAGGTGGCTACATGTCAGATAGATTTATAACAATGTGAGATTATCTTCTCTGTGCTCTGCATTCATGTACGAGTAATCTATCTTTTTTTTTAATGAGATCTGTCCAATAATATAACTGATCTGGACTTAAAATAGATTATCAAGAACATTTTAGATCTTCTTTTTTTTCCCTAATGATTGTTCTCTAGGTTTAAAAGGTAACATAGGAAGCAATGATAATGTAAATAAGCTTCCATTTTAGATGTTTTTTTTTATTATATGATTTTGCATTTTATAAAAAAAAAAATCAAACATCAAAGAAAAAACTAGGACGTAACTGGGGAAACAAAGAAATGCCTAGACAACAAGCAGAGAAAAAGAAAAGGAAAGATAAGAGAAGGAAACCTTTAAGAAAAGTGAAAAAAACTGAATCAGAATTAAATAAAGAGACATTAAACTAAGATAGATGCAAGAGAACTCAATTGCACAAAAAAAAACACAAACCAAAGGAACATTGGGAAACGGTGAAACAAATGGCAGATAAAGAAGTGTAGAAGGGGAAAAAACTGATATTTCAACATTGCATGTAAGAAATGCTGCTTTTTTAAAAAAATGACACATTAATGATTCAAACTTGAATTCCATTCAAGTGGGGTTAATTTTCATTTCACTGTAATTCAGTAAGCTGAAATAAGTGTCCACTCCTTGAGAATGTGCCTGTGCCAGAGTAATTTGGGTTCTCTTCTTTACTGTAATATGTGGGAGTAGGAAAATTATTATGCTATTGGTTTGCTCCAACCTGAAGGGTTTGGTCTCTTACCAGCAGCTGTTAAACGCAACTTAGCCTGTGCATGTGTTTCCATGCAGAACCTAAACAACCTCTCCTACTGCAGACCGAGAAAATCACAAACACATCGATTACCTCATCTACGTTTATGTGCTGTAACAAATCGAAAGAGTAAATAATTAGCTAAAACTACATCCATCAAGCAAAACCATCGACAAATTAAAAAAAAAAAAAAAAAGAAAGAGGAAAAGGCACTGCCAGGATTTTAACAGAACAACCATCAGTGCCCTCAAACAAGAGGCTGTATGTGATGTAATGTTTTCAAAGTAATGTCCCACAGTGTTCTCAGGCATTACTGGAAAGATTGTTTAATAATCACTATGGTGCCTGGTGTAAATTAAGCTGCACCCACTGGTGACCCATTACACCATGATCAGACAGAGTAGAGGTTTCTGAACAGTTAATGCAAAGAAGGGAGGAAATACTCAAAGTTAAAGTTGGGTGATTAGAAATAGAATGCAAATGTGAAGATCTGAACAAAAAAAAAAAAGTTCCTTCATTTAAACTGACATTAACCCTTAATGCCAGCACGCCAGTGATATGTTTTCTCACTGTGTAGCCGAGTTATTGTAAAAACGTCTTGCAAGAGATTACATCACTCCTGCTCGACTGAAAACAAACCAAAAGAAGAAAATTGTCAGATTCAATATTTCATGTAAAACTTTCTCAGACTTGCTGTTGTTATTTACAGGCTGTGACCCTGGAAACTGACCATCTGAGTTATGACATGGAAAGAAGTTTGGTTTGTCTCTAAGTAAAACATATCCATGAATACTATTACTGTAACTTTTGGGCGTGTTAAATACTGTGAACAATAAAAACATATCACATCATTATGGACATAAACTTTATTCAGAAGTGCTCGTTTTGAGCTCCTATTCTCTTTATGCGAGCTCTACCACCTTGGCTCAGGATGGAGAAATGCAGAGGGAACCTTACTCTGAACAGGACTCATATTCATCTCCTGACCAACACTGCCTCTCTGTGGCCACAAGATGCTTTAAAACCCCAAAGCTGATCCGGGATGGATGCTGTTTAAAAAAAATAAGTAAATAATTTCTATTTGCACTATATTATTGATAAAAAGAAAACAGCATGATACATTTATGGGTGCAATTGAATTTAAGATGCTTTTGCTTTTATTGAAACGCCTGCAACCTTCTGAGACTACAGGAGTAATAAACTACAAAGTCAGTTAGAATCCATGGAGAAAATGTAAAAAAAAAAAACATAAAAAAAAAAAAAAATCAGCAAATACGTTAAAAAGCTGATTCAGATGAGTCTCTCAGCTTTTCTTCCTGCGTCCTGACATCTGTTACGTGCATTAAGTTGGACAGAATGAAAGAAAGAACAACTTCCTCTCAAATATTTTACAAGTAAAACTTAGGGGGGAAAAAATTCTTACTTTATGAAGCTGTGTTCATTGTCGGTGAAGTAACATTACATTGTTCCAAAACTTGTGAATGCGTCTAAAATAAGCATTAGGCCCTTGTTGTTACACGGTCTATTCGAAGATGGAAATCTTTGATTATTTAAAGAAAATGGCATATTCGCAGTGTAACTTTTTTACATTAACCAAAAAATCTCAACTTAGAAAGTAACCAGAAAAATATAGATTGCATTTTCTAATACGTTACCATTTGCAAGTGTCTTCATTACCTCAAGTGTTTTCTGTCTTTGATTCAAACTGAGAAATTAGTGGCGCTGCAGCATCAAAGCTAAACTGTGCAGATGAATTTGTGAAGACATACATGCTCAAGGCTGCAGAAATCATCCATCTTCTATACCACTTTATCCTGTGCAATGACAGCGTACTATGGGCGAGGCGGGTCACACCATGTATAGGTCAGCAGAATATCACAGGTCACACACCGAGACAGACAACTACACACACATTCACATCAAGAATGTCATCAGTTCAACTCATATGCATGTTTTTGGACTGTGGTTAGGGTTAGGGTTAGGAAACCAACAAACACAAAGAGAGAACATGCAAACTCCACACATAAAGGCCCGGCCAGTATTTGAACCCATGAACTTCTCGTTGTGAGGCCAGAGTGCAATATCAGAAGAAGAATTCCAAGAGGAAATAAAATGTGCACAGTTTAACTTTCATCGTGATATTGCATAAAACAGTGTTGAAACTTCAGCAAGTTCCAATTTTGTAAAAAGATATTTTAAGAAAACCTTGTGAATTACGTATATTTGGAATGAATATAAAATTCCAGATGACATTTTGTGTGTTTGCCTCTCCTATGATCCCCTCCATGAGGTACCTCTCCCAATCCACTTTTTATGGGACATGTTTTTCCTATATTTTTTTGTGTGTATTCCGAAACGTTTGGCCGAATCGTGAACAAAAGTCGATATTCCCGAACGTTCTGCACACTTTTGTGCGCTTCTTGTGTCAGTGCTCTCAACAGGATGAGGAACTCGCAGGAAAAGTGGCGGAAAAATAATAATATTATTATTAATATTAATCAATTTAAACTGCGGACAATGATAGCATTCTTTGCGCCTTACCACGAGGACAGGCCGAAGAATTATATAATTTCCCTGATCAGATGATATCAGCTTGGTGGATTAAAATAACTTTTAAACGCCAGTTTTCTGCTGAAAGTCACACCTCCTCGCTTCCGCCCTCCTCGTGCCTCTTCGGCTGACCTGACGCAGCTCGGAGGAGTCCTCGCGCCGCTCCAGCTGTTCCCCCAGCTGTTCCCCCTGCTGCGCCCCCCCCCCTCCCCTCCCCACCCCCCTCCTCCGCTGCTGCTGCTACCCCCCGCCGCCGCTCGCCGCCTGTCCGCCTGCCCTCGTTTTCTAATGCGGCAGCGACCATGACAGGCATCGCCGCCGCTTCCTTCTTCTCCAACGCCTGCAGGTTCGGAGGCTGCGGGCTTCACTTCGACTCCCTGTCCGAGCTCATCGTGCACATCGAGGATAACCACATCGGTAAGAGCCGCCTCGCCTCGCGCCGCGCCGTGGGCCGGGCGCCGCCGCGGCTAGCCGCCGGGGCTAACTAGCCGAGCTCGCGAGTTATTTCCTGCGTCCTGGCAACCCTGTTGCTAGGTGTGGTGGCGGCGGGCGGCCGTGGATGGTGGGGTAGTCGCTCCTCGTGAGCGCGTCCGAGCCGCAGAGCTGCTTCCGCGGTGCAGACTGGGGCTCGTTGCACACACGGGGGCGGAGGAGGCAGCTTATTGTTGTTGTTATTATTATTATTGAGCTCCGCAGGGAGCGGCGTTGTTTTTATTGTGGCTGAAAGGGCCGCGCGCACCGAGCGTCATGTGTGAACGTGTCTGCGGGAGTCCTGCACGCCTCGCTGCGCGTGCACCGCTGGTTGTCACGTGCCGGCAGGTTTCCTGATCGTCGTGCATCACGTCCAGGTGCGTTGGAGCGACGAGGTCTGTGGTCCTTCACCTCTCGTCTGCTTTTTGCTTCATGTCACATAAACAGAAGTCAAGGTGGACTATATTATATTATAATATTTTTGTTATTTTGTTTGTTTGGGTTTTTTTTTATTTTGGTAAGGTTTGCAGTTGTCCTAACTGTTCAACTTTTGGGCAAGGTGAGCTTCACCTTCACTGAATTAGGTTTATATGCTGTCAGTATTAAATAAGCGTTTTACCTTCCACGTGTGTTCACTTGTGATTTCATCTCACTTGTGAAATTAAAACTCAGCAACAATAATCTTGGTTCAAATCTGGGCTTGGGGTCATTTTCTGTGCAGAGATTGCATGTTCTCCCGGCTTTATCATGGATGCTCAGTCTCCAAACATGGTTCTGAGGTGAATTAGTGACTAAAATGAAGCATTGTGAGGATGTGACAGTCTGTCTCCCTGTGTGTCTTTGGAGCAGCAGAAACAACGTTGTTTGGTAGGCTGTGGCCAGAGTGCAGGGACCGTCTGCAAATTACAAACCACTGCAAAAGCAAAGACAAATGCCACAAAAAATACCTAATAACGTGACTGGTATACAGTACAGGGTCACCAGAATCACTGCAGCCTTTTTTGATCACACTACAACGCTTGATTTGATACTGATATATAGTTTCTGGTCTTCACTGTTGTAGTGGTTTTGCATTTGCACTTGTGAACCTATTCAGTGACCCCTTCATTTATAGGGGCATTATCGTCCTGAGAGACGGCTCCCATCATTGTGATCGTTTGGGATGACTCCTCCCACAATAACTCAACGCTACAATGTGAAAGAGCCACCAGATCAAGGTCAAGGTCAAGCTGTTCTGCTTTCCTGTTACTTAGTTTGTATATAATTTTCATTTTCCTCTGCCAAGCTGACAGAAGTGGAAAATAGAACCCGTGGTCCAGTCCAGGGGTGGACAATTAATTTTCTGGAACAAGCCACATGGAAAAAAAAAAAAAGTACTGTAGGTCTGCTGTGTGGAGAGGCCATCGCTAAGGCCATCGCTTCATCTCAGAGTTCTATTTCTTTGCAGGTTTCGTCTGTGATTCAAAATCTAACTAGGTGTATATTGGCAAAGATATCAAGCATGCATTATTACACTGAGAAAATAAAGCTTCCTCCCAAAAATCAAAGCAGATTAAGTTGTTATGCATGCATTATGCACACACATTCAGTTGGAGTCATGGTTTCTCGTAGACCCTTCACAGTATAATGGTCCCATAAATTACTGAAACAAGTGACATTCAAATGGGCCAGTGTTTGATTTTTATAAACTAGTGTATTTAACCAGATCTTCCTCCACAGCTTAAACACTACAAAGCTATAACTGTCTAAATGCACTAAAAGCAACTTGTTACGAGCCATTCCTAAAACAATGTATGCAGCATGATAGATGCTCCGATCTGATAATGCGATCAAATAAAAGTGCTTTGGAAAAACTTGTGACAATCAGTCCTGACTTCTCTTTTTAGACCAGCGGTGTCTCCCACCACTATGTCTCCACTTACCTTTTGATTCAAGCCAAATGGAGCCGGTCAGTAAAAGCTACTCGGTGTTATCACATTTAGATATGTATTACATTTGAACCATATGCAGACCTCAGTGTGCGAGCAGCTCATTACTGCAGCGCCTCAGCTCATGATGACTGTCCTCGCTCGGCCGACAGCGCCTCCTCTCGTTCACGCATGGTGAGACAATAACAGTCAGGGTTTTACAGCTTCAGATGGTGTTGACTGAAGTAATGATAAGTCCACAGTCAATCACCGTCTCCTGTCTGTGTTATCCTTCCCTGAACGGAGTTATTATTTTCTAGTTATTACTGATGGGATTGCTCCCGAGCTGATGTGAAGTCCACAGTAATAGTTACAGTTCACTTGTGTTTAACCCCTTTTTACTGCTCTCCTGTCACCACTGGCGAGATTTATAACGCGTCATTCTCATAACTGTGACTCTTTGGCCGTCTGTCGTATCTAGAAAATGCAAATTCCAACAGAAAGTAGATAAATGTAGCTTTGTGTCCATAAAGTGATCATTGCTGAGCCTCTCGGCACTTCCTCATTACCGTGGGATTCTTGCCAACAGCACACCGTAAAATTAGAAAGTTATGCTTCACTCACTCATTGCACATTTCTGGATAACCCTACAGACCTAAAATCTAATTAAATTCAACCCGTTTCATAGTGAAAGAGTTAAAGATGTCGTTTTTAAAACTATTTGCTTCGCTTACCTCAAGGATAGAAATAGAAAACATCACATTATTTTATACTCTTGCTGAAAACAATTCAGATGGTTTTAAGTAACTTTAATTACATTACACATCTTTAATAAAGCTGCGACTCAACAAGCCAGTTTGTTTTTAACCCTAGACTTTAATCATTCTATTCAATTTAAGTATTTTTTTAATTTGTTGAAGGCTTTAAGTCGAGCCTTGATGGTAAATCTCTTTCTGTTGCTACGTGGAACATTTCAGACTGAGATTATTGAAGTTGACACTCTTCAGCCGTCTCTGTTGTTCTTGTTTGTTGCCTGGATGGTTTTAATATCCTGCACTTTCTCATTGTGTGCCGTGCATGTGTCCGAGGTGTGAGCCTTAAGAAAGAAAAAGAAAAGAGGGGGGGGGGAGGAAAAAAAACACACTTCCAAATGACTTATTGGGGAATAATGAAGCAATTAGTTGGCTCAAAGTGGAAAAACTCTGCTGCCCTGCCCCTCCTCCCTCTTTTGTCTGCTGGCCTGTGCTCACTCTGAAAAGTGCGAAATCTTGCGCGTTGTGCCAAGTGCCTGTGAAGCATAATTACAGAGAGAGTGCTTGATTTGGCATGTCTTCCTCCTCATCTGGTGGCCTGCTGCTTAAAGCACATTCTCCTTTATAATTAGGCGCCTGGAAAACAAGCACACATTCTTTGTCCCCGAGTCCCCCTCCACAGGCTGCTGGTCGGCTCCGTCGCCAAGAGGTGGCGCTGCTCTGCTGCTGGTTAACAAACACACATACACACCCCCTCTCTCTTTTTCTTCTCTAAAAGATCTGGATAGCAAAAACCAATGGTGGATGTATGGTGCCAAAATGTATTTCCACAATTATTTTAGGCACGTGTATGTAGTTGGCGGAGTAACCACATCAGGGAGCGCAGAGCTGCACAGACATGAAATGTCATTTATTGATAGGAATGTTTTGCAATCAGATGAGCTTCAATGGCTGAATGCAGCTTATGTACAATACATTATTTGTTCAGGTTTACAGTAAATAAGGAGGGAAATTACAATAAAATTTCACTGAAAATGAGGCAGAATTCATCGTGGTTCAGATCAAGAAAACCTAATTATATTTTAATTCCAACTAACGTCAAGAATGAACTCAAATGTGGTTTAATCTTCATTCAGAGAATTAAATCAATTTAGTTTGCCTGTAAAAAAAAACATTTAATTGAGTTTGTGATATGCTGCATGCATATAAAATCTGTTGACCACTGTTCTATAAGCCGAAACTGGAAATTTCATATAAGAAATGGCGATGCAGAGAAACGTTGACGTCCTTTTTGTTTATTCTCCTCCCTGAGAGCAATGTGAAGTGGATGATACCAACGCTGGGTGGTCTGCCTTAGACCTTAGTGAACAAATTCATTGAACTTCAAGAGAACGCATGCTAACGAGGCCCAGAAAGCAGCAGCATCAGACCCAGAGGAAAGTTTTAACACGAGTTGTTAAGCCTAAAAGTGCTCCTCAATGGCCGCGCACTCTTGTGTGGCATAAAGGCAGCACACCCTGAAATGTTTCCTTTGTGACTGAAACGACCAGAAGCAAACGGCGATGGTGTCGTTTGGACCGGTGAGTCTGCTTGTTGCCAATCCTCACTGGAGCCTCATTTAGCCCTTTTTTTTTTTTTTTTTTTTTTGCCTTGCACCCCCAAAATCTGTACGGAAGTAATAAATTTGGGGAAACGGTAACTAGTTCCCTGATCTGTGCACCTGGTGGGCCTAATTACATTTCCCCATCCCCCCCGACACTGCGGCTCCTGTTCCTGTGTGGGGACTGAGGCCTGAGCGGTTCCCATGGTGGAGCACCAACAAGAGATAGTGCTCTGACGTTCTACAGAAAACACCCCTGGTCAGACATTTTACTTCTTTCTCCTGTTAAGTTTGATTCATTTTCTGTTTTGTTCAGGGTGACGTGTCGTCTCCAATCAGACAGCTGAGAGTTCTCTCTTTCTCACACTGTTATTTATATATATGTATGTGTGTATATTTGTATGTGTGTGTATATATATATATATATATATATGTATATCTACTCACCATCATCTCATGAGCCACACTACTACAATCAGTTTTTCCTTAATGTAATTTGACAGTGATTATGCTTATCGTAGATTTTTCTAAATGATGAAATAAACCAGTATACCCAAACTGGCCAATTGAAGAAGAGATTATTTAACGGAAATCCACTTGATTAAGAGCAACAATCAAATTGATTAAAACAGATCAAATCAGTCTGGTTTTGGTCAAACTCATAACATACTGCTCTGCCATACTTTTTAAGATTATAAACTCATTTTTGGATGCAGAGGTGATCATTTGCCAATATGCTCGTTCTCCAGGTTGCACAGCTAGTTTGAAATAGTGGCAAGTGTTTCTAATATTTAGTCAATAACTGATCAATACATGGAAATCCTCGACACTGGACGGTCCAACCCACAACCGCAGCGCATCAGATATGACATAAAATTAAATTTAAACCTCGTGATCTCAAGCAAAACGTTAAATTTCTGAAGAGCTGTTTTAATGATTTAGTAGTTATTTTTCAGTTGTTGTTTTGCAAATGGGGATCGACGTCTGACTGAATCTGTGTGAAGTCTTTGGTCTTACAAAAGAGTCACTGCAGTTTGAACATGAACGAATCCAATTTGAAGATGGCATTCTGTTTTGCTATCATCAGAATATAATTTGTTCTGATGAGCTGACAGTGCAAGATGAACTCTTCCAAAGTCTTTGTGTTCATTTGCACTCATTTGTCTCACAAGACAAGCAATTTGACGAAAAAACACAAATGTTTTTGCGCAATTATTGCAGCTCATTGTTTGGAGTAATTCCCCCATAAAAGCATTGATTATTCAGCCGATTAATAAGCAGATGAATCGAAGTGGTTGAAATGAATGTGAGCCTTTGTGTGCTTCCCTGCGCGCTCGGTTTGCAAACAGGCCCCGCGCGGTTTCAGCCGCTGTCTGTGCTAACCCTATTTATAATGGGTCACTTTAACCTCGTGTTGTTTCAGTAACCCGCAAAGGCCGCTTACACATGGAGCTTGACTCTGTTTCATTTCCTCCTCAGAGGTCACATTGTAATGAATTACCTGCGCCACCACTCCTGGTAATGTCCCCCGCTGCTCAGAGCCACCATAAACATGTCACCATAATGCTCACCACTCCGCTCTACCCCACAGTGCATTTGGCCACGAGGGCGGAGAGCCAGACGCTGGTGGAAATGAGAGAGGGACTTGTGCGTCTGGTGTGTGTGTGTGTGTGTGTGTGTGTGTGTGTGTGTGTGTGTGTGTGTGTGTGTGTGTGTGTGTGTGTGTGTGTACGAGAGGGTAGCAGGCGTCACTTCCCGCCGTAGCCTCAGGAAGGCGGGTTGTGTGACCGTCCCTCAGCTTCCTGCTGCAGACTGTGGTCGGGCCCCGATCTGGACTTTGTTACGGCGTCGTTCACGGCACACAGTGGAACAAGCCTCGAGTCATTGGACACAAAGCGTCATAAGCTCAGTGGTTCTTGTCGTTCATCTGCTCCGGCTGTATGAAGGCCAAACAGATCAATGGAAACAAGTTCAAGATGATTGGAAAAATCCACTTCCAAATAGAGGGTAGTGGGATATCCTGAGACTGGAAGGCTTGTGTGGAGATGAAACCTTCTCAGATGCTCAAAATAAGCAAAATTAGGCTTTGCTACTGATCCTCTCTCTTCCACACCTGAGTCCACGCCACTGCAGCTTGTTTAAAGTGACCGTTTACATCTGGAACGTAAGATTCTTGATAAATGCCCTTCTTCTTTTAAATGTTGTTGTTTCCCAGAAGGCTTCTTAAGAGTCGGCCACCATGGTGGACCACCTGTGTAGTTTGATTAGAGGGGTTCTCATCTCCAGTCGAGGCGCCTTCATCCTGATCCGTGACTGCCGGTGGCCCCAACAGAGTATCGGGGGCTGTGGGGAAGCGGCCCCCGCAGGCCTCCTCCCCAGTCCCCACCTGAGGTGTGTGAGATTTACGGCGTGTGGGAGCAGACTGATCCACTGCTGTTCCAGCAGTCCATGAGCAGGCAGCCACTCCGCTCCACTCCCCGACACTCATTAGGGATGTTGGGAGGGAGTTCTGCTACACACACACACACACACATATATATATATATATATATATATATATATATATATATATATACCATATATACCACGTTTACCATTACCGTGCCTTTGGTTTTTGGCGGGGGGAACCATGTCGTAATGAACGTGTCTCTCCTGCCCTTGTGTTTCCGTGACTTTGCCTGCAGAGCAAAGCGAGGTGTGCTGTCCCTCTCGCTCGGGATAAATCCACCGTTAATGAAACACTTGCTTACGACTGGGGCATTAAGAGAAACCTCCTGGGCCTCAGGCGCTGAGCTTTCGAGCGGCTCTATCTGCCAGTATCATAACACTCTGCCACTATTTCATCCAAGTGAACCACGGGGTTTGGCTCTTGGCCGCTCAATCGACAGCGCGGTCCCTCCTTTTGACACCCACCGCTATTTAAAGCACTGCCGACATAGCGTTGTTGACTTTTAATTTCTCGTGGATCTCCACCATGTGGGCCTTCTCACGGATGCTCCAATGTGCCGCAGATGAGGTTCAGTGGTCCGTTACAACTTCATGACAGACTCGAGCTCGGGGTTGACGTTGGTGTTTATAATACGGTGGATACGGCAATGAAAAGGGAAAGTGCGGTGCCTTCCATTCCTTTAGGTTTTGGTAGCTACTGGGCTTCAGCTGTATTTTACATTAATCTCTTTTAAACGCAGAGTTTCCAATGTTAAACTTTAAAAAAAAAAAAAAAGTCACCCAAAAATAAGTGTCTAATAGGAAACACCTGTGTAAAAGAAACCTTATCTGGCTTCTAATGTTTGGAAATCGGTCCATGGAAATCAGTTTATTGTTTTTCCTTTTTTTTTTTTTTTTTGTACCATAAAGGCAAAGAAACAAATAGCAAACAGGAGTAAAAGCCTGAAGCCGTGGAGTCAATAATGAGTGTGACTCAAGGTTTTTTATTACAGGCTAACTAAGGTGTTGCTTGCTCCTTCGGCAAGAACTTTAATTATATATTTTCCGTGTATTTTTGTGTCATCGCCGCAGCCTTGTTTTTTTTTATCATTTCAACTGGAACCAGATTTTAATGATTATCATCAGTATTAATAGTAACCTTATTGATATGGTTGTTTCCTACCGAATAAGTAGAAGTTGTTAAAGTAGAAAATCAGCGTGCGAATGGAAAGACGCGGTCGTTCCAACCACATGGCGGCGGCGGGCTCTCATAGGTAGGCCGGGCGGGCGGCTCAGCTGGGAAGTGGCAGAAACTGTCGTTTTATGGGCGATCGCTCTTCTCCCACATGGACGGCGGCGCGACGGGAAGAGCGTTTGAAGTGGGTCCCGCTTCACCCCCGGGGTGCGGAGATTGGCTATTGTTGTGCATCTCGCACCGCTGAGCAAAGATGAATGTCTGGAGCCCCGCGTGCAAAACGCAGTATGTGTCATGTGTGAGCAATGTGGTGTTCACTTAGCAGCTTAACAAAGAAAAGAGGGGGGGGGAATTAAAAAGAGACTGGGTCTTAAGATGCCACTGTCTGTACTTTTAACTGGTGGTTTTCAAAGTGGGAGGTAGAGCCAGGAAAAATGAAATAGGTGGAGGGTAAAACGTTGATTATGGTACTGAAATAAACAGTTTTGGAAGTGATTTTATTCTAAGGGGAATGGGGATAAATTAGCAAAACAGCTATAACAGTTGCAGGCTATATATAGAACGTCTTCTCAGATATTTCACATTAAGGACAAGTCCTGCTTATTAATTTCCTTTAGATCATTAGTGTCAGACGCATTTTAGGTCACAAGCAATCCAATTTCATTGTGATATTATTTCTTTTTAAGCAACAATTAGTAGGGAAAGATTGTTTTTACCCGACATGTTTCAACAGTGTGTTTGTCAACGCCTTGTTTGGCGCCATTCTGACAGATCAGATCTGTCAGAATCTGTCAGGCCGACCAGTGAAACATGTCCAGTAAAAAACATCTTTCCCTTCCGATTGTCGCAAGCGCGAGTGGGTAGTGTCTCAGTCGGAGATTGCAGGTTCAAATTCCCTATCTGTCCACATGTTGAAGTGTCCTTGAGCAAGACACTGAACCACCCAAACTGCTCCCAATAGGTGACTCGGTGCTTTGCATGGCAGTGACCTCCATTGGTGTGTGAATGGGTGAATGTGATTAACATTGTAAGATTTTCCACCTGCTGACACAGTGGAAAGGCGCGATATTGAAATCCATTGACCTTCTGCTGCAAAATGCTGTGAAAATAATAAAAAAACAAGACAAGGCTCTGAGTCTAGTACTAGTTTGCTATGTCACATGGTGTTATCACAGATATCTCAGTTCGGGTCTCGGTTTTGTGTTTGCTACTCTTAAGAAATGTATTAAAATCTGTGTTTTCTTTGAGACAATTCACTTGCTTGCTGACCTTCTGTTTGACACCCAAGGTCACTTTATAGAGAATAAAAGCATGAAAGATCAAGACATGAACGATTCAGTTTTTTCACAGCCGTTTTAGTTTTGATCACACATTCATAAAGTGTTTGTTACTCGGGGTCTAGAATTAGGTTATGTAAGGACAATGTATGGCATGTTCTGTATTATTATGAAGCACATCAGCCCAGATCACTGGTGATCGTTGGTCCTTGCTATCATTTTGTGTGGTTTGACTCACATGTTCTGGCCTTTTGGTGCTTCTACATGTATTTGTGTGGAGTAGAGCTACCTGAAAACCTTGCACTGATTATTTATAGTTAAGTCAGCACAATATACCATCTGGTTGCACCTTTCCTCTGTTCCTGCCAGAAACACTTAACCACAAAGGATTTACCAGATTGGCCAGCAGCACCACTTCCAGCCTGACCAGGCACTTTCCTGAAAGCAGCCCGCCGGTGGCGAAGCACTCAGGCATTGTCGTCACTGTACAAGTCATTTCTGGTGGGTTTATGCGCTGGTTGAGGGAGTGGGTGGATCTGGCACAATGGAGCAGGCCTCTTGTTTTTAATCCCAGGGGAACGGAGACTGTTCTGCAGGGAGGTCTGAATATCTTAAATGTCCCACAACAACCGCCTCTGCTAAATGAGATGCTTTTCCTCACCCACAACTGAGTTACTCTTTTTGGAGAGTGATATACAACTTAAAATCCATTGGAGAGACACTCTTCTTTTTTTTTCATATTTATACACTCAATACGCACAGTGATTAAACACAGTAACACAAGTATTTTGCAAAAGTACATAAAACATAACATTACATGTATGCCAGTATTGAAAGTGGTTCAATGACATTTATCAACTTATCAAGTGGTTGTAGAAGTTCTTTCTTCCCTATTTTTTACGAAATTACTCGATTAACTGTAACTCTGTAACCGCTGAGCTCTTTTGCTTTTGACCGATTTCCCTCAGTTATGAAGCTCATCGTCACCGTTGCCGATGCTGAAGTGCGAAACGCCGCAGGATTACGCTGTTTTGTTGATCGTGAATCTCGATCAACGTGTCTTCTTCTCTTCTCTGTCGCTCCTCAGATACGGACCCTTGTCTTCTGGAGAAGCAGGAGCAGCAGCAGCCCACATACGTCGCCCTCAGCTACATCAACAGGTGAAAACTACATTCCCTCATTAAGCTAAAAAAGAATAAATCGAGCCAAACGCATTTCTCCAAATTCAAACATCGTCATAACCTTAATGCCATGATGCTGTAAAAACTTATCTCCCAAAGTCTTCCACATCACTGAGTATTACTACAGTATCTTATGAAGTGTGAGGTTCTGTAATGTCATCTGGTGGATTACTTACATAAATTTCTGCAGCGGTTGGCAGTTGTTTTTTTGTTTTTTTACTGCGCCGGGTTCATCCCAGTTGTCTTTGATATGGTGCTTTTAAAAGCCTTATGCAACAAGCCAGTGAACAAGAAGGTCTGCCACTGTCTCCCGGCCTTCACACACACATCTTGATGTGGCTCTCACTTAATTTGTTAATTCCACTTTTGCTTTAACAATGTCTATGTTAACATTTCATTTTTATGATACACATTTAGCCAAGACTTTACTATCCGTCATAAACCCCGCGAGGTTTTCTTTGATGGGAACGGAGCCAGCCTTTTTTTTTTTTTTTCTCCAAGCATGTGCTCGACAGTAGCAAATGAGTCTGAGTAACCAGGAGCGGCAAGATGTTCACCATAAACTCAACGAGATGAGCGTGTTTTCCTAAACGCTTTCTGCTCCGCCGGTGGCCAGGTTCATGACGGACGCCGCGAGGCGCGAGCACGACACGCTGAAGAAGAAGGCACAGCCCAAGCTGTCGCTGCCGCTGACGGGCGGCCTGTCCCGCGGCGGCGTCTCCACGCCGCAGCGCCACACCAGCGGCAACCTCACACCTCCCGTCACGCCACCCATCACGCCGTCCTCCTCGTTCCGCAGCAGCACACCCACAGGTAACCACCAAAACCCACCACCCACCCCCCTCGTATTCAGGTAACCATATAGATTTATTTATTTTTTGTCATATGAGCATAAATTCAGAGAGGCAGAGAAGCACGTGGGAGGTGGGCTTAGTTATTTTCTTGCACAAATAAAAACTCAAAAAATCCCGGATCTGCAAAACTTTATTCACTTTTGAGGGGTTCCGTTTCCACTCTGGGCCTACAGGTCTATATTATACATGTTGGTGATTTGCTAACCAGTAAAATCATGTGAACGACTTCAATAAAGATTAGCCTGAAATTCAAAGCTGGCCCGTTTTCTCAAACTAATGGCTCTGGGTAAAAGTGAAGCACAGGTTGAATGGTCTCTGAAGTTTTTAACTGTGTTTCACTTGATTCTACTCAACTGGTTCGGTGTGTTTTTCATATATTAACCGTTGTAGAAGAGGCTTCATGAGGAAAACAAGCTGATGTCAAGGCAGGAAAGTCCATCAGTTCAGTGCCAAAAGACAGAAATGTTGTCGGGTCAACATTGAGGAGGCACATAAAAAAAAAAAAAGGAGGGAGGCAAAACATTTGGGTACGGTGGAGCAGCAGAAGCGAAGAGGGTTTTCACAGAGGAGGAAGGAGCAGACCATGTGACCGATCAGACGTCTTTCCCACGGAGTGAAGTGCTGGAGAAGCCACCTCATCCTCAAACAATTTCTATTCTTCCTGCAACAAGTCATTATTTAAAACAGCTTTGTCAGAGATGCATTCTGATCATTTCATTTGATAGCAGACATCCTGCAATAATGGTAAAGGTCATGTTTCCTTACCTCCAGGACAACATCAGTAAAACAAAAGTGGCTCATCTTACACCCACTCGCCCCTATATAGTTTAATTTATGTTTTAATAACCTCTATATTGAATGATCCGGCAAATGGAGCTTCTTTTCAATTGCTCTCTTCCTCACAAACTTCAACTGCTGACGAGAATATGAAAACCTGTCAAATTCTGTTCATGGATTTCCAAAATGGAGAAATGTGTGTTTCCAGATGTCTTCGTGTCTCATTTAATATTGGGGTTTTCTATTTTGCTGGGAAAAATGTTTCCTTTCAATTGGTTTTGATTTCTACACTGCAATATTTCACTAATTTATACTATCAAACATATTATCGATCAAATAGTCCATTTCAATCTGTTTCTTCTTTTTCCAGCTGTCTTGAGTGAGTTATTCTGTAAGTAAATGTTTTTGACCTGCAGCTGGAGAAAACTCGCCGTCTTGCCAAGGGAACTTAAGGACAGCTCCATTTCCAGCTAACTAGTTGAATTCACCACAGTGAACGTTACATAAGTGGGGTTTTTTTTGTATCTTATTCCCATGTACTTTTGTCCCCTTTTTCTTTCTTCAAGTATGCACCCTTCTGGCAAAACATCTTTAATTAATTGGTTGAACAACAGCAGCTTCTTGCCCCCAGACCTCAGCGAAAATGCAGAAATTCTTTTCCCACGATTGGCACACTTCAGTCCCGTTTGGAAAACTCTGTCGCACACGAGGATTATGGGAACTCTGCCCAAGGAGCCGTGAGCGGCCGGTGTTCACCGGCCCGGAGGCCCCGGTGGGCCCACATCCCCTTTTTGGAAGGCAATTTATCGAACGGTTAACATTGGTCTGTGCGTCTGTCTGCCCTGCGGCAGGTAGCGAGTGCGACGACGAGGACGTGGACTTCGAGGAGTCGGACAGCGACGAGTCGTGGACCACCGAGAGCGCCATCAGCTCCGAGTCCATCCTCAGCTCCATGTGCATGAACGGAGGAGACGAGAAGCCTTTCGCCTGCCCTGTTCCGGGCTGCAAGAAGAGATACAAGGTAAATCCTCGTCACATTTTGGACTTTTGAATTCATGCGGCTGCACCTCCACAGCCTGGAACTATGACGAGTCGACGCGGAAGAAAGGGAAAAATTCCCCCACGGGGATAATCAAAGTATGATTAGCTGAGTTAGTTTAGTTCAGATTTGCTGCCGTTGACAATGGAAAACGGTTCTTTGTGGAGCATTACAGCAGCATAAATGCATACGTCTCATCCGCTGCAGTGATGTGGGGCTTTTATGGGATTTTCCGTCCACATCTGGTGCGTGTGGTTGGAATAAATTACATGCAGCCTGAGAAAATTACATTGCTGACGTGAATGACAGGGTTGTAGGCGCGGGCTCACTGTGAGGTAGCGGGGCAGCATTTAGTCGCTCCCTCTGCAGCGCGATTTCCACCGGGCACCTTTGTTTTCTGCTCAGGAGACCCCGCAGACATCCACCGACCTGTTTTGATTTCTTGCAGAATGTGAACGGCATCAAGTACCACGCCAAGAACGGCCACCGGACCCAGATAAGGGTCCGCAAGCCCTTCAAGTGCCGGTGTGGGAAGAGCTACAAAACGTCTCAGGGCCTCCGCCACCACACCATCAACTTCCACCCTCCCATCTCCACCGACATCATCCGCAAGATGCAGCAGTAGAGTCCCGGCGGGCAGGCGGGCCACGTCACCAACCGCCTCTCATTCCTCCCACTTTTCTTCAATGTGACACTATTTCTTATTGCATGACATATGCTGTGTTATTTTGACTCCACCTTAAGTTCATTTCAGAGTGTTGAAGCTTTATATTGTTCACAGTTTTGTATTTTGCACATTTAAGCGTTCATTTTATCAATCTTACTTTGTTGTTTTTGTTTTTTCTCACACATGGTGCTCACTGTTAAGGGCAGTGGTTCCTAACTTGGGAGTTCAAGATGGGCGAGCGAAGCTCGTTGAAAAAGTAAAAAAAAAAAAGGATTTGCACATGTGAAAGAAACAAGAACTAGACTTTAGAATCTGGAGGAGTCCTGAGAAACGTCTCATTACTTTCCATTAAAGTTGGTTGAGCGTTCAGTGTTTGGCCTCACTGTAATGTTTATTAGTTGGTCGCCATGTTGGGAACCACTGGTTTGGGGCACGTTGCGGACTCCATTAAGGCCGGGTCACAAGCAGCCTTGTATGTACATGAGGGCTCCTCTGTTGTAAAGGGAAACTTTAAGAAAGTTTTTTTTTGTTAGTTTTTTTAAATGAAGGCAACACGAGTTTGCCGCAGTCACATTATCCCACAATCTGACAGAAGCAAATTTAAAAAAAAAAAAAAAAAACTTAGTGTGTTCAGGCATGAAAAACATTTGTATATTTTTCATTGTCCCATCAGATATATATTAATAATCCCTCGTTGGACTGGCTGATATTACTTTTCCTTTCATATCACAGGAATTCCAAATCTTTTCTTGATGTACTGCGAATGTGTGTATTTGTGTGAGTGTGAGTGTGTGTGAGCACGAAACGATTATCTCAGGTGATTTCTGCAAAGCATTTCAGCGCCACAGTCCTGCCCAAGTGTTCTGGTCGGGTTTTTTTTTTTCCTGCTGGGATCCTGGAAACGTCTGCGTCTCACCAATGTTCCTCTGAAGCAAGTTCTCTTTTGCCAAATTTAACAAGGAACTGATGCACTTTTTTTTTTTTTTTGTGTAAAAGTTGCCAAAACAAATCTGCATCCTTTCTTTTTATTTTTTTTTTTAAGGCCAATATCTTATATATTGGCGCACGATCGCCGGCAGTCCTCAAAAACGTTTTCAGTATTGTGAGATTTCTGTACCAACAGCTGTTGCCTTGAATTGTGAACCATTCCAAAGTGCAGTGAATCTTTCGTTCATACGAACTCCAAGCTGGACGGCGGGCGTTCAATCCAGACTGTTTGCTGCTGGGCGGGGGATCAACCCCCCCAAAGCCGCTCTTTCTTTGTGCCATAACATAAACGTCAAGTCATCTGTGAAGACCTGATTATAGTGAAGATTTTACAATTCTACAAATTTTATCACTGAGAATATTCACAGCATGGATGTTAATCTCGACTGCAGCTCTCCTGAGAGAACTGTGGTGGTATTGTACTGCCAGTGCAGAGAAAAGTATTTGATATTGTGTACAGTGAATGTATCGTCACGTGTTTAAGAGCTTTATATTTTCATATGTTTGAGGTTTAAAAAAAAAAAAAAAAGATGTATGAAAATGTGTGTTTTAAGAGATGAAACCAGAGGTGGTGAGATACTGTATTCCGTCAAAAAAAAAAAAAAAAAAATGCTGCTTCATGTCAACTTTGGTTACATTCAGAATAAAGGCTCCTCTTTCCCTCGAGACTGCTGAAGTCATTCACCGTCACAACTCGGTTTTAAACAGACTTTATTAGTTCTTTGTTTTGTTTTTAGATACATGAAACTCACTGAACTAATGAGACATTGGTTTGAATGAAATAACTTAATCCTGTTAAAGAGGAGAACTAAAAAGAGGGAAATCAGAACAGAAGCTCAGCATGCACTGATCAGCTAACCATATGAAAGTACTGAAGGATTAAAATGTCAACAAAAGGAAACTTAACAAAAAAAGAACCAAAACAAATCTATAATATCATACACAAAGTATCAAGGCGGTCACAATATTGTTGGCTTTAATTATTCTAAAATAGATGATCTGATGATATACTGTATAATCATGTGTGGATATAATCAGTGAAGATTCTCCCTGACTGCATATAGTGCACCAAGGCTGCTTTCTAGAAAGAATGACCCAATGACTTGTACAGTGATGTTGAAGGCGACGGGAGTGGAGGAGGGGGGGGGGGGGGGTTTGTTTGCATGTTTTAAAACAGAAGTTTGGTAAACACTTATCTCTTTCCCTGATTCATTACATCCTGCAGTTTAACACATCTGTGAGTCAATTTCGATGCACAACAGTCTTTTTTTTCCCCCCCGGTTTTTTTGTTTTTTTTGTTGTTTTTTTCAAATCCGAATGGAAGGAAATTTAACCTTTTGGTTCGCAAATTAATTCAGTAGCCCTGCGATAAAACACTGAATTAGAAGGTCATTTCAAAATGTCACATTACCTCTAAGTTGTTTAAGAAAGCGAAAGTCAGTATAGTCCTAGAGAGAGGATCTTTCACACCGTTACATGCAGAGAAGAGTGCGGAGAGACTTGATTTCAGTGAGCCGCCGGGCCGTCGGCAGACTTGAGTCGAGACGCGGCGAGTTTCCTGCTCCTCGCTACTCGAAGTTGAGCGGGTGGCCGTCGAAGTGCGTGAGCACGTGGTTCTCGAACACCTTCTGGTCGCAGTCCAGCGGGAACTGCTCGCTGCACATGGGGCAGATCTTCCAGTGGCTCTCCACGTGCTCCTCGAACTTGCTCTGGTCGTAGTTGGGCGGGAAGATGACCTCGCAGAGTGGACATCGCTTCATGTCCATGCTGCAGAGACGGAGGACCAGGGTTAATCGGCAGTGGAGCACTGATGTGGGGGAAAGACTAATAGAGAGCATCTGTCTATGGCGACGAGTGGTTTCAACTTAAACCGACGAGGAGGAGGTCGAGCAGAAAAACACTTTGAGCACCGCGACACCGTCCCGGACGAAAGACTCTCAATAGACACTTTCTCTTGTTCCGCTACATCCGGTTGGACATGTTCAATGTGGAAACACCGGGCTCAACGAAACTCGACGTCATGTCTAAATGCACCGTCAGTGATCGCTCTGAAGCGGCTCTCGACGCCGGGATGTGCACGCTAATCTGAAGGCTAACAACTTTAGCTTTGGACTGAATATGATCATGTGTTGCAGCCGGCTGGAGTGTGTGTGTCAGACGAGATTACACCAACTAACATTCTGTAGATTTACCGTCTGGGCTGCTATGTGGCCCACCAGCTACGATTCCCCCCACCCCTCCATTGAGGGACCCAGCATGGAGGAGCAGGTCTGTGACAACGCAGCCGTCGGCTGATTGGTAGTGACCATCGTCACTCCCAACTTGCCCGCGATAATTAAATATTTCATCTGCCGTAAACCCTCGCACTGTTTACATGCGCCGCTTCGCGCTGATGAGTCATTTTATTAACTGGGTTTATTGAAACATCGGCGCAACACAACATGGCCGCCTTCCGACGAGGAGCGGACGCTCCTCTCAGTAAGAGGAGGAGATTCAGCAGGAGCTGGACGTGGCTCAAGCTTTACTCGCGTCGTTCACAACCCCAACCTAAATTTTAACCACGGCTCCCATGGGGGACGTTGTTACCTGGGATCAAAGCAGAAGGCTGTTTGTCCATCGTTTACAAAGGGACTGTGGGTTTCGATTGCCGCGGTCTGTTCATTGGCATTTCCCTGAGAAAGAGAGACGCACATATTCAAGAACTACACCAAATATGAAAAAGGTGTAAATCCACAATGAAGTTGACTCACGTTGTTGTTTTGCTTCTCCTCTGACTCCTCGTGGCCTTCTGGCCGGCTGCGAGTGGGCTGGATGCACACCACGTTGCTGTCCCAGGAGGGCGGGCCGACGGGGGGCAGTCTGAGCGGCTGCTCGTCGGAGAATTCCTCGTCGGCTTCATCTGCGGGGAGCGACGTGACAAATGTGGCCACCGTAAATAAAAGTCCCTGCTGGACGGGAGCAAATGTTTGCGCTCGGGTCTGGTTCGCTTCACGCCGCGCAGCAAAACATGTAAACACGCTGCCGTGAGCCACGTTCGGTTACGTTCAGGAGACTGCTGTGTACACACACCACCACGCACGGCGGATTTTGTTTGCTCAGTTTTGGGGGGGGGGGGGGGGTTTGGTCCACGCTGCAGAATTAAAACTCAGCAGAGACTCTGAAAGGAGCACCGACCTTTAGAGTCGGTGACGGCGTACGGGTTCCCAAACTGCAGCTTGCTGGGGCTCTGAGAAACCAGGAGAGGGGTGGGGGCGTCCTGGGCGTAGGGGACCGGGTACTGCAGGAATATAGGCACACTGGACTGGAGGTTCTCCAAACTGCTTTTCTCACTGCCGCCCGTCTCGCCCTTCTTGCCGCCTTTCTGGAGGTCCTGGAGGAGAGAGGTGAAATAACTCTTATCTCACCAACCACCTATCATTTATACACAATTTATCCAGACCCGTATTGTGAATTCGATATGTAACCTGGATTAGCTTCTGATCTTCACTATCGTTATTTTAATCCAACGTTTGGAAAGACAAACCAAATATAGTCAGATAAAGGCTTAAGTTCAGAGGTTTATCATTGCACCTACTTTGTATTTTAGATGTTATAATGCACCTGTGCTTTGGAAGTGACTAATGTGTTTCTGAATTCTTTGTATAAAAAAAAAAAAAAAAAAAGAAGCAGATAGCTTCGAATTTGAATCGTTTTTTTCCCGTTTTTTCCAGGAATGTTCCACAAGAACAGCTCCACCACTCTTTTCCATAAAGGTCCCATGTTGCTCTCGCCGCTGCAGCAGCAGCCGCTCAGACAACATGGTTTGCTTTAATAACCTTTAAACCACCACAGAGTCGTATCTGATTTCAGCCGTCTGTGCCTCCCTGTCTGATAACGCCGGCCGTACATCACCGCTCGCGGAGCTGAGAACTCGGGTTTCGTCTCGCTCACACAACCAGTTTAATTAGCACCCTAATTAAAAACAAAAAGAAAAAAAAAAGAAACCGCTCTCTTTTTCAAAGGGAACGAGACTGTGTTTTACTGACGCTGCTGGCAGACGCCAAGTTAATTTACAGTCTAAACCTCAAATTGGGTCATTCTACTCCTCTTAACTAACTCCATTACCTCCGAGCAATATTTTAGGCCAGCGAGGACCACGACTATGGCCCCACAGTACTGCAATGGAAAATAAAAACTCATTTACTTTGCGTCTACAATTAAAGGCATATTAAATCACACACCGGCTTGGGATGGAGAAAATGCCACATTTCAGGGACTTTTCAGGGGCTAAAGTCTATAAAGGAGAAAATGAGAGCCGTCACTAACCCCCTCCAGCTTGTCCTTCTCCTTCAGGACAAGAGTGAGCGTGTCCTTCACTTCCTTCAGCTCGCGCCCCTTCTCAGCTACCTGGCTCTAACAGAAACACAACACAGGTAACCATTACCAAACCTCCACGCCCTGCTGATTGAAGGAAAATGCATCGATGACATACAGTCAGAGCCTTTTAATTGATCCGAGCCATAAAAGGCATTTTTTTGCCTTTGCGGCGCCCTGATTTATGTACGATTCTGCTCAAAAGCAAAACAACCTGTTTGAATCCCTCCGAGACATTAAGCAAATATCCGCCTGACCCGAGCCAAGCACGGCATTAGCCAGGCAACCAGAGATGACTCCCGAGAGCGCAGCTCCGCTCGTCTCCAGAGCCCGACATAAACAGCAGTAAAACGTTCGTCTCGCAGATAGGCCCGCTCGTAAACAACTATGTCAGAGCAACTGTTTTTGAGGGGAGAGATAGCATCAAAGGCTCGGTGCTTGAGCTAGACCAGCCACACACAAGAGGTAAAAGGAAAAAAGAAAAAAGCAGCACGGGAGAGTCTACAGACTTTGCTCAAGGTCCGCCACACACCGTCTATACTAACCTTATAACGGTCTTCCTCTGCTGCCAACTGCAGCTTCAGGCTCTCATTGGTCTTCAGTTGTTCCTTAAATTTTACCTCCATCTTGGCCAGTTCATCGGCAAACATGCAGCTACGCTCTTTCTCTTCCTGAAGAGCAACAGATAGTGAACCGGGCCGCTTTTCATCACACCAGATCATTTTGAGTTTTAGATCCACGGAGAGAGCGCGCGTGAGGAAATAAATGTCTCACCATCAGCATCTGCTTGCACTTCCTGTACTTGTCGTTCCTGTCAGACGCATCCCTGCTGATGCCTTTCAGCTTCTCCTGGATGATGGCCTCCAACATCGGATCAGCAGAACCTGGACTTCCTGCAAAGTTAGTCGGTTGGTTTTTCTTTTCACCCCATCATCACTTTTTCATATTTATCTTTGCAAAACAACAAAAACCTAAGAAATAAGACGTCTGAATGCAGCAGTTTACTTCTTAACATACAATTAGGAATAATGGTTTCCAAAGTACCTGGCACTGAAGTGTCCGGACTCACTGATGCAGGGATAGCTGCGGCCTCTTGTGTTGAGCTTCTCTTCACATCCTGCAGGAAATATAGAGAAATAAAACAAAATCAAAGAAAGTATAAAAAAAAAAAAAAACTAAACACTAATTTAAATAAAAATGACAGATGAAGAATTTCATAAACAACCTAGATTCACACGCGGACGTGTAGGCTACAAATATTAACATAAAACTAGGTTAGTGAACACAATTTGAGAAAAATAACAAATTCATACATTTGCTTTAAGGGAAAAAAAAAAACATGTTATACACACAAAGTTAAAGCAAAAACACATATATTAGGGTTTTATGTTGTGATTTCAAATAAGAAATCCCCAGCAGGTAATAACAGGGGCAAAACAATCGCTAGTGTTTGATTGAAAGTAGAGAAACTGTTTCAGAAATCGAATATGTCCAATCAGGGTGCAGTTTGTCATCAAACAGAATCATGCTGCAGAGCGAATACGTTACGTAAAAAGTGTTTTTATCAAAATGCATTAATAGAAACTAGGATGGAAATGTAAGAATAATTCAAATCACACGACTCGCATATCTAATGGTTAAAAGGCTTCATATTGAGAGAAATCTGACTGGAGCAGGTTTCCTGCAGCTTCTTTGGATCCAGTCGGACATTCTGCTTTAAGACTGTTATTTTGAGTTGCCGCAGAAGAAGCTTTAATAATTCTGAAGAAGAGATGAACTGCATCCTTCCCCTGTTTGAATAATTTAGCAGGAGTGTGGCCACGTGGAGCATGGGGGACATATATACCACCCCCCTTGCGTCTAATACTGTTTCTTCCCTTCCATCTGGCGGCACCTACCCCTTGCTGTTCAGACAGTTTCAGCACTTGTTTCTGCAGTCGCTGACATTCCTTGTATTTCTCCTTGTAGTGTTCGGCGGCCATGTGCAACCGCAGCTTCAAGTCGTCCACCTCTCTCTGCAGCTCCGCCACGGCGGCAGGATCCGCGGCCGCTTCCTCCTCCGCTTTGGCCTGCGGATGTGAAATGTTCCAACGCAACACATCAGACACAGACGACATTAATGAGCCCAGAGCAAATACCACTACAACACTGCAGACAGAACAGGAACTAAAGAGTTCCATGCGTTTGGAAAAGAATATTAGAATTAAGGCCTCTGCATCAAAAAGAAAAAAATCTTATCCATTGTGTGTTTCATTTGTATAGCTCAGATTTTATGCACACACAAAAAAAAACACAAAAAGCCTGAAAAATGTCAAATGATGTGTGATAAATGTAGAATATATGCAGGTTTCACTGTTTAAATCAAAGGAAAATTCAAATTCTTTGAGAAACGCTTCTAGAAAAACCAAGACGGCCCCTTTATCGCTATACAATAAATACAATACAATAAATGAGGTGTTTTGACTGAAATGAAACAGGAAGTACTGCCAGGTTGTGTGGTCTGCACCCTTACAGCGTCCTGCTCGGCCTCCGTCTTCATCTGCTCCACAAGGCACTCCAGGTGGACGCACTGGGCCTGGGCTTCGGCCTTGGCCTGGCGAAGGGCATCGACCTCCACCTTCACGTGGTACAGTTCTGACATGGTGCGGTCACGGGCGCTGGACGCGTCTCGCAACTCGGCGGCCAACAACTGCGACTGCTGCTGGTTGGCCTGGAGCTGCTCCTCCTTCTGTCGCAACTGCTCTTTAAGGGCTTTCATTTCTCCCTGGCAGACACAAACACGCCAAGGATGACTTTCAATGCATCAACGTGCAGGATTTAAATGTCAATCGTGTCACAAAACATGGTCAAGAGTGTCGTTTTGTTTCCTAATCTGCCCAACTATCAGTTTGGAGGTCTGTAAACGGAATTGTTTATACCAGGGGAGAAACTTTGGCCAGGATCTCTTTGTACTGCTTCTCCTTCTCGGTGAGGCACGTCTGCAGTCGCCCCACTTCCTCTTTAAACTGTGCAATGGTGTTTTCTTTGTTGACATCCACAGACTTCAGCATCTGCAGCTCCGCGCTCAGCTTGGTGTTTTCCAGCTCCCGGTTTTTCAGGTGAATCTGAAGCGCACAGGCAGACACAGAATATATACGACAGACGACGAGGAGGTTGACACGAGACCAATCGCAATTCAATTAGAAATCGTATATAATAAAAAAGGACCATTAAGTCAATTCAGCAAGGCCTCGATTTCAAAACAGACACTGAAGATTGTCAAATAAAGCTATCGTCGCGCGAACAAGCCCCCACGTGATCGCGAGGGTTAAATTAGGTATGGCTCTTTGACTACATTTCTGTGGCGACCGTGCAGTGTGTGGCGCTCCCAGTTCCTGTGCAGCGCTCGCCACAACAGACGCACACAAACACCAGACGGACCAGAAGACGGAATAAGGCACTCCCTGTTTAGACTTAAACGTTGGGCAAGGGTATGCAAAATAATCCCTGAAGTGAAAAACAGGAAAGAAAGAGATTTTTCTTTTCTTTTTTAATTACAGAGTGTAAAGCTGTCACTAACTTAGCAGCCTGCTGCACCAGACACGATGAAAGTGTGACTGGAAATGATTTCGCTGCTTCCTGTTTGGACCTCCAAGTCTGTATTTTGGATTGATCTTTAAATGACAGCGACATGTTTTGTTTTTTCCCCACACGGATTACCACAGAACTAAATATTTATTAAAAGTTTCCATCTTTAGAGAGCAAGTATTAGAACACTTGACAGTGAATTACCTTGTACAGTTCCTTCTCATCTTTTTCATTCTTCAGATGGGATTCGAGTGACTCCTTCTCTGCGGTGAACTTCTTTAATCTGTCCTTCAGGCTGGACGCAGAAAAAAGATAATCAAGTGAAGATCATTTTACCTCTCACGGTGTCTTGGTGCAAAGTTGTGAAAAATGCTCACATTACTTCCGTAAAGTAAAACCACAGATACATGAGGGGAATGTACAGGTTGGGAATACGACAGTGACAAGTGAAAATGACCTAATTGTTATTTAATGACACTCAATGCCTTTTTAAAGCATCGTGAGCCTTTTTCAGCAGTGGCGTTAGGGGAATGTCACAGGATGTCTTGGCACTGAATATTATTGAGAGCTTGATTTAAATCAAATTCTGCAGCATCAGTATAAATAACTACTACCTTCAGCTACTTTAATTCCTTCACTGGAACTTTAAATCTTCATCTCTGGATGTTAAAAGAGTGTAATGGGCCAATTTTAAGGATTTAAAGAGGAGAGATTACTGCCACTGAGTTATTAAAAGATCTATCTAGAAAGATAAATACTAAAGAACTTGACTATTGACTGATGTGCAGAAACAAAGTTGTATACTTTTCTTTAGTTGCCACCTCTTCGAAATAGTGACCAAAACCAGCGATTCAGAGAATCTGCAACGACCTCGTCGCTGAGAACTCACCTGTCCAGTTCGGTTTCCTTCTGAAGGCCCTTCTGTGTGACGCCAATTAAATCCTCCTCCAGCTGTACAACTCTGGCTGTGGCCTCCTCTAATCTCGTCTTGATCTCGTCTTTCTCCTCCAGCAGGGCCTGGGAAGAGTGCTGCACATCCTGAGGAAAAGACGACACTCTGTGATCAATAAGCTGCGTAACACACGCCAAGACCGGCATGAATTCGGCTAAAACTCTTCCGTGACAAAATAATATATGAATAAAACGTGCGTGTCCCTCTCCGATTCCAAGTTCATGCAAAATTAGCACAGAGCATTGAAAGGTTGTTCCTGAAAATCAACATGGAAGTTCACATCCAAAAAAAGAGAAAATCTAAACTGTTTATAGTCTGAATTTTGGAATCTTTATTTTCACAGCACATTAAAAAAAAAAAAAAAAAAATCACGTAAAACTATAGTCATAAAATTAACAACCAGAAAATCTGTAATCATGTTTTCATCTGAAAGTCGTTTTTAAAACTCGCAGATTTACTGCGGAGGACGACAACGTGAATTATTACCGACTACGCTTTTAAGGACCTAATGTTATGCTATAAAAAAGTGGAATTACAACTCTGATAATACAGACATTCATATCTGTCAGAGGGTGATTTATTCTCTCAGTGCATCTCAGTGCTTGGGCTCCTTCACTAGGGGGTGCTAAGAGACTGCTCAGCCAATTAAAAAAAAAAAAAGGCACTTGCAAGAAGAAGACTATCACTCATATGTTCATGCGCTCCGCAGCAATATTAAAGTTTAAAGAGGGTGTTCTTGGCTGATTTTAAGAGTGCCGTTGGACAGGAACACAGCCAGCTCACTTGATTCTCTCTCCTCAGCTGGGCGCACGTCTCTTTCTCCTGCTCAAACTCCTTCTGCAGACTCTCCTTCTCGGCTTCCAGCTGCTCCTTCTCCTGCTGCACCAGGGACAGCTTTTTAAGCAGCTCATCTTTCTCCCTCTGGGCTTCCTCCACCTTTTGCTGCGAAAGGAAAAGTAAAAACAAGGACAGCAAGAGAAAAGTCAAACCTTATTCAAATGGCATTGAAGTACAGCTTCTTCTTTCTTTGCGGGTCGAGCTTCAGAACATGACTGAAAAGTTAATGGTTCCTTCTTTTCTTCCTCGTTGGGGTGATAGTTTGGTTTCCCTTCACGGTCCAAAAACATGCACTTAATGTCAAACTGTGACTCGAAATTGCGATAAGAGTGAATGTGATTGTCTCTGATGGGATTCATACAATTTGATTGTGTCTACAATCATTAGCTAAAATGTTTATAGCATTTTATTTACACATTTCAACTGATAGAATTAAGACCTGTCGTCAAAACGAAAGGGGAAACATCTGACCTCACGCTAGTTTTGATTTTGACCACTAAAATGATAAAGAATTTACACTTTAAAAAAGGATCTAATCATCTCAGTTTTAGTATTACATCTAAAACCTATGGAAGTTGTACTATTTGAATGTTAGGGGAAAAACCTTTCCTACTTTTTTCCTCTAAATCTGACTGAAGCTGCCAGAGCTGGATGTGAAAGTAAAAGAAAACCCCATCGACACTTCCGTATTGTGTGCCCGACGCTCAGGTGTACGGTACCTCCAGGAAGCCGGCCTTCGTGGTCACCACCAGGATGTCGGAGTTACATTCGTCCTCCACAGTGAGCAGCTCGTCCTCCGACGGGCTGCTGGCGCGGAACTGGAACGGCGTGCTTGCCCCCCGGATCTCCCCTTTGTGGGTCACGTAACAAAACTGGTAGAACTCGCCATCGTCATTGGGCACATAATATCCTGATGAAGAGTCACACACGCACGCACACACACACACAGTCAGCGGATTCAACGCACATGATAGGGAAGCAAAACTAAAAGGTTACGCTAACACCCTGCACCAAGAACTTTTATCTCAAAACAAGCAGAAGACGCTGCGATGTGGAAGCCAAGTCATCTGGAGCACACATTGCACATTTGTGAAGCTGTTGATTGGAACCTGAAAACAAATCAGACGCGCCTTTTCTTTCCTTTATATCAGTTTCCATGACTTTATAAGAGTGGTATAAAAGATTTTTTTTTTTTAAAGCACATAAAATTCAGTGTTGTTAACACCAGAAATAAAATCTCCGATTTGCGGTCATCAAAAGGTGTCAAAGTTATAGAAAACTATGCAATGATCTTACCCTGAAAGACCACTGTTCTGTTGACTGCGGTGCCTTCCACATAGTTCTCAGGAAGAGGCGACCACAAGAATGTGTAATAGTCCCTCGCTGTGCTCCAGCCAACCTGTGAGACATGGAGGGGAATCCATTCAAGCAGACACTCTCACCACATCAGTGTGAGAAAACAACAATGAAGAAGCAAACTGGGAAACTTCCCCGAAATCCACCGAGTGTCACTTCCAAATATCTCCTCCCGGTTTATTACATGTAATCGGGAGGTTTTTTGATCGATGTCAGGAAGATAGTGCAAGTATACGCCCACTGAGATGTTTGAAGAGGAATTATCACGTGGAAACCACTCCTGGTCACCACGTGGCCGGGGCCTTGTGATGAACGTGCCCTGATGTGGACGTGCAGCGACAACTCACTCCGAACAGGAAGAGGGGAAATAGGTGAAAATTTTATACATAGGCGACTTGAAAATGAAAACCAAAATGTAATTATACGCATTTTATGTGTTGTTAACTGATGGCTGATGAGGGGGAAGTGCAGAAAATACATCCATAACTTCAGACTGCTGCCATAAAACTGTCAAGCAAAATCAGTGTCACATCCAGCTGGCTGGTTTTTGGTGAGCACATGCAGGCACACACATGCATCCACAACAAGCCCAGTAAAACTCGCCTATTACACCAGACCCCGCCACAAAACATCCTCAAGTGTCCTCAAGACTTGCACATTATTTTTTTAAAAAATTACAATCCAAAAAATAGCCATTCGAGCAGACCACTTACGCATCTTTTGCGCTTTTTACAACATGTATTGTGTTTCCCAAATGACTACAGCCTACACCTACAAATACCGCAAGTGTTCCATCAGAGCCAGAGATAGAAGGCAGTGGTGCTCCAAAACCCCCAATTGTTCCCACTGCAGCTCCAGCCTCCAGCAGTAAAAGAACAGGAAGCAATTAAAACTTGCACCTAGTTAGTGAGTGTCGTTACTGAAAGCGAGCCCTCGCCAGTCCACTCATTAGAGTTGCAGAGGTGGTGGGTGAATGCTCTGAGAGGAGTTCACCACCGCCTGGTCTGCAATGTGTATAAATAGAAGGAGAGGACATGGAGACAGTGTCGGGCTACCATTTAAAATAAATAAATATCTAGACTGGTTGACTAAAGTGAGAACATGAACAACATTCATTATATTTACATAACACCCAAAAGAACAATTTGTGATACTTAAAAAGAACATGTAAACACAATTGAGTTGATCAACTCCTTTATGTATACAGAGCAGTCATACTAGAACGGGGCGAGGCGATCTGCATACGTGATAAAAGCTCTGCGGACAAATCCTGTCCAACAGCATATAAAAAGACAAACAAAAGGACAAACAGATGAAGCCTGGTGGAGAGGCACACTTCAGTCTGTTATACCAATGAGCTCAAAGGGTGCATGTCACCACCTGTCATCGAGGAGGCAAAACGTTTCCTTCCTATAAATCTATAACGAACATAGACGTTAATTCAGTTAAAAAGCTCCAACCGTAACTTTACCAAGCTGCGCGTGTTAAACAAAGTCACCGATAGAACGAATGCTCTCGTTTTCACTTGACTTTTCCTCAACATTCCAACGGAGTCATACTTGTGCAAGAAAGGCTGAAAGAGCCTGTGGTGATATGGCTGCAGGAGGTAATGTATTGTCCGCGTGCCAGTCAGCTTGTTTGAATTCAGGAGTGACTTGTTCATGAATCATGCAGAGGCAGTGCCTCAAAGACAGGTTAATTATAAAGCTGGGTTTGCGTTCTCTTAGGCCACGCCGACAACCTGTCCCAACAGCATTCCTGCAGGAAGGCAAGCTCACAGCTTCAAATGTTCCAACACTACAAGGTCAAAGGCTGCGTTTGTGCACACAACCAACAAAAATCTGTGCGTGTCGATGAGTCTTCGATAGTACAATTTGTTTGAGTACTTTATTGGACATTGTACTGCTGTGTAGGAAGGCCACATTTCAACCCACCAAACCGTTTTTAAAGTCGGCAGCAAGATATCCCTGAGCTAGTCAGACCTGAAATGTGCAAAATAATACAAAAGAGATTATAATCTACATTTCGAACAATAGATTATTTTTCCTTTAGATGGATCCAAAAGCAGCATACGACTGACTCATGGATCAAACACTGATGCATTACCTGTCCAGGTATTTCTCTGCATACAAATAAAAAAAAAAAGCTTGGCAGCAAACGTCTGATCTGTCAACACTGTCAGGAACATTTACAAGATTTATTATCGAGGTGCTCAGCCTCTTCCAGTCAAGCTCTGTAGTTTGGAAACTCAAGAAATTAGTGATTTAAAGATCTATACTGCCAGTTGGTGTCCACCCTGAGGCTAATCACCATGCGATGTGGTATCCAGTTACAAAAGTATCTGAAAAGCCTGGAGAAAATACCTGATCCACCTTCTGTATCCTAACCTGACCTCAATTCTTACTGAGCTCTCGGGAAAACCCTGCGCTCTAAAAACAATCACCAACAACAGACACATGAATCATCGGCGCAAAACTTTCCAGATGCAGGAGACATAGACGATTTCACAGCACACAATTAAAAGTAAACCATGAAACTGGTATAAGCCGACCTCCACTCAACGTGAAGACCTTCTAAACTAAATAATTTCAGACCAGGCTTCTCCTCTTCGAGATATGTGATCACTAGAAGTTTGTGTCACGCTTATTCCTGCCTCAGAGGACCAAAACAAAAGGCCCAAGTTTGCATACGCAGTACTTGATAGACCAGTTTATTAAGCACACGTGCACAAGCCAGAGTAAACCAATACATCAATCACAGAGCAGTGTTGAACTGTTATCAGAACGAGTGGGCGTAATGTTTGAAAGAGAAACACCACACGCTTTAACCTCCTGTTTACAGGCCTGGTCTGACCAGCAGACACCTGTTCCTGAAATGAGGGGGACGTTTTGACCCTTGCATAGCTGACATTATTAGACTTTTCTGTTGTCGGTGCGATCAGATATGCTTTAGCTGGAACAAATGTTAAAATGTACTGCTAGAGTAAAGCTGTCGATATTTTCTTACATTCAATAGTCAATTCAAGAAAAGCCCAAAGCCAGAATGTGTTGAACACAGAGAAAGAAATGGGCATTGATATGGTTTTTTTGATCTGTTGTGATTTAATCACAACTTTCCATCTCATCCCCGGTGGATGGACGAGGGCGTGTTTTTCTAAAACAGCCTGAAACCATTCACAATTCATTGCAGATGAGGCAAAAATATATCGCTGCCATTGCGCCGGATTTAACATGCTCCAATAACAAGATCCATCTGGGACACTCCGGCTTGTTGCAGAGGTCAAAATGTTCCACTCCTTTTGCCAAGCCCATTTTTCAAACATGATATTGACTAACTCAAGCCCTCTCAGTTTGTCTTAAAACTATATTAACACTTTGATCAAGATTTCTTTTTGGTGTGTGAAATTATCTCATCTCTTCTCAACCAAAATGAAAAGTGGAGGTGTCATATGTTGGAGCAGGTTTACAAATTTCACATCAGAGTTAAATAAGTAGGGTGTCGTGGCTCTGAAGTATGAATCGGATATGAGACAGCAAATTCACCATTCATGACGTCACACTCAAGTCATAAGAGCACACACTCAATTATTTCTGCACCACCTACCACAATCTATTTTTGTGCCTTGTTCAAAACCTTCTGTAATGCAACGAGAGGGTTTCCCACCTTGAATATGCCAACCCAGTCCTTTGGATGTGGCTTGATGAACTGCGTCAGCGTATAGTGACACTCCAGGGCCGCGTGGGGCAAATAGCTCTTCCCCACATTCTGAAAAATCACGTGGGCAAAGTTTGATGTGTCCATGTTGTTGCCGTTGGAAGTCCCGTCCAGGAACACTGTCGTAAATCACTCAGTAGTGGCTGCACAAAGAAGAGACAACAATGGAGACATTTGAATTTAAGATTTGGACATAGTCAAATGAGCGTACCAGAATTTGCTATTGCAGCCTGCTGTTGTGTCCGGTTTGCCTCTCGAAATGAACAGGTTGATGAGACTTTGGAAAATCCACGCAAGTCACAGGATGTGCAAGTTTTCAATTACATCACAATACATCAGTTTGATCACATAATGCAGTGTATCAAATAAGGTTGTAATCTGCAATTCGTCCACCACATCAATGATTTTTTTTATTTTAAATGATTTTTAGCATATTACATGTTCACGATTTTCTTTTTATCCAAGGTATTGGGAAGTTTAACTGGTATAACAACATTATAACAGCACTATTACAGTACTTTATCATTAACTCCTGCACAATCTTTTTTTGTTTGAAAAAGGAGCTTTGATTCAGCACACTCTGTACTCTTAATCTTGTTTGTGTTATCCAATAATAAATATTGATCCTCAATCATTTTTGTCATTTCAACTATGATTAAGTCATGAAGGATTCGATTGTTTACGTGTTGACAGGGGATGTGCAAAGATTGTTGTAACACAGTGTAGTCCTTACTCGACTGATGAAGTCTTGCTACAACTATAACGCTGCATCATAAAATTAACTTTATCTTAATATTACCTTTCTAAATACTATCAGCAATATATGTTTTGCTAATACCATGACAGTAACTCTGGAGCTGTAATTGTATTATAGGAGATGAAGTAGTCTGGCTGTGTCAAGAATACTACTTGTTTTGCTGTAAGTTGACAATCCTTTTATAGGATTTAGCCATCAGATGTGACTTCTTTATGTTAGAACGGTGCTTTATAAGGTTCGACTGCCAATTTACAATACAAAGATGGTAAAAAATTAATACTAGTAACAACATGGCAATATGACGTCACACTGAACCCAAATAAATATCAACCATGACGACACAGAAGATTATATACAGGTAAAATAGTTATCAAATATGCATATAAAAACTCATCATCCAACAACAGACATTTTTGTAAATCATAACTGAGAAATGAGATCAAACGGAAGGTCGGCGTCAGGTGAGATTTTCCATTTGGGCCTCAACTGATTTAGCTCGACGTAATTAGGCCTGCAACAATCAAAACACTACCGAAGATCTTTTAACAGAACTGTAAACGACAACAATAACAGACCATCTCTACCTGATGCTGAACAGGGACGGACATTTGGGTCAAAGTCTGGCTGTGGCTCAAACTGTCAGATAATGAGCTTCGAGGCCTGAAATAAAAACTGCGATCCTATCAGGCTAACTTAGCTCTGCGGTTAGCTCGCTAACGCTAGCTCCGTAGTTCGATGGCACGGTGATAACAGGGCTAACGAGGCGGAGAAATTATTAACCTCCGAGTGACATATTCACTTCAGATTTCAAAATACGCGACGTTTCGGCTGGCGGCGTCACGACGCCCTGAACCGAGGCGGAGCAGCCCGCTTGAGTCGGGCGCTAACAGCTGGAGGAAGACAAGGTTACAGCTAACGTAAACATTCCGCACGATGAAGCTCCGAAGCACATGTCAAGCGGCCGGGACGCTCGTTTCTTCAAATCGCATTAACCTTGATTTACATGGACAGCGAACCTACCTGGTTGACATGCCGTACCGCAGCTAAAACTCCAATGTAGCATAGAAACAATTGTTGACGCAGTTCAGTACTTTCCCGTGTCCTCTTCCTGGAATAATAACAACACACGTCACTTCCGGGAGAGCGCCTGCTTCAGAAGCACTGGAACGAGGTAATAAACCCAAAAATAGGCTGTTACTAAGAATAACATACAACGACAAGCTAAATACACATCATGGAGTGAATGTTTAAAAAATATATTTTAAAACGTTTCTTTATTATTTCTATGGATTTAACCTATCACGGTCACGGGCGGATGATGAAAGAAGCCGGCCTCTGACGTATACAAATTGAGACCGATGCGTATGGAAAACGGTTTTAGGTGATAGCCCCGAGCTACCGATTGCGCTGTGCAAATAATGCATCCTAAAATTGATATTTTGGTATGTCTATGTTTTGTTACATATGAAGATGTTGTTTGTAGATTATTGTTTGGGAATTTAAAAAA
Source organism: Blennius ocellaris (assembly GCF_963422515.1). Taxonomy (NCBI): domain Eukaryota; kingdom Metazoa; phylum Chordata; class Actinopteri; order Blenniiformes; family Blenniidae; genus Blennius; species Blennius ocellaris. The sequence continues at coordinate 9,115,234 of NC_137657.1, forward strand.
AAAGAAAAAATAATATTCATGGTTTCATAATTAGAGCACATAATGGATGATTGCACAAGCAGTAGTCGATTGTGAAAAGCAAAGTGTTTGGTTCACATTCAGGGTTAAGGTTAGGATTAGGGCTTAAGTATTGGTCAATGTACGGCACTAAGGATTGGGGTTACAGTAAGGATTAGGGTGCAATCATAATAATCAGAATCATAATAATGAATCCTTACATTGCCCACATATTGGCTGATCACATAAGCTAAGGTCAATCGTGCAGCCCTAAAAGGTTATGGTTAGGGTTAGAGCACAAGCATTGGTCAATTACACAGTGCAAAGGGATACAGTTAGGGTTAGGGTAATGGTTAGGCAACGCAAATAGTAGGTCTTTGCTCAAATGACAGATCCATTATTTGTGCAGCGGAATCAGTAGCAGGTGCTTTACACAGATAATGTACCACCAAGGCACCGTGCAGCCATGGTTAGATTACATAATAAGAATATTCTAATACTTCTGAATACAGCTGCTAATATCTATTCACTTGAATGCAGTTTTTAATTGAACTTTCATGACTTGCATGCTACCTAAATCACACAGAGAAGCTTAATCTCTGTTTGCTGTCACAGAACATAGGTGTTAAGATAAGGTAAGATAAGATTATGTGGAACTAGATCCCAGTATCAGTTAGGGAAGCTGACACAGTCTCTACTTTTAAGGCTCGACTCAAGACTTTTATATTTACTAAAACTTACAGTTAGGGCTGTCTCAAGATTATCTTGTCCTATTTTATACTGTTTTATGACTTAATAGTATTTACGAATAATATGTATTTTCTCAAATAATGTTATCTATCTATCTATCTATCTATCTATCTATCTATCTATCTATCTATCTATCTATCTATCTATCTATCTATCTATCTATCTATCTATCTATCTATTCTATTCTATTCTATTCTATTTCTGTCACTATACCTGCAGTCACTTCAAATTGTAATTTTGCGTGTAGCAAGAACAGTTTAATTTCCAGTTTGTCCCCTCATCCATTGTAACATCCAGCTATTGTTTGGACGTACAGTAGCGTAAATGATCTGTGGACCCTCCCCCCTATCTGATTGGATGAAACTGGCTAAAAGTGGGCGGGCGCACTGCGCATCTCTCTATCCTGGTTGGAGGAAGCGGCCGTCATGAACGCACGCGTGGTGACGTCAGGCGTCGGGTCAAGAGGAAAGAAGCATGGCCGCTGTGTTGAGAGGGTCTCGGTTCCTGGTGGGAAGCTGCAGCAAATATGTTGACTTTGCACTTGGTAAGCAGAGTAAACTGACACCGTGGCCACCTTATACCACTCTCTGCGCCTTCTTTAGAGAGCCGAGTTGGTCTTTGAAGACTCTTTGACTCCACGATAGGCTAAAGTGTTGTGAGATAACTTTATGTCACTTTTCGGTCCGTGTGTGTGTTTGTACTGTCTGCGGCTCGTCTGACTTCACTGTACAATATGCTTCTTGTTTGGTCGATCGCTTGATCGTGCACGTCGTCCAAAATGTCTTAAAAACGTGTGAAAAATGATCCCCACATGATCTCCAGTCCGGTCTTTTCCATTGTGACATGTTATGTAATGAGTGTCACCTCCACTTTGCACAAGCGGTGAGACATATGGGGAATATTAGAGGAGCCTTTCTGGGGAAATTAGGAAAATAACATCAGTTTATTTGCAAATTTGAGGCTGGTTGTATCTTTTTAGATCGAGGACAAATCGTGATGGTGTAGTGGTGAGCACTCGCCTCACAGATTCTGAGCTCGTGCTTGAAGTTTGCATGACCTTCCTGTGCACATGTGGATTTCTGTCATTCCAAAAACAGGTGCTTGGGCTGTTGGTAGTGGACTCTAATTTGCCCCTCGCTGTGTGTGTGTGTGTGTGTGTGTGTGTGTGTGTGTGTGTGTGTGTGTGTGTGTGTGTGTGTGTGTGTGTGTGTGTGTGTGTGTGTGTGTGTGTGTGTGTGTGTGTGTGTGTGTGTGTGTGTGTGTGTGTGTGTGTGTGTGTGTGTGTGTGTGTGTGTGTGTGTGTGTTCTGTCAGTGACCTGTCGAAAGTTTTTTATCCTGTAAGTATCCATCAATAAACTGATGTTGGAGCTAAAACTGAAATCTTTGATGCAAATGGATTATTTCACAAGGCCAAATACATGTGAATATAAAGTGTTTCTCTTACCTGTGGGAAGAAGGCAAATCTGTGCGTTATTTTCCAACGATTAGAATTTTCTCACACTGTTCTCTTCTAGGGTGTCAAAGCAGATTCATGTTTTAGTTTAGTGGATTTTAAAGTGTGAAACCCCACACCCATCCATTCTCTACATTTTCTATACTGCTTTTTTTGCTCCCTTAAGGTCACAGAAGGCTCGATCTCATTTACTTATTTAAGGAGTATGAGGAGAGAAAAAATAACATCATAAAATAAGTTAAGTCCGTTGGAGACTATGAAGTCTTACCAGCCATTTGAAAATAGTGTCTCGGATTAAACGAGTAAGGCATTTAATTGCTTAAGGATTCCAGCAGCGATGGACAGTAATATATCATGATGTGGGGGGGGGAAACTAAATACTGTTCTGTCAACAGACAAAGCTTGTCCAATGAGAAAGTTTGAGGTCTGGAGGTTACCTTGTTGAGGGAGCTGGCCTGGTATAATAATGCTGTATTTACCTTTAAATTTAAACGGGGCCTTATGTTTGACCCTCCGTCTTTAAATCGAGCACTTCAATTTGGTCTAAACATCATTTTAGTGTATTTCAGGTTTACAGCTGTGTTTTCTGTGTAATTCTCCAGGTTATTGGGTCTAATTCGTTTGGTGTTTATCTTCTAGTCTCCAGAAGATCGATGGCTTCAAAAACACAGGTGGGCTTTGTTGGTCTTGGAAATATGGGAAACCCAATGGCAAAAAACCTGCTGAAGCACGGATACCCAGTCATTGCTACAGATGTGTTTCCAGAGTCCTGCAAAGAGTTGCAAGAGCTGGGCGCTCAGGTACTGCGAGCTGAACGCCTGCACTTCTTTCTGCACACAAAGTTCCTCCTCGCTGTTCCCTTGTTAACGCGGGGATGATTCCGTTTCTCAGATTGTGGATAATCCTGCCGAGGTCGCAGACAAGGCCGACCGCATCATCACCATGCTTCCCTCGAGTCCCAATGTCATCGACGTCTACACTGGACCCAATGGCGTCCTCAAGTATGCGTCGCTCTCCGGTTATGGCAGTGACGATGGGCGGAACCGTCTCCAAAATTCACCCAAGCTGTGTTTCTTCTCCACAGGAAGGTAAAGAAAGGCTCCCTGCTTATTGACTCCAGCACCATCGATCCCTCTGTGTCCAAAGAAATGGCTGCAGCTGCAGAGAAGACGGGGGCAGTTTTTATGGATGCGCCTGTATCAGGAGGTGATTTTTTTTTTTTTTAATTAATTTAATAATCATCCATTTCTGCAACCACAAAAGTAATTAGATATGTGTCCTTGGAAGAAGCAATCTATTTTTGCAAGTTTTGTCTGACAAAGCTCATTTAAGGTGAAATGTAGAAACACAGCTATTGGTTCCCAACAACTCACGTACATAACTTTATTTGTTTGTTTTTGATTTCACTAAATAGATTTATAAATGTCGTTTCTTTCTTAAAACCTCTACAGTAGTGTTTATTCGGCGGCTCATTGTTGTTGCCTCTGCTTGCACATTCAGTACAGATAAGTGTTCAAAGTTGGTGCAAAAACGGTGGCACTGCAGGTCGAATGCACATAATTTTTAACCCGCCTCATGACTTATTGACGTCCAGCAGCCGTTTTTCGATGGCCAAAGAGCTGCACTTATATTATACAACAAAAACTGTATGTTAAACTTTGAGTTTCTGAGGCGGAGCGCTTAATTTCTTTCTTTCTGCTTTATTACCATGTTGCAACGCAGCCACTGATAAATTGGCAACGGTTGCTGTTGTTTGATTACACATGGATCCTACTATTTCTTGGAGAAGTACATTAAAATCTTAGTTTCTTTGTTCGCAAGCACTCTTGAACAACAACACATCCCTGCATGGGTCTGAAAGCTCGACATCAATGATAAACATGCAAATAAATGAAATGCGAGGAGGCCTAACAAAACAAATCTGTGACACATTTAATTTCAAAACAACTAAAATGAAGCAGAGTTATTAGGTTTTTGCCCCCATTCATTAAAACCCTGAGTCACAAACCACTGCAGCATCGAGCTGCTGGTAACTTTCTCTATTATTTTTTTTTAAACAAATATGGGAACAATTGATGTCAAACAAATTTTAGTTTTATGTGCTACTGGCAGCATTTCTGTGTTTGGTTAAGTTTTATTTTTTATTTTTTGCTGTGTGTTTATTCAAGTTTTTCCATGTGTAGCACTTTTCTTTTACTGGCTGTTTCTCTTGTTTTTGCAGCTCGTTTTTTTTTTTGCATTTGCTTGTGTCACTCAGTTCTTATCGTTACATTTGCAGCATCTTCTTCCTTTCAATATCACACCAGTAAAATATAGATTCAACGACATCTTGATTAATTTTTTTCTTTTTTTACCGCAATTTGGATGTTTCTACACATCAGCATGTTTCAAGTTTTTTATTGGGTAAAGTAAAGTGTTACAGTGTGCGAAAGTGTTTGCTTAATAGAAAGCATCAGCAGCATCCAGTAGCAAAGAAGGAAGAGGCTCGTCCAGTTGTAGTGCAGGTTGTGGTTTGTTTGAACTTGGCCTCGTCAATGTCAAGACGGCCACTCTCTTTGAGTTGAAGTCGCTCTTTTCTTCTTTTTTTTTTTTTTTTTTTTAAATAGTCTGGCTCTAAAGCTTACTAATGATTTACACACTTCCGTCCCATGGAAGTGCACACGGATTAGACTTGCGCCGCTCTCTTGAACCCCCGTGTGCGGCGGCGGCAGCACTTTAACCGGCACAAAAAACCCGAATACGTGTCATACTTTGATAGCGCACGTCAGTCAGCGCCCCCACACCCCCCCCCCCCCCCCCCCGAAATGAAACTGCCTGAACATCTCCGGTCGTCCCACTGGAGTGGAAAGAAGTGGCAGTGTGGTCGAAGCGGGAAAAACAACTTGAAAGCACACGCGGAGAAGACGACCTAATTGAGACAACATGTGTGTTAAAGTCGTTTTCTTAGGTTGGTGCAGTTGACAGGATGGCCAATTTTACCCCGGAGGAAAACTACTGGATTTACTTACAGCGAGGGTAGAAGATGGTGATAATCAAACAAGAAGAGATGAGAAATTGGATTAGTTGTATTTATTGCGTGCAATCTGAGGAGGAGGGTTCAGTTTGAAACTTCAGGTAAAAGCTTCTCGACTACAAAAGTCTGTTTAAAAAAATAAATAAAATTAATCTCAATAAATAAAAACAATAACTTTTTTTGCTTGAGGAGGTTAATTGTCTTGTGCTTTTCTTGTAGTAAATTTCTCTAAGATAGAAACGACTATTTTCAGTTTTTATAACCGAGTCTTTTCAATGAATGGCAGAAAACTTACAGCTCGGCTTTGAAATATTAACCCAATTGTTCAAATTTGACAGTTTTTACAACTCTGGATTTTTCCCCTTTTTTCTTTTTCTTTTTTGATTACAGCACTTCAAGATGCCTGTCGAATCCCTTACTCAGGCCTTTCTTATACCTCATCCTGTCATAACTTCCAGCTCCGTCTGTGTCGATTCCCGTTTAATTCAAAATGCTTCAGGCAGACCGCTCAGGAGGATTAAGGGAGGGGAAACGTATTATACACCCATCTTGGCCCCTCCGCGTTGACTTCCTGTAAAGTTTTGCATTAATTATAAGATTCCGCTGGTTAATTTCTTGGCAACCTTGTCGCTTCCACCTGGTTATTGAGTATTGCTGAGCTTTTTACCCCACGTGAACCTGAACGCCTCGTCAGATGGACAGAAAAATGCAGGCACAGCTGTTTCTAAATTCAGGAAGGCATGACTGAACCTTTTTTTTTTTTTTTTAAAGCAAAGTGAGATCATATGATCGAGTTTCATCTGGTTTTATTTATTTAGTATTTGTTACTATTTTCAATTAGTTTTTGCTTTTTGTTTTTAACTTTGCAACAAAAAAATATACCTTTTGTTTATTTTAATGATTTTGGCTGTAGGTCTAATGTGTTTTTACTATATAGACACTCGAAATGAAAGCTAATTCATCTTAAAGTGAAGACACTTTTTTTAATGTTTGTCTTTGTTTTGGGTCATTTTATAGAATACATGATGTGGAAATGGGAGGTGACGTGCAACAAAGACATGAATTTATTATGTCCATATTGTTATTGTTGAGAGTAAAACCAGTTGCAGAACAAACTGTCTTTCATCGTTAAGATTTAAAGGTAGTAAGCACACTTTGATTCCTAAAGTTTGGCTTTTCATGTTGCAAGAATCTACAATTTTCAGCAACTAGAAAGTAAATAAAAACCTGGCCGGCGAAGGCACATTTACAAAAATTATTAAAATGATGCACAAATCTACTCACTTTAGAAAATCATTTTTGGTGAACACTATTTATTTGCTTAAAGAATTTGTGTATTTGACTTGAACTTGTGTATTGCGTCCCACCCCCACCCCCACCCCCACCCCCACCCCCACCCCCACCCCCACCCCCACAGGTGTCGGTGCTGCCAGCTCGGGGAAACTGACTTTCATGGTCGGAGGAGCAGAGGAGGAATTTACTGCTGCCAAAGAGCTGCTCAGCTGCATGGGGGCGAATGTGGTCTACTGTGGTCAAGTTGGAACCGGACAGGTGTGAGCAGAAACCCATGTTGGCCGGGAAACCGTCCGAACGGGTTTCTAATTCACATTGACTGCGCGGTTATAATGTTTGAGTTACAATCCGTGGTCTCCCGTTCGCAGGCTGCTAAAATCTGCAACAACATGCTTTTAGCTATCGGAATGATTGGGACTTCCGAAACGATGAACTTGGGAATCAGGTGATGTGGCCAAGCTTCTTTTGAGTTGAATGGATGAGCAAGCGTCGCGACGTGAAGCTAAATCCGATTTTCATTCACAGACTTGGTCTCGATCCAAAACTTCTGGCCCAAATCCTGAACATGAGTTCCGGCCGATGTTGGTCCAGTGACACTTACAACCCGGTGCCAGGAGTGATGGAGGGCGTCCCCTCGGGAAACAACTACCAGGGAGGCTTCGGCACTCAGCTCATGGCAAAGGTCAGTTTTTAAATCTTGGCGGCAACCGATATGATTTTTGCGGTTGTAAAACTTGTAGTTTCCTCTTCCAGTTTTTACAGTTGAAGTTATTTTTGGACCAGACAAGATAGGAAATGTAATAATTTAGCATATAATAACCCTTTTCTCTTTCATACATATTCATGTCTGTGCATGTCATTTACTGTAAGTCGCTCTCGGGCTCGCTTCTGTCTCATATATTGTGTATTTAATAGTTATTTCATTGACAGCGTTGCAATAAAGAGCTTCCATGTCGGCCATAATACTTAAAATAATCCGGTGAGCTATTCAGCAGTCGTTTACATGCCTTTTGAAAGGGATCAGGCCTGTATTATTACAACATAGAGAAAAGCCCTTTGGTGTGTGTGTGTGTGGACTTGTGGTTTTGGTTTTTTCCAGAATTTAATTTTCAGTCGAGGCGGCTTGTCTGAAACGTCTGTTTGCCTTTCTCTATCAGGACCTGGGCCTCGCGCAGAACACAGCCACCAACACAAAGACTCCTGTCCCGCTGGGCTCCCTGGCCCATCAGATCTACCGTATGATGTGTGCGCGCGGTTACGCTAGTAAAGATTTCTCCTCCGTATTCCAGTTCCTGCGTGAAGAGGAGGGCCAGTGAAGTCCGCCTGCAGCCCGTCCACAGCCTTTTACCGTGCACAGGACTAACGTAGCATAGTGAGGGGGGGGCTTTATTTTTTTTTTATTACTTTTCCCCTGGGGTTTGTGAAAGAAGTGAAGGCCGGAGAGCTCCTAAACAGCGGGACAGATAACGACGACCTCCTCTCGTGAGATTTCAAGGGTCTATTGTCACATACATTTGTAGGGAAAAAGGAAGAAATCACGAAACACTCCGATTGTCAGGTATTAGGAATTGATTGGTAAACTCCCCGCTCACTATCTGTACAGGCTAAACCACGACATGAATACGGTTCAGTCTCCACATATTTATCATTTGTTTGTGGTCATTTCTTTATGCTGTTTTGTTGTTTTTTTTGTTTTCTGTTTTTGTTTTTCTCTGGTCATCGGGGGAATGGTGTTGGAATTTGTTACTCTGTGTCATGTCATTACGAATTAATAAATAAGGAAAAAAAAAATCCCAGATTTGTCTTCATTGTTGACGATTCACATTTTTTTATGAACATTTTCACATTTCATTCATGTCCTAATTTTCGTGTTGACATTAAGTGTTTACATATACACAAACAGCTGATGCAACCTCATGTATTCAATAGTTTTTGTTTATTTGTCGGCTGATATAAGAAGGTCTTGGATAAGCTTTTTTGGAAATCCCTGAGCAATTGCAGATTACAAGCGTCCATTCCAATGAAGCCAGACCACAGACAGACTTTCTGTTTGAAACAATCGCAATTTAAATTGTAAATGAGGTCGGTTCAGCTTCTTGCTGCACAATGTCTGCTCCAAGAGTCTGACAGTCAGCCAGGTGAATGGGTTTACTTTAATTTCCCCAAACTGACACAAAGCTGAAGCCAGTAATGGAGCTCTCTTGGGATAATGTTCCTCTCAATTTACCTCCAAAGCTTCGCCTGCTTCCTTCGCGTAGAGCAGCCGTCTCATTATTTGGGGATCTGTCCTTCTTTTCTATCCCCAACATCAGAGAAGGAGGGCGGCATGTTTCTGATCTGTAGTTCCCCAAGACCCACTGAGGGGCCAAGGTGCCACAGGTCAGCCGATCACAAGACAAACCCATAAAAAGTCCATTAAGCGCTGTTGGCTGAGAGCCGCGTTGTCATCCAGTTGATAGGCGCTGCAAACAGAGCAGCACTTTGGTCTGAGGCCTCCTGCACACACACACACACACACACACATACACACACACACAGCAAGTTACAACATCTTCACTTTGTTCCATCCACGAGCCTGATCGTGTTTCATGTTTTGTATGGAAATGTAAACGGGAGCTGAAAATTGATACAGATCTGTGCAGAAATGTTGATTAGAGTGTTTCTGGGAGGAAGAAAGTCAAGGAATGGATTTTCTGTTAATGTAGATTATGATTATGAAGATTTTTATACGTTTATAGATGGACATTTCTTAATTTTGAATTCTGAAAGCGAAAATTGTCCAATTCTGCAGGATGTCTGAATTTTATAAATATTTCCTGTAAAATAATGTCAGATGACGTTGATTTGTTTATCTAATAAAAGAAAACCTGATTACGTTTAGCTATCTGGTCATCGAATTATTCGACGAGTCTAACGCGCATTTAGTTTATTGCAACGTGATGAAATGTGTTTTTTTAATAGTGGTGTATCTAGTATTTATCTTTTCAAATAGATTACACCATTAACAATGAAATCATTAACAATGAATGACTTTGATTGACTTAATAGCAGATCACATGTGTTGTCTGTGCCTCCTTAACAATAATTTAGAATGATTTAGTAGTCATTTCAAAATGTTAAGTGTGTGTGTGTGTGTGTGTGTGTGTGTGTGTGCGCGCGCGTGTGTGTGTGTGTGGGTGTGTGTGGCCATTGAACGCGTCCAGTTTTGGGGGGATTGATAAGCTTTATTTGGATGAATTGAATGAAGTGCGCACACTTTGCGCCACGTGCGCGCCGCGTTGCATCCAGAAAGCTCAACGCCCTCAGACGTGTGAACATCGTGGCTCCCTCTCAACCAGCTCTCCCTCATTTTTTTGTTCTCAGCCGCTTTTTAAAACCAAACTTACCCTTTTGTTCACGACGCTGTGCAGTGTTAAATAAAAAGCAGGTTTCAGCTCGTTCACCAAGACAATGCAATAAAAAACAACAACAAAAAATTAAACTTGGCAACATGCACTGACCAAAAAAGAAGAAGAAGAATTTTTTTTTTTTTTTAAACACGATGCTTTTTTCTTGTGGGTGCAGACTGGACTACTCACTCTTGCCTACGAGCTATGAACTTGGGCCATAAAGATTTACAGCCTCAAAAGGTGGGAAAACTCTATTAAAAATAAAAAGGTGCTCAAATTTAGTTGGGTACACATTCGTCTGCATATGTGGTCTCAACTTAAAATACTGATGTGGGGGGAAAAATGAATATCTGAATGGTAAAACAGCTTGTTCGTCACTCAGGTCTATATTGGCCACACAGTGCTCCCGCGCAGCTGCAAGAAGAAAAAAAAAACTGAGAAAGAATTTGTTTTGATGTAAACGCATTTTTAGTTTTAATGTAAAAAAACTAAGGGAGGTTGTTTTTTTTTTTGTTGTTCTGAGTAAAACAAGAGTTCAACCGAAATAACTTCTGGCATGACATTAATCCCCAAAGTCTCTTTTTACTCCGAAATATTTCTTCTTAAATTTGCATTTGTCGTGCCACTGGATTTTCCTCTGGGGCCTACTTATTTGCAAAGTCTACTGACTGACAAAAAAAGAGCAGAAATAAAGTTGCTTGTCATAAAAAAAATAAAATAAATCGACAGTCGACTTAGACTCAGTCGTGCGTTTTGCTACTTTCTCTTAGTAAAAGTGGCTGTTTGGCACGGCTGCAACATTCAACTTGACCTTGGCCTCCAGACGCGTCCAACTCGCCTGAGAAAGAGCTTAACAAAATGTGGACATGTTTTTGGGAACGATATACTTCTATTTGCATCGGCTCGTCGTTGTGCAAAATATCTGGGGACGAGCTGTCGACGAAATGTCACAGTGCGCGTTCGAAATGATTAAAACGCAGGTAAACGTCTGTGCGTAATGGCTGCGCGTAAAGTCACAACTTAATGGTAAACTGTGAACAAAAATTCAATACGTCAAATGAAGTGCAGTTGAAATCCGTAGCCTTGATTGAAGTGCAAGGAAGTAAAACTGTTTTAATGTGAAACTAAAAACAACTTGAATTGGAAACTCTTTTTTTTTTACCCGTCATCCTCGAAGATACAGATTGGCACATTCCACTGCACATCAGCGTGAAAATACATATAATATATTTCTACTTTATTTCTCAGGTTATCTATTACCAAATTGTTAAAAAAAAAAAAAAAACAGCAACTAAAAAAAACTGATTTGTTTTGCAGCACCATGTGACACACATTCATGTCACAGATCCACTCAAAATTCCACATCTCAATATATTTTAAAATCCTAACCCTCTCCTGTTCTGACTGCTTTAAAACAAACACCGATGTTCAGTATCTCCACGAACACGCAGCCTGATCTGCATTATCTGATGTCTAGACGTTTATCGTCTCCTTTGCATATCACGTGCTTGGCCCTGGCCAATAACCTCGCGATCTTTATGTACTCAGGCGTGTTGGTATCGTTACTCCGCCGGAGTCCCTGTCTCTGCTCAGTCGAGGGGGTTTTGAAAAAGAGTTGGTCGTCTCAATGTAGGGCATGCTATGACCGCCTCATTGCTCCTCCACTCGCACTGGATTGACCCGGTGATGTTCCTCTACGACAACGGCTTGGATGAGAGAAGCAAGAACATGGAGGGATTTACCGGAGGCAATTTCGCTGCGAACCAGTGCAGGAATTTGTTAGCGCATCCGACCTCGCTGGCTCCCAGCACCACCTACACTGCGAGCGAGGTGCCAGTCTCTGGCATGGGGGAGCCTGGCAAACAATGCAGCCCCTGTTCCGCCACGCAGAGCTCGCCCAACGCATCTCTGCCCTATGGATATTTTGGCAGCAGCTATTACCCGTGCAGGATGTCGCACAGCGGCGTCAAGGCGTGCGCGCAGCCCTCCGCGTATGGCGACAAGTACATGGACTCGTCGGTCTCCGGCGAGGAGTTCTCCAGCAGAGCCAAAGAATTTGCATTTTACCAGGGTTATTCCTCAGGCCCGTACCAGCCCAGCTACTTGGACGTGCCCGTCGTACCTGCGCTCAGCGCGCCGTCTGAGCCCAGGCACGAGTCCCTGCTGCCCATGGAGCCTTACCAACCGTGGACCATCACCAACGGATGGAGTGGTCAAGTTTACTGCACCAAGGAGCAACCACAGTCAAACCCCCTGTGGAAATCCTCACTACAAGGTATTTTGGGCTGTTTTTCATCAAGCGTAAAATATGCAAGAATAACTGCAAAAACATGTGCATGCAGTGAGAGTGAAATCTTTTGGAAGAAGAAACTTGAAGTCAAATGAATCCACAGATGCAGGCGTGTGTGTGTGTTTATTTATTTTTGCCATTACTGCCCAGTCAGGTGTCGATCTAACGTTGCATTTCTCTCCACAGACTCTATTTCTGGGGGCGACAGCTCGATCCGCCGTGGGAGAAAAAAGCGTGTGCCATACACAAAGGTGCAGCTCAAAGAACTGGAAAGAGAGTATGCCACCAATAAGTTCATCACCAAGGACAAACGGAGGCGGATTTCCGCGCAGACGAACCTGACAGAGAGACAAGTGACAATCTGGTTCCAGAACCGGCGCGTAAAGGAGAAAAAAGTCGTCAATAAATTCAAGGGCTCCAGTTAGCTCTGGAGATACTGTAACCGGAAGTGAAAAGCGCACATGGATGTCCTTTTCATCCAAAAAAAATATCTAAACTCTGCTATAATTTATTACCTTATGAACTGTTTCGTTGCCAGCAGAGCAGCTGTTTTTTTTGTTGTTTTTTTGTTTTGTTTTTTGTTTTGTTTTTGATCCTCACATTTCCTTCCTCACTTATTAATTGGAACCAGTCGATGGGGCCTGTTTGACAGAAGATCGGAAATGCGTTGGATCGTGCTGATCGTTAAGGTGTCTCGACGTGAGACGCGTTCATTTCCACTGAACAATAAGATATTCAACTTGTAAACATGAGACCCTCCGACGAGGATTCGTTTTTCGAGGTGATATCACTGTAAACACGAACGTGTCTCCTCTGTGATTACTGAAGCACAAAAAGGCCCGGCTAAAACATATGTATTTAAAAAAAAAAAAACTGAATTAATTTAATAATTTCATCTGAAAGATTTAAACTTCCAAATAAACTGAGTTTGGAAGCTTGAAATTTAAAGAGTTCGTCATTCCATGAAAAAAAAAGAGCCTTTATACCTTCATATCATCAAACTAAAATCTCTCTGACATGAGATTATTTCTGCATATTGATCCACACGTTATTTCTTTTTGAATACAGGGTTTTTATATTTGTTCTCGCTCAGACTAACTTCGCCTGCCTTTGCATTTTCTGCCTCTCACTGAAGAAAGATTTTACAGAATAGCGCTGAAGCTTATATTTAAACGTGTAAATACTATGATTGCATTTATCTATCCTCCAGTTTTTGATTGCAAATAGCCAAAGTTTTTTTTCAACAATAAATCTTTGAGAGACGCAGTGTGAGCTTGTCTTTTTCATTCCTTATTTTTCGTTCGAAATTGAACAAAAAAAAAAATCGATCGATCCAAAACAGATTTAATATCAGCCTCAAATGGAAATGTCTTGTAAACTTGTAAATTGTGCATGTTTTACTTTTAACGTGAAAATTGTGTTTGTGCGGATGTGGGCCTGCAGAGAGGAGTGCTGCAGTCTGCAGCCGTCAGGAGTGGGTCGCCATCTAGTGGCGAGACTATGGCAGTGCAGTAGTGCATAACTGCGTGTGTGTGTGTGTGTGAGAGAGAGAGAGAGAGAGAGAGAGAGAGAGATATTTAATCGCCTTTTGTTCACTTTGGAAATTATATCTGCCTTTATTAATGTTAAATTATAACGACATTAACAGGTGTTTTTCACCCCCTCTTCTTTTTGTTCTTCTTCTACTTCTTCTTCTCCTTCTTGTTCTACTTCTTCTTGTCGTTGTCCTTGTTCTTCGTCTTCGTCTTCTTCTTCATCATCTTCTTCTTCTTCTTCATTCTTTACTAATTCCTCTCAGTACAAGAATCAAAATGCATTTATCCTTCTTTTTAACTCTAGTTTCTTGCTTAAACCAAGCAAAAATAGATTTAACGAGTTACAAAGAGTGAATGCAATCGCAAAAACGTTTTTTAATGTTATTGAAGCGCTTTTCCAAATGTACACACCACTAGTTCTAATTAATAACTAACTTTTAAATGTAGCTTGTATATTTTAGGATATATTAACACTCAATCGAAAGCTTGAAATTTGTACAAATAAATGAATAAAATAAAATAAGTAGGCAACTTGAAAAAACATAAAGCTTAAAAGAAGACAATATTCCTTTTTATTTCACCTTCGATTAGTTTAGGTTTATAGCTGCAGTATTTTCTTTTCTTTTGTTATTTTGGACACAACCTGAAACGTTAAGATAACTTGTTCCAAGCGCGTGTGTGCGCCACCATGGAGCGGCGTGTCTATTTTTACGCACAGACCTTTGGCTCATGATTCGCAGTTGAATTTAGTTCACCCCGCTCACTCGTCTTACTTAGACATTTAGAATACTTAGAAATTAGTAATTTCGTGCGTTATTTGGCCCTCGTCTGTGTCTTGTACCAAATAAATCATGTAATCCTGCTCCAGGCCAAGAACAAAACGTGCCAGTGTAAAAATAACCGCGTCCGTGTGGTTACTGTGCTCCGGGCTGAGTTTGAAGGATGAAGCAGGGCCATTAAAGACGAGCATATTTTCACAGTAACCAGGCAGCACCCTCTGCTGAGCGTCACCCTCTCAGCTCAGGCACAATGTTCAAGCCACCGGACAAACAAACGCAGACAAGTTTATCGTCTCGCTCAAGGCCAGGCTGCTCTGGATGGAGTGGCCTTCTGCGTGGTGTCATTCAGGGAGCGTCGCGTGGTTTTATCAGGCGTTTCATCTGCTTTCACTGCGGTTGTTTTTTTGGCTCTGAATGGAGTGTTTTCCGGAGTAAATATTATTTTATCTTGACATGAAGTCAGAAAGCTCTTCATGAATGGGGACCCCTCTCGTTTTGTGTTATTGCTCCACCTAACAGTCACACTGAAAACTGCATCTTTACTGTCAAAATCCATCCTGCAAGCTGCTGCTGGCCTCAGCAGCAGCGTGGCATCAGCTATTATAATGAAAGCATATTAACGCTTCATAAAAGTTTATTCTCGGGAATCAACATTTATACTGTTGTTGGATTTAAATACAAATAGAGTGAGTGAAACCTGCGAAATAACTCCCCCAAAAAGTCTAAAAACAGAAACCAAACCACTCAAATTGAGATAAATACATGAATAGGAATAATAAGTCAATATATCTATAAATATTTTACTGTGTATTCATGACAGGTTGACGTGTTTTTCTGTTGTTCAAATTGTAAATGAACTTCGATGAACTTCAGGCAAGAATAAAAGTGTTTATTGCAGGTGGAGATATTAGATATCAGAGTGCACCCACAAATAAACTCACGCAAACAAACAAATAATTCAGAGTATTTAAAAGAAGACATGTTTACCCGAAAGCTGACAATTAACTTTTTTGTCTTTTAAATATTGACGTGTTAATTCCCCCTCCTGCAAACTGCTCGTTTCAATAAACAACAGAAACACATATGAACTCAGTGAGGACAGTCTCTGTTCTACTCCATTAAATTGACTTCTGCTTTTATGACACACTCGACTCGGCCTATACCTTCATGGATAAATCAGTGAATCAGTGGATTTTTTTTATTTATTTTTTTTTAACGCTTCTCGTTTGGTGATTTTTTACAGCGTGCAGCGTCATCTGTGACCCCCCACCTCCTAAAAAGTGCCCCGTTTCCGGCTCAGGCCCCCCAGAGGTTGTCAGACTCCTCCAGTCTGATCACAACGAAGCTGCGGTTTGATTTCAGGAGATCTTATTGGTTTTTTTGTTTTGTTTTCTTTGTTATACTTTGTTTTTTGAGGTTTTTGTTGTTGTTTTTGTTTTAGATTGAAGCATGAAAACGAAATGAGATAAAAAGGTGAATTATTCATACAAAATTCAGATTTTTGCTGACTCCTATTTATTTAAATAATTTAAAGATTTTTCAAAAGGGAGAACATTATGAGACAAGTGTGTTTTTCCTTTTTCTAACTATTTTATTAAATGAAAACTATTCAGCTTAGTTAACACATTTTTTAAAACACTGAGTCAAAAAAAGGAAATATTATGAACAAAGCAATATAATAAAAACAGATTTCTTTATTCTAGTTATTTGAACCACAACAGATTTGTCCTAAATTTAAAGAACCCCCCCCCCCCCCCCCCCCCCCCCCACACACACACACACACACACACACACAATTTCTGCATCATTTCTGGATTTACTATAGCTTCACACATTTGGGGGATTTTCACAGACGCATTTTTTATTTATTTATTTTTTGCACAAACATTAGAAAGAGCTCCGTTGTGGAACAAACCCCGGGAGCCAGGAAAAGCAGGAGCTGCAGGCACATTCCTCCCGAAGTGTCGGCCCTAAGTTCTGGGGAACCAAAGAAAACTATATTTTCAAAAGGTTCCCCTCACACTGACCACCAGTGTGTTTTGCGAAAATGTGCAAATAATCAGCTTTAAGAAGCGTCTGATAATGTAATTAATAGTTTATCAATCGTTGAAGAGTTTCAATGTCATTTGATCAACAGCTTTAATGTGTCCTAATATATATATATATATATATATATATATATATATATATATATATATATATATATATATATATTTTTTAAACTGTAGGCTCCATCTGATTATTATCCAAGGCAATAAAGCGATTTACATGATTTAGGCCACGTGCATTTGAAAAAATATACATATATCCAACTGTTTTCAGTTAAAATTGCGTTTTTAGGCAGCCTATAGTTTATTCATATAGATAAACATTTACATAAGCCGAGAGAGAGATTAGTCGTTCCTTTGTGTTGCTCGCATGCCTATGGTTCACTCCTCCTACAGCAGACGTGGGTGACTGGCGGCCCGCGGGCCACACGTGGCCTCCATCTACATTATATGTGGGCCATGAGCCAATTTAGAAAAAAATCTATCATATATTGGTTTCATGGATTATGGGAGTAGAGACGTCGTTTTCACAACACTTCGAACTGATCCTCTGAAATTAAAACATCCAAAATAAATCAATCAAACGTTATTATAGTGTTTATAAATATAAATATCCTGTCACTGTTTTTAATCCTCTACTGAGGATTATAGTGTGGTTCTCACAATCAGCGAAATGGTCCATTTCTTTCCTAGAAAAGTACATTTCTGGGCTTCATAAGCTTTGAATCTATTTTGTGTAGGTGCAATTCTTCAAAAACTGCAAGTTAAAAATAAATAAATACATGTAATAACCGGGTGCGCGCATGCTGCTTACATATCGCCATTCACTACTACTTTCGTCAATAAAAGAATAGTACTTTCACAGTAATAACCCACACAATGAGTGAAGGTCACTCCCTTGAAGTCAAGCAGCCAAGCACTTGGCCAGAGTGAAATATTACAGTCTCCTAATGCTTCCCTGCAGATGACAAATTCCCGGGCTTTGATGTGCAAAACGTGAATTTCGACTAAATTCCAAAATTGGCTGCATAACAGGATTAGTGATATGTGACACATGTGCCCACTTATACTCGACGGTGATGACAAATGAAAATGGATTGGGCTGTGGGAAATAGCCCGTGTCCAAAGGTTTATATTGGGCGTTGCAAAGAGAGAACAGGCGACACAAAGACATGGAGCCCCTTCGGCAAATACTTCTATTTTTCATAGCTCGTGAACAGGCACATTTACGTCTCCATTAATGCCTGTTTCACCAAGAAACCATCGGCGGATTATCCTCGCGTGAACTTCAACGACAGTGCTCCTGACCTTCTTCTAATTTTACACCGAAACTTTATTTCTGTGCACAGGGAATCCTGCTGAACGCAGCGTCTGAGCGTCATTACGCACAAGTTCACACCTTCAAAACAGAAGCTTTCTTTGCGTAAAAAAAAAACACACAGGTTGGCACGCATGTGATCATATACATATATATATATATAAGAGTAATGCAACAGCCTCGACTTGGCATGATTGAGTGATCCCCACAATCCCGATGGAAACAAATGCACAGCAACAATGAGGAGGGGATAAACGAGCCTCACTTTACAATCTATTGTCTTTTTGTTTCTCGGTACGAACCGAGACTGGTGCCTGACAAAAGTGCAGTATGACTCACTTCGCTCCACCACTTGTGCACTTAGATTGCTCTAAATATAACCCAGTAACTATATTAAATGGTCTTGGTCACATGGCGGATTCATAACGTTTGTGTGGCCGGGCAATTAAAACAATTCTAAGTCAAATATCTCGCAAATAAAAGTTTTGCCTGTGTATTATGGTGAAGTCTCAAGTTTGACAACGGTTCTGCTCTGGTCGTCATCTGAGCCACAAAGTCTGAAACTTGAATGAAAAGCAAAGTCGTTGCTTTCATGGTGGGGAAGAAAAGTGTTATTAATCTTTAAAAGTGGTCAGATGTTGTCCGCGGAGGTTAAGGTGAGGGTTAAGTTTGAGGGTTAGGTCTAAAAAAAAAAAAACGTATCAGCATAAATTCCAGGTTAAGCAGCTTGGAGTGAAATTGAATACACTTCTCAGCCCTTTTCCCACCGTGTAATATGATAATTTTAACAACAACAGTCACAGACATGGACAGACAGGAAGATCCCGAGAGAAAATCCACATTCAAAGCTGCTTCAAAAACTCTTGAAAACGTTCCTGAGCAAAAGTTGCCTTTCAGTATCCCTGTATGCGGGCAAAGGTCTACTTTATAAACTCTTTGACTCGAGCCTACACGTCGAGACGTAGGCTATCTGTCATTTTGTGCCAGTGGTCACATGGCTTTGGCCCTCAGGAATGGATAGAGATGGATCCCCACGTCAGCTTGTACGTCTAAGGATTTCTGCTCCAGCAGTCTGCCTCAAAGTGACTGGGGCGCAGCGTCGCGGAGGAACTATGCGAGGATTATTACAGTAGGTTCTCGCAGCAGAATATGGATTTTGATGAGCGGATTTCTGGCTCCAACATGTATTTACCGAGCTGCACTTACTACGTCTCCGGAGCGGACTTCCCGGGTCTCCCTCACTATTTAACCCAGAGCCAGTCCTCTTGCCCCATGACCTACTCCTACCAGTCCTCCGCGCTGCCACAGGTCCCGTCCGTCAGAGATGTGGCTTTCAGAGACTATGGCATTGATACTTCAAGTAAATGGCACCACAGCAGGGGGAGCCTATCGCATTGCTACGCTGAGGACATCGTGCACAGGGACAGCTGGACGAGCCCGACCTCTCGCGGGGGAGAGATCCTGGTGAAAAGCGGCTCCGGCGCCAGCGGCTCCTCCAACCCGACGCACGGCTTCTACGGCACCGTGGGCAGGAACGGGGTCCTTCCGCAGGCGTTCGACCAGTTCTTCGACACGGCGTACGGGAGCGCGGAGAACAGCGGCGCGGCAACACCCACGGCACAACCGGCGGCCGAGACGGACAGACACGCCAAGGCGAGCCCCGCTGCCGCGCACCCGGGCTCCGACACGGCGGAGAGCTGCAGCCCCAAGTCTTCCTCCGGACACAGCGAGGAGAAGCAGAGCAAGAGCAGCAGTGAGTCGACCTGCTTAATGCACGCAGCAAAAAAAAAAAAAAAAATCTCTTAAATCCTTTTATATGCACTTTTATAAGCACGTAAGGTTTATGGAGGGCCTGCAGATTTACCCTATAACAAAACTATGTTATAAACTGCAAGATCACGTGCTTGGGATTGAAATTGGCCGTGAAGACTTTGGCGTTAAGCTTGTCTTGAAGATTTCAAACAGGATCTACACTTTAATCTTCATCTGTCTGCCTGTATGATGACCCTGCTATTGTATTTGTTTTTACTTAAATGTCAGTAAAATGACAATGTAAACATTTCCCTCTCAGCCATGCGCCACATTTATGTCTGTGTGAATTCGTTCATCACGTCTAATGTGTTTAGTTTTGTTTTTTGTTGGGTTTTTTTCATTTAGCTTTTGATTTATTCATGCTGGAGCATTTCCTCCAAAGATTTCAGTTTTAACCCAGCTTCCTAAGATAAATATTTACACATTCACTGGATTTGCAGGGATTTAATCCAACAACTGTTTTTCCGTGACGGAATTTGCTCCACTAAGACTAAAACAACATCTCTTACATCCCGGGTGAAATAAAAAACGGACACTCAAAGCGTATCAGATACATGATCCCCCATGTTTGGGTTAGGCCCACGCCCAAACTCTTAAACCCCAAGTATGGTTTTACAGATTTCTTTTTTTTTTTTTACTAAGTTTTCACAACTTCCGACACGCCATCCCTCATGCCCAACATGTTCCACCATCAAGCCCAGTCTTTGTTTACAAATGTGGGTCCTGTAGGGCCTGAGAGGAGAGGGGGGACACTTGAACTCCAAAGACCACCACCACTGCTTCAAAGCGACAAATGATTTCATGCTACCATACAACGTGTGCGTGTTTATAATATGTGAACTTTGTTTTGCAGACGGGCAGAGGACGCGCAAGAAGAGATGTCCATACTCCAAGTATCAGATCAGGGAACTGGAGAGGGAATTCTTTTTCAGCGTTTACATCAACAAGGAGAAGCGCCTGCAGCTCTCACGGATGCTCAATCTGACAGACCGCCAGGTCAAAATTTGGTTTCAGAACAGGAGGATGAAGGAGAAGAAACTGAACAGAGACCGTTTACAGTACTACACCACGAACCCCCTCCTATAAAAAACAAAACAAAACAAAAACTGAACAAAGACTGCAGCTCATTGAGACGCATCCACACCATTATCATTACCTGGACGAGATGACAGGTTTTAATGTGCCAATCCATTATTATTATTATTATTATTATTATTATTATTATTATTATTATTATTATTATTATTATTATTATTATTATACTCTACCCTACATTATTCTACCTGACAGCTATTTTCCACATTTTAAAATGTGTTGTATGTATGTTGTGTTTACGCAGAAAACCAGACGTGTCTTTGAATTTTCTTTATATTATTTAATAACACACAGAAACGTGTGTACTGCCTTCTCAAAAAAAAAAAAAAAACAACCCACGACTTTCCCACAAAATTAAACTTTACTTCCCAGTTTTGCGCACTTACACGCTTTTCTGGTATTTTTTTTTTTATGTATGTCCAACATCTAATGACACTTTCTTTCTCCAGTTTATGCACGCACATGTATCTTTTCAAAAAAGAAATTTGAACATGAAATGTACGATTGGAAATGTATTTCCTTTGTCATTGCGCAAATACATCTTCGATGACCCTTTTTTGCGTAATTTGGAGACTCGTCATGATGCTGCAGCCTCGACAATACTGGTCAGAACCGCATGGTTATGAAATGAGTTAAGTTATAATCCCACACAGAGACAGTTCGCTCTTCTCTTGCATTTATATGTAAGACTGTGATATTTAACATCTGTGTCTCGCCCCCAACACAAGCGCTTTGTTGAGATCTTCGCCGTAAAGTTGGATTATTCCCCAACTTCATCCAAAGGGCAAACCGCTGGTAAAAGAACCAAATCCCCAAATGAAACATAATCCCATATTCTGTTTTATATGCCAGCACGTGGACTGTATCAGATGCGTGAGATCTATGTCTGATGCGTTTTATTCCTTAATGGCTGGAAATAGGATCTGCTGAAGCTATTTTTTTGATATCCATTACAAAGGGTTGATTCATTTCTTGAGGGGGTTGTAGTGTGCGTTGGCTGATTTTTCTTTTTAAACTTAACACGACTGTTGGAGTTTTTACACGCGTTTGCATCCAACACACTCGTCTTCTCAAACTAGGTGAATCTGAATGATATGCGCTCCCATGAAAGTTGAATCTTGACCCACTGAGATGAATAAAGACAAATGCAGAGCCTTCCATCATTAACTCAGCCACCACAAACCCATCATTTATTCATCATCTAAAGAGGTTTAATGCAAACAAACAAAAAAAAACCTTACACCAATCTTATGAGCAAAGCAATAAAGTCACTTTATGAAGAAGCGTGTTAACTTGCAAATGAAGGAAACGGGAGATAAAAAAAAAAATGTAAAAGTTGGTTTCAGGTGGCTTTATATCCACCGCCAGGCTCTTGAGAAGAGCTTGAATGGCCTGTCATAAGCTAATAGGGGTCCTTGTGCCTTCCTTATACTGTGCATCCTGTGAGGCTCCCAGGAATTCCGCTTTGATTGCTGCACATCCTCCCAGTTGCTCCAGTAACTTGGCCATAAAACGCGGATTCGTCTGGAGCATTTGGAGTGTAGTGCAATAAAGCGTCTGAGACCAAGGTTATTAACTGTGACTAAGGGGCTGCAAAACAACGGCTGGAAGCATTGAAAGTTGTGTTCACGGACCCTTCCTGCGTCATTTCTTTCAGCATCTTACAGTGGCAGGAATATTCTTGCCCTGTGTTGTGTTTGCAGGCGTTTGTCTACCACCTGTGGCCACTGGGTGGCGCTCCTCAGATCAATGTCAATGCCGTGAATTGAGATATAAAAGAAGTTTGACTCGCCGTTCAAGCCGCTTTAAAATATATCACCATCTCGGGAATTCACAAAGGTAGGCACAGCAATATTGTCGTGTGCAGAATTTCTTTTTTTTTTTTTTTATTTTTTTATTTGACTTCATAAGACTTTTCTTTGTTTTTGTTGTTTATTTTTAAATCTCTCAATGTCCCGGATCATTTCCATCTGTAAGTCACTAATCTGTAGGTTGCTGTTTCTCATTGTGCACAATGAATCATGAGAGGATTGCTGGAAAATTGCCAGAACAAAACGAGGCAGTTGTTTGCTTCGGACTTCAGATTTAGTTGTGGATTCTCGGGTTGTGCAACTAACTCGGAGACATAGACTGAGAAATAAACTTTGCATTAAGTCTGCATATCTCAGGTATTTTACAGCCCAATATTTGTTATAGTCATCCAACCGTTTCAAAGGTAGGTTATGCATCATTTATGTAGTCTAATTTTGATTTACGTGGCATGGCCGGGCTGAGGAAAACCTAAACATTAAAAATGGAAAGTTGAATTCATCCTCGTGTGTGTGTGTGTGTGTGTGTGTGTGTGTGTGTGTGTGTGTGTGTGTGTGTGTGTGTGTGTGTGTGTGTGTGTGTGTGTGTGACCTTGTGTGTTATTGTGTGTACTCGCTGGTGAACACACACGTAAAACATTGGATGAAACTGTGAGGATTTAAATTCAAATCATGCGTCTTTGGAATAAAATCAAATGTGCAACACTCGATTTATATGATTAATAATGTAATGTGAGAATATTGTTAGGGGCCTGATAATTAAAGGACATCTGACCCATAGCAAACAATGAAACATGACAGGAAATAATCCGGTGGGGTTAATGGTTATTCTGATTCATTGCAGCGAGACTGCTGCAGGTTTGACGCCATATTAAATGGCTGTACATAAACTGCAGCACTGATTTCTAGACTTTATGGCTCCAGACTTAAAGTGAAGATGGACGTAACCGATGTTGTATTTTAGTGCAAACCCCACCTTCAGACACGTTTTAGGCTGACCTAAATCTGTAGGCCTGTGTTGGCTGTAATCCTCTAGCCCTGGTCGTATTTAAAAGAGGCCTGTGTTCGTATATTTCTTGTTTTTAAATGCTGCTCTGCAGGTCAGTGATTTGTGTTTGTCTCTTCGATTAAAAAAAAGAAAAGAAAAAGATATTGTCATGTTTGTATTTATTACTTGTAAGGCGTAGTTGTGTGCAAAATTGAACATAGAAATGGAATAATTTTGCGTAAAATAAAGTATCATTACAAATGGATTTGGATAAATATAGTTTTGCATTTTCATAAAAACAAAGCACCTAATGAAGTTAAATAAAATACATTATGAAAATACACACTACAATAGGATAAAGGGGAATGTTTTTTCTAATACCATTATTTTTTATTAAATTAATTTAAGATTTCAACTCAATTCAAGATGACGTAAACTCTCGGCATGCAGCCTCTTAAAGGGTGTGTGGTGTCGGGAGAGAGAGAAAAAAATGCGTAAAGCAAATGCGTAATATAGGAATCTCTTTCTGTCCATTGCGGTTCTTCGAGGACAATATAGCAAAATTAACCAGTCCTAATGTAATCTAATCAGAAACGAGCTAGTTTCTGTGCAGTCTTGCCAAAAAATTAGACGATCATTAAGAAAATGTAGCTCCAGGGTATTCAGCCGCGGCGCTTCACTGTGCCTGCGTGTCACCTTTATACTTTCGCTATAAAAGTTGTCTGGACGCAATCGTGGCTTTTTGCGCCCACAATATCCACGCCGCAATTAGATAAGCTCGATGGCTCTGAGAGAAGTGACTTTGTATTGGCAGGGAGCAGCAATGCGACAAGATGAAATATCGTCGACTCTGCTGTTGGACAGTCCAGGAGGAATTTTAAAAGTATAGAGGCCAATAATAATCATTAGAGCAGCACGGGAAAGGTTAGCAGTCCCTCGGCAAGAGAGTCACTCAGGACATTCTGGATCTTTTGATACGCCTCGAGTTTCTCTCAGGCTCCTCCAGAACCCTTCATTTTTACAGTGTTGTAAAACTGGCCATAAAGCTATGCATTGTACATAATTGTAAAAGACAGCTTTCAACAACTGGCGTTGTCGAATTGGGGTTGTTGTTGTTGTTGTGGTGAACATTTACATGTGGAGCAGCAGACCTGCAGATGGCCGATGGAGAAATATCAAAAGGAGATTTAAATATTTGACTTGAAGACCCTCTGATGCGCCACTTTACCCTCACAGTTTTCTCTTTACTTAGCCTAAAACAAAATATACGGCAGAGTGGAGTATGCCTGCTTGGACTGGGAGGAGTCTGTAGTCGCCTGGTGTTTTAATTGGCTACAGGCTACAGTGAGAAGCGTGAGTATCAGTAATTATTCAGCAATGTTTTGCACAAGAAATGTCAGCCAGAAAGGGCTATCTTCATCCTCCGTCAAATTATACCACAACGATGACATGCCCCAACAACCAGGCTGGAAACTCGTTTTTCGTGGACTCTTTAATCAACGTGAGAACCGACAGTGGTTCTTATTACCAAAGTAACAGCGTGTATCTGCCACCGGCGTCGGAATATTCATATGGACTCTCCGGAGGCGCCTGTTTCCCGGGGATCGGTAAACGCAACGAGCCGTCCACCCAAAGCGTGATCCCGTCTTCTGCTCCGTATGTGCAAGGGATGGAAACGTGGCTGGAGACGTCGAGATCGTGCCGGGTGGACCAGCAGGGCGCCCAGCATATGGCTCAGTGTTCCTTCTCGCCGAGCATAAAGGAGGAGAGCGCATATTGCCTCTATGAGTCTGACAAATGTTCCAAAGGAGCCACGGTAGATGACATATCCTACTCGGCTGCGTCGTGCCCCGTCACCGGCAGCACCGTGCCGGTCCCCGGCTACTTCCGTCTGTCTCAGACGTACGCGTCCTCCCGGCTCTATCATGACGTCCAGCCAAACATGAATCACTTCAGTCTGCAGCGACCCGCCCGCCTGGACAGCCAGCCGTCGCAGCCACCGTCCTCCGCCGCCGCGG
This sequence comes from Blennius ocellaris, assembly GCF_963422515.1. NCBI lineage: Eukaryota > Metazoa > Chordata > Actinopteri > Blenniiformes > Blenniidae > Blennius > Blennius ocellaris. The sequence goes on from NC_137657.1 coordinate 9,140,821, forward strand.
AGCCGGAGCGCGCGGAGAGCCACGAGGAGGCGCCTGTCTCTGCGCCCTGCGCCCCGGCCAGGGACGAGGACAGCCGCCTCTCCTCGGAGGGCTCGTCCTCCCCCGAGCCAGCCGAGACATGCGGTGCGGAGTGTCCAGAAAAGCCCGTTAAAGGTGAAGAGCTCACGGTAGAAAATGTGGTGCGAAGCTGCATTTTCATGCGTCTATTGTTCTGCAAGTAGTGATTTCCAACTGTACAATCATGCTTAGGGAACGCTCAAGGCTGGGGCTTTTTTTTCCTTTTTCTTTTTAAGCTCAGCATTTATTCACACTTCTGTGCCTGTCTGGTATTTACCGGTTTACCGGACACGAGGCGAAATTGAATGTGATTGAACCAATCAGAGGCGAGGATGCGTGCTATAGTGTTGACACGGTTGTTTCTATATAAGCAAAGCGCACCATTTATTCAAAATAGAAACAATACATTTGACACAGGATAACTAAAAATTATCACACGTCCAAAAAAAACCCAAATAGCTATAACGGTTTGGTTTTTTTTTGTATTTTGTATTTTGTATTTTGTATCAGCAAGGCCGATGTAAGGCCAATCTGTCTATACTTGTGTTGTGGACGGCTCTGATTTCACGTGTCCAACCATCAAAGGCAGGCCTTGTTACAAGCTACTTTCAGCAAACTATGCAGCTGTGTTTTATGTCTTAATAAAGGTGCAGTTGGCTACAGGCAGCTGCAGTTAACGCAACTTAACGGGGCAAAATCAGTTTCTGGTAAAATGCTGATTTGCCGCAATATAGAGTAGTCACTTGTGTATTTGCTTGTGCATGAAATATAATTTAGGATGGAGTAGGACACAAATAGTTTACAATCTACTAGCCTTTTTAGTCTGGCTGGTGTCACCTTCAACATTTGCCGCAAATGTAAATCCCTGGATTATAGTTCATTTAGATTTGGTTGTTATAAGTTTTATGATTTAATGGGGTTTGAGCGTGTTTAGCGTTGACTTCCACACAAAGCCTGATTTTATGGTGTTTGCCACACCTGTTGTCGAATAACCTGCTCCATTTATATTTATGTTTTTTGTTTTTTTTTCATTTGTAGGAGATGGAAAAATGGAAAGTACGGCCAACTGGCTCACAGCAAAGAGTGGTCGAAAGAAGCGCTGCCCCTACACCAAGCACCAGACTCTGGAGCTGGAGAAGGAGTTTCTCTTCAACATGTACTTGACTAGAGAGCGTCGCCTTGAGATCAGCCGCAGTGTGCACCTCACTGACAGGCAAGTCAAAATCTGGTTCCAGAACAGGAGGATGAAACTGAAAAAAATGAGTCGAGAGAACAGGATCCGGGAGCTCTCCAGCAACTTCAGTTTCTCATGAGACTGTCTGTGTTCTTGGCGCCCTCCTCCATCCATGGCAAGGACGCCTGTGCAGAGCCCCCCTCCACCCACCCCACTCACCCACCACAACTGTGAGAATGTCCATGGAAAATAGGACCCTACTGCTATAACTTATTGATTGTTGTTCCTTCGAAAAATGATTTGTTTTTCATGTCGGATTCTTCTTCTTTTTTTTTTATTTTTTTGTTGTTGTCGTGGATTTGTATTTATAAATAGTTACATTTGTAACGTTGATCCATTTAAATAATGTTCAGAATGTGACCACAATGTTTCATAGCGTCAGGCTTTGTACATATTGTATATTCAACCTGAGTGAACCATTGGAATTTGCATGCTGGACGAAACCCCTTGGTATACTTGTGTTACAGTTCCATGTTAAGGCCTTCACGTGACAGCTAAAGAACCCAAGAGGTCTCATGAATATTTGCACATTTTTCTTTGCTGGTCAAATTAATAAAACGATCCCTGCGACTGCAGACTTCTTATTTCATTCACTCAGACAGACTTAAGAGCTGCGTGGTGTTTAAATCCTGAAGCTGGCACAAGTACAGTGCAAATGTCTTTGAGTTTGGACCGGGTCCGCTCTGCGCACAGTAAATATTGTTGCAGCAGTACAGTGGATTATGTCCTCGATAGTTTCGGGGCACTAATAGATTTGCGGCTGCTGTGCACTCGAAGCTCCTGTTTGTCCTTGACATCCGACGTTAATGTAGGACGCAGACAAAAAAAAAAAATGGTGCAGAGTTTTAATTCGCTCTACTTTCATCTAAATATGGTTATATTGTGCCTTGTTGGACAAATCTATAGGGAACACTGGTTAGACTTTTTAAATGTTAAAATGGATTATTTGAATGGCAATTTTTTTTTTATATTTGTCAAAAAACCTTATAGAAATTACTGCGCATGAAAAGGATTGCAGTTTTTTTTAGCCTTATAAATGTCGACTCACTGTCTCCTGCGCCTTTTGCTATAATGGTTTCTATAAAAAAAATTTGCACCGATTAACGATATAATTTGTATTCCAACAAAACACCTTAAAAAAAACAAACAACAACAACCCTGAAGAGGAGATCGGGCTGTTGAGTGGTTTAGGTAGTCTCATGTTGTTGGGCTATATTATTTCTCCCACAACACGAAACTGCCTTGATTACCTCAGTAAAACTCGTCGCGTCATGAAAAGTGAATCACTCTTAATTACTGATTGCATTTATTAATAATTAGACTCAGGCTCCTTCAAGCACATAAAAATAAGTATTCCAAAAAGTGCCATAACCTTTTATTGACGTGCGTAAAAAGAATGCTTCTGAGAATTTTTATTTTTTTTTGTATTTATTTCTAAGTATTTGTTTTAAATTATCAAATGAAGTCATAGCACTCTCTGGAATTTTTTTTTTTTTTTTTTTTGCTGAGATACAACGAGTTCATGTTGTTCTTAATTCAAGATTTGGGACGCGTGTGTGATCCCAACAGCAGGAAGTGAGAACGCAGGCTGGGAAATGAAGGGATTAAGACTTGTCCAGGAGGAGAGAGGGGAGAGAGAGAGAGAGAGAGAGAGAGAGAGAGAGCGAGAGAGAGAGAGAGAAGGGCAGACAAGGCCTCGGTTATGATCATTGCAGTCTGCCAGTTGCCTCGAAATGCCGGATGCGTCTGCTTGCGCCAGAGAAAAGACACAAAGGCTGAGCTTTATTGGTGATATTTAGCTTAGACAGCCAGGTTGTAACCTTAAGAAAAACAACCCAATTGCCCGTGATAAAAACGGACTGTTATATAGCACCCAAATAACCTCACCCCACTTTCCGTTAAGGGTTGCCTTCAAAGTGGACCCAGGAATCTGTCCCCAGATATTCAGATTGTGTAAAATAAAAATAAAAAGGAAATCCACAATTCAATGACATCTTCGCTACATAAAAGAATAGAAGGTCTTGATATATTTTTTAATATCAGTCACCAGATTTTTTTTTTCCCAAAGAAAAGAGTTTTATAATTATAGGTCGTTAAATTATTACAAGCCTTTTTATTTTGGAGGATTAATAACACCCATTAGGGTTTTATGTAGATACACTTTTAAAGGGAAGATACTGTGTGATGATTTCACAAATGGACGAGTTAAAGTAATATACCCTCCATCCACCCCCCCCCCCCCCCCCCCCCTCCCAGCCTCCGAGTCTCAACCGTGTTCGATTGCACTCACATAAGATCGCCTGACAAAAATCATAACGTTTATTGCTTATAAAAACACAAATATTTCCCAATAAAGGCGCGGGGATTTGCTATTAAAATATGGTGGGGAAAATGGTGGCCGTTTAGCTGAGGAGTCGGCTGATTTATTATTTATTGTTCTGTCCCACGGTCACGTGTTTGGGGCGCCCTATCCAGTCTTGGGCAAGGTTCAACTTACTGGACGCATTGAGCTCCTTGCTGGTGAACGAAAGCAGCACCTTATCATGCAATGAAGACGGCTTTTCCAAACACCGCAGGACAGTGACGCATTGTGGTTTTTTTGTTGTTGTTTTTTTTTTTTTTAAACCTTTGCTTTTTTTTTTTCTTTGCAATGTCGACGTTGGGAACCAGTTATTACGTTGACTCGCGCATTCTTCCCGAGCAGGAAGATATGGCACCGAGGTACTCATCAGCTGCAGGGGTGGAGCAGGCTGTGGTCACCGAATATGGCGGACAGGAGTCTTGCCCTTTGCAGGCGAAATCGTCTATATTTGGTGGATCGTGGAGTACCATCCCTTCCCACCCGCCAAACACCACAGCCCCGACTTACATTCATCACCATTATACAAGCGGGGACAGCGATGGCATGTTTACGCGCTCCTGGGCGTTGGACCCGGTCTCTGCGTCCCTGTGTTTGACGGGATTACCATCGACAGCCATGCATTATGAGATCAAACCTGAGCCTCTGATTGGGAGTGCCGAATGTACGACTTTGGATACACACACACCTCTTTTGTCTGACATTGAAAACGGAGCGTCCCTTCCGGAGATTCCCTGCGAAAGCTCAGCCACGAAAGCCACTGACGAAAACGCAGCAGGAGAGGAGAAGAGGGAGAATCATGCAAGTAGGTTATGAAGTGTTATTGCATTATGCCCGTGTTTTGGACTGATTCGTGTGGCGTAAGCAGCATGTAATTGCTTGAGGATGAGGTGAAATGGTCTTAAAAGTGCGTAATTGGTGTTTTTGGCTTTAGTATAATTATCATGGCATTACACATTTGGGTTGGAGAGAGTGTAGAACCTCTCAACACAATTTGCCATAATAAAATGTGAACATTCTCCATTACGAATGCTGCAATGCACTGTGGGAGAAAAAAAAACATGTTTAGCGTGACTAGTTTCCCCTAATAGCCACATTCCTTAGTGCAGACTAAAATCCCCCCCCCCCCCCCCCCCCCCCCTCAAAAGAAAATGCTTTGTTTTCAATTTCTAATCTACTCTGAGGACATTAACTCTCCTGTCTCAACATTTTTGATCCCCTGTCTCCAGATAACCCGTCATCCAACTGGCTTCACGCAAAACCCTCCAGAAAAAAGCGCTGTCCATACACTAAACACCAGATCCTCGAACTGGAAAAGGAGTTTCTGTTTAACATGTACCTCCCCCGGGACCGTAGATACGAGATAGCCAGAGTCCTGAATTTGACCGAGAGACAAGTGAAAATCTGGTTTCAGAACCGCAGGATGAAGATGAAGAAAGAAAACAAAGACCGGAGGAGAGACAGTTAACTCGGTTTGGACGGATGGTGGATAAGAGAGTAGGGGGAGGAGGGGAGGAGGAGGAGGAGGGGGGGGGGGGGTCTCCTTAATATTCCTAACCTGTTACACATGTTGTTGTAAAGTTAATGTTGTTAAAGCGATGCTGGATGTTTGTTTTTTTTCCTTCATACTATTGTGTGTAATGTTTGTGAGAGGACAAAAAAAGATAAAGAAAATGTCTGGTCAGAATATTAGATGTTGTACTTAGCGCGCACAGATAGTCCAACTTAGGCCATTTGTTATTTGCATGAAATGATCCTTGACTACCTGAATGTCCTTCTGCTACCTATTTGCATTGTTTAAATTATTGTTTTTTGCAACTTTAAATGTTTTCTAACTGTTAGATTGTTTTGATGCATTTGTGGGGGGGAAACCACTGCGCACACGTTAATACCTCGTATACTTCTTAATTTCAAGTAACAATAAAGTGTAGTTTGTATTGCACAGAAAGACAGTGACCGTGTGTTTTCAGTGTTATTTTTTTTTTCCTAAGCTGCAACAATAAAATGTGTCGTTTTATGAGAAAACAAAATGCTATGATTTTGTTTTTCAACATTTTGTTTATTCTTAAATATCCCATACATTTGTCTCAAAAAGGGATAGCTGAATTGTTATTTAAATTAATTATCTGTTTGTATTATACGCTTAATTATAGAAAAAATCTGAGAAATTTAAAATGGACAACAACGAAACACTTCCACTACATGTTCTGCTTTGCAGCCATTGAGTTTTATGACACAAACAATTAAACCCCCCACATCCCGCAGCTTTGAAAGCATTTGTAAAAGCCTTTAAGTCTTTACATTTCATAATTTATCATATATTTGCTTGTTTATTTAAAAAAAAAAATCTTAATTACTGTTTGACAACGTTCTCAAGGTGAAGTGCGACCAATTTCATTTTGTTTTGTTTTTAAATTTTCCAATAGACTGGTGTATGGACGGGTATGTGGATTCAGCTAAAAAATAATCCTGAAATTTTTTGGGGTGGAAAAAAAACTATCAACAATTACATCTCATATCCTCAATTTGAACTAAAGCTTTCCCAGACAATGAAAACCGCAGTGTCCGTTAAAAAACAACACCCGAACGATGTTACATTTTATGGGCAGAGTCGTAAAAAAGTGAGAGCAAACGGAGGCAGAAGCAGAACACGTTGGAGGGTTTATACATAATTTTGTTTTAATTGTTGAACTCACCGCATCTGTATATTTACAGATATTTATGGGAGGTGTTCGGCCTTTGATCGCCCAGTAACCAGACTGGATGCCCTCTGCAATGAACCACAAACACGGCCTCAGCTGTTTATAAGGTGCGAAAGCTGAAAAGCATGTAGAGGTTCTGTGACAGCAGTTAAAGCAGCATTTCTGATGAGGCTCCGGCAAACAGTTAAATATGTGATATTACTTGGAGGACACGCCCGAGGCGCGGGGGCGACGCCACAAGCACATGTGCGCGCCGGGTTAGGGGGGGGGGGGGGGGTGCGGAGGATTTGGCATGAGCGCAAATGGGTCTGTCCTAAAAAACGTCTAATTACTTTACAACCGTCTAGCAACAATTAAATTGTCTCGGTGCGGAAACATCCGCTTGTTTTGAGCGAGCAGCTCATGGGGGACAACAGCACAGACGGTCCACAATGGCTTCACTTCCAGACGCAGAGTGGGAATGGACAGCTAAAAAAAAAAAACCCAAAAAAACAATCCTAAACATACACCTGGTTGATATACATTGTGAGATTGAGACGTTTCTCTTGAAGAAGTGAGAATGTGGTGGTGTCCAAGCTGTGCGCCCCGCTGTTGCGGCTGCTGCGGTCTGGCCGCCAGCAGGTGGAAGCAGCAGCAAGGAAAACTGCCGTGACGCGTTCACTGGCACACTGAGACCACGCCCCCCCCCCCCCCCCCCCTCGCCCACAGCAGGACCTTCAACCACTTTTTGTGTGGTTTTCACCAATATAGCCCACTAATATCACTGCCTGTTGTGTTCAATCTGCGCTTTATTCCACACCCAGTCGTTTAATGGGAATTCGAGTGTTTAATTCCGCTATTTTAGAGTCCACTTAATTAAAGCGAGGCTATGAGCTAGTCAAGTCTAAAAAGGCATGTAGAGGTTCTGTGAGGGTTTTTTGTCATAGTCAAGTTAGAAAGATTGTTCCTAGCATCTTGAGAATAGAATAAAATAGAATAAAACAGAATAGAAACCATTTATTAACACCAGTGGGAAATGATTTCCATGCGTTTTTATTTTCATCTAATACACTTGAAGACTTAAAAACAGAGAAAACCTCCCATCCTTCCTCACACCCACTTGCTCTCCTTTTCACCTCACCCCTTCCCCTCCTCCCCCCCTCACAGAAAGGTCACCCACATGTAGGTCATTAAGTCTCCTATTCCTTTGTGGGTAAAAAAAAAACAAACCCGAAAGGATATTTCAAGAACAACCAATATTCCCTCTGACCCTCAAACATAAACAGTGATATTATACCATCAGTGAGTTGGCTCATGGGCACTGCGTTTATTGCGTCTGTGCCCAACATCTTCCGTGCAAACAGAGGGGGGAAAAATACAGAAAGTTGCCAGGTTTGTTGTGACCCTTCATGACCTCCATACTTCAAACCTCATGACGTCACCATCGTGGCAGAAGAGGCCCCGAGTCAGATGTTCAGGTCATGAGCGCCTGTTTCATCCACTTATCCTCTCTGCAAACACTGTTGTGTTGGATGAATCCCAGAGCGCATGTGGAAAGTGAGGTTAAACTCCGTAATGTGCGGCTGTGGTCGCAGATACTCAAATATTATTGACCTCTGAAGCACGAGAGGCCGCAACGGATTCGTGCGCAATTATATTTCTGGGGAAATAAATTACTTTAAAAAGAAAACTCTCAATTTTCACTTACCTGTTCATATTATTGTCCGTGTATTCCTTAGTTGTCGAAATTACGCAAACGTCTGATGGATGAGCAATAACGGTGTAAATGTAATCTGTGAAGGTGATCGCTCAGACACGTGCGCTGTCTTCAGAATCAGTTTTTTCACCATTTTATTACGAACATAGTGTTTTGTCGTTAATGCTATGTATTCTTCTGCAGACCTTACGCAAATTGTGCTAGTAGTTATTTGAAGAAAAAACAACCCAAAAAACCAAAAAGTACTCTATGGACTAGTTAATACAATACTTATATATAAATCCAGTTGCAACAATGTTTTTTTTTTAGTATCTGTCAAATCGTCCAATGAATCCATGTGGCTCTATAAATAAAACCATAATGTAAAAATTATGTCCTTTGTTCCCCAAACACACACACACACACACACACACACACACACACACACACACACACACACACACACACACACACACACACACACACACACACACACACACACACACACACACACACACACACACACACAAATGTGTTTTCCAGACAAAATTCGTTGCAGTTTTGTTATAACTGCATTTTATTTCCAGTGTCGTATCTCAGGGAGGAAACTACAATAACACTGTATTTATGATATGGAGCATAATAATGTAACAGAAGCAATAAACACATTAGTTGTTCCTTTAAATATTGCTAATTAAAAATGCATCAACTCCATTATACCATACATAATATTATAAATACAATCTATAAAATACAAATATATGTGAGTAGATTTGAAAATGATAATTTTCCCCCCATTAAAAAATAAAAACAAATACACACACTGATTTGTTCAATTCTTTTTATTATTATTATTATTGTTGTTGTTGATTCCGGTTAAGTATTTGCATTGAACTCACCATATAATAAGACATGTTTGCGCTGGCAGAGGGACTGAAACGTTTTCTCTTGTGGTCGTAGGTTTGGCCTGCTTGTTTCCCAGATGTCTCCTGTCGGTGCGCAACAGACGGGAAACGAGGCTCTGGTGTTCACAGCTCATCCAGACACCGTCTTCTTGTCTGCTTTGGCGCGCATCGAGCAGCAAAAAGTGGCTTCCTGTCAACACCGAGGAGCATAAATCAAAATTCGTTGCAATGTGTAAAGTGAAATATGCTCAACTCCCAGCATGCAGTGCAATATATCAAGCGTTTTCCACTTTTTAGAACAAGGTCTAGTAAAACCATTTCCTTTGTTTCCATCTTGTAACAACCGGAATCCCCAGCGCTCAGAGACGTATATATTGTTTGAATATAGACAATTCTTCAATGAATTGTAACGAAACGAAATGCGTGAAAATGACAGGATTAAAGACGAAATTACAAAAAGAGCAATAACAGGTTATATTCCGTTAATTTAATGTGAATAGTATGAATGATAATAATATATCCTCTTTAATGCATACGATAAAAGAGAATTATCCATTTGCGAGACCTGCTTCATGAGCAGGGCGCATCTTCAACAACACACAACAACGTTTTATGAGCACACATCAAATGTTATGGACTGTGTATTAAAGATAAATATTTTTAGGATCCAAGGATGTCAAAGATTTCCTCTGCGGGGTGTCTGACCGAGGAGAAAGGTATATATAGACAATGAGACTGAGGAGCTGAATGCCAACACCCACTCACCTCAACCAAACAATTGATGCTCTGAAAATAATCCCCTCCATTCGTTTTCTACACAAAAACAGCTCCAGCCTTCTCTTCTTTCAGTTTGCTTTGCATCATAGTCCATTTTGCAATCGAAAAAAAAAGCCAAATCAGGCTTGTTGTTAATTTATATTTCAAAATATGTGCAATTTTTTTTAAAATGGTATTGTGTCTTTGATTTGCGCTCCTGAGGAAATCCAGACATTTCTTAATTAAAAAAAATAAAATAAAACGCACCCTACAGCCCAACAGAGTGACTGTCCTCTTCCTGGCCATATATGATCTAAGGGAGTGTTGGATGGTTTAAACGTGTTCTTAGGGCAGGGAGCTGTCAGACCTTTTGGCGAGAAAGATTGATCACACCCAGGCTACCAGGGCTCTTTGTTTAGAGCCGGAGCAATAAACAGCCATCAGTTCCCACCTTTCCTAAGCTTCACACTGCAGTGGCAAATCATTGCCGCTCGCCTATATAATATAGCCAATAATGCTGAAGCGTAACGGTGAATGGTGGCTCAGGTCAACGTTATCCCTTTAGGTGGGAGCAAATAAAGGAAATTTGATGTCTAGCATGGGGCTGTAAATAGTCAAATAGTGACAAATGCACACTAAATATCCCAGCTGTTTTCCTAGGTTGACGCAAAAAACAATGCCCTTCCTCCAGATTTCTCACAAACACTTCACCTGCAACGTTATCCATGCAGACGCGTTTTACGAGATAATTTAAATAATTAGAGATCAAGCAGTGCCAAAATTTGACGCAAGCCCGTTAAAGATATACTCCCTCTGTCTGGGAGAATGTGTTGGGGGAGGGGTGGACATGGAGCTGGATGTGTCTGGCGCAGATTTCCCATCCAAGCAAAAACCTCCAAGAAGCTTTCGAGATCAACGCCTCGGCTACTGAGAACGGCTCCGGGCGTCGACGTATTTTGAGGCACACAACGTGCCTCTGCAGAGATGATTTGTGGAGGAACTGAACGCACGCTGGAAACAGGCGCGCGCACTGGCGCGTCAATCGTACGCGCGCAAAAAGAAGGCACTACTTTGGGGGGGCTTTCACCGGGGAGGGTGGGGTTCATATGGGGAGTTTGTGGTGTTGGGTGGGTGGGTGGGGGGGGGGGGGGGGGGTAAGGCAGTAAACAAACTTCACCCCCCCACCCCCCCCCCCCCCCCCCCCCAAAAAAAAAGTGAGGAAAAAAAGTGTAAATAAAGCAGCTCCTGCCCCCGGAATGAGGCGTTACCTCTCAGACATTCTCGATCAATCACGGGGGACAGTGGCTTCTTTTGATAAAAGCCCCAAATTGTCATTGGGCAGATGCAATCATGTGACAAGCCACACAGTCTAATTCCGACCATGTCCTCATGAAAGCAATGGTTTATGGCACAGAGGTCTCCCTCCGACTATAACCCCTTAAGTAGTTTCTGAAAGTAAACTGCTTATTAATTTTTTTTATGATTTCTGGCCCCTCTGCATTAACTGAGAATCGGTGGTTCGTTCCGAGACCAAGGAGGAGGAGATGAATTACGAATTTGGGCGAGAAAGTGGTTTTATCAACAGCCAGCCGTCGCTCGCCGAGTGCCTGACTTCCTTCACTAACCCTGTCGGTGATGCGTTTCAAAGTTCATCAATCAAGCGCTCGACACTGATTCCTCCTCCTTTTGAGCAGACCGTCACCGGCCTGAATCCCGGCGTCCACCCACGCCACAGCCGCTGCAAACAGGCACTGAAAGGCTGCAGCCCGCTGCAGGCTGCGTCCCCCCCGGAGTACCCGTGGATGAAGGAGAAGAAAAGCATCAAGAAGACCCCGGCTGCTGCTTCTTCTTCCTCCTCCTCCTACTCTTCCTCCTCCGCCGCTGCTCCTGCAACGACGGCCGACTCCTCGCCACTCTACTTCTCCCCCCAAGGCAAGACATGATGATTTATAACCTCCATGTTAAAAAAAAAAAAAAAAGGGGGCTTCTCATTGTGTGAGGATTCCCCCTCTGCGTGCATGCATGGAGCTGCATCCCGGGCCTCGCGCAACGTGGGCGTCCCCTTATAAACCAGTATAGGATTTTGATTTAAGCATGCGTAATCTCATCAAGTAACGCACTGACTTGTGGTGCAGTGTAAGAGTGTTAATGTTTGACAGTAATGGAGAGTGATAGATTATTCTTACACGGGCCAGCAGCTGGCGTGTTCATTAATCTTCACCCCGCGTCCTGTCCTGTCCACGCAGACCCATCATATTCTGCCTGGGCGCCATAAATCTCTCCGTCCCGGTGCGCGGCGGCCACAGGTTCCGGCGCCCCACACACACACACACACACACAACCGTGTTATGACGGAAAGCAATGTCGTGATTGAAACATTTCTTGTTTTGTAGGTTCACCCGAAGGAGCAGAGGGTGTCGTTGGTGGCGGCGTGGGGGTCTCCAGGAGGCTGAGGACCGCGTACACGAACACTCAACTTCTGGAGCTGGAGAAGGAGTTCCACTTCAACAAGTACCTGTGCAGACCCCGGCGGGTGGAGATAGCGGCGCTGTTGGATTTAACGGAGAAGCAGGTGAAGGTGTGGTTCCAGAACCGGCGGATGAAGCACAAGAGGCAGACGCACAGCAAGGAGAACCGGGACAGCGAGGGGAAGTACGCGTGTCCCGAGGACGAGTTGGGGCCGGAGGCGGCGGACGGAGACGCGGGGGCCGGGACGCTGCTGGAGAGGGAGAGGGAGAAGGAGAGGGAGAGAGAGAGGGAGAGGGAGAGGTATTTCCACCAGAATACCTTGACTTCACAGCATTGTCACAACGGGCACAATGCGGGGAACCAAAGCCCGACTGTCGCTCCTTTGAGCAGCAATGAGAAAAATCTGAAACATTTTGCAAACCCGCCACTCACCCATCCAATGTGCGTGGCAACAATAGGCCCGGACAATGATTCCTCCCCGGGCCTGGACGTCTCTTTGCAGGATTTCCACGTTTTCTCATCCCCGTCGTCTTTTTCGCCCAGTTTGTCAGATACAACACAAAGTCCCCTTCCTCTCTCGTCCGAAACTTTTGACCTTTTCTCAGAAACACTCACAACAATCGACCTGCGAAATCTAAGTTACTGAAATGTTTATTACTGACTCGTGTTAGACGCCATGTAATAATCTTTTATTATTATTATTTTCATTAACGCGGGGGCAAAATTATAAGCTAGATCTCAGAAATAAGGTAAGTTAAAAAAAATAGAAAAAAGCTGCCGGAGGACATTGCATTTATTTCTATATGGATTTCAACTATAACTGAGCACAATATTTTTCTTGAAATAAAACTTTACATTGATTGTATTCAGCTGCACTGTCTTATTTCACAAGATTCTAAAGCTTATCGATTTTCTTTTTATCTATGAACACATAAAATATATGCTTTAGAATATCAGTTGTAAAATTAGAAAAAAAAAAACCAAAAAACAATCCATTAAAGCCAAACGTTTAATATTCAGGACAGCTTTATTGAGATTTCCCTAAAATCATCCAATGAAAGGCAAAGCAAATACAAGTAGAAATAAATGTTTACATCATTTTTCTCTTTTCATAGCTGAGAGATTTTTCCAATTGCAGTGTTTCTGTCTCTCTCTCTCTCTCTCTCTCTCTCTCTCTGGACAATAAAACGAGAACACGGAAAGAGACAAAGAGAGAGATTCATTGCTTCTGCATGTTTAAACCCAGAAAAAGAAAATTTGCCGTGAGAATTGCTTGCTCGGAGTCCCAGGCCAAAAGCTACGACTTTTCTTGGCTTTCTAATTAAATTTTATTGCCTATAAAACTCACAGGACCGAGGGTGCTTGTTTATAGCCTGATCCGCAATGTTATACAATCTCTTAGAATTAAGAATCTCACCCCGCCCCATGGTGGTTCTCTCAGCTTTTTAAAAAATAATTTAAAATCATCTTAAGGCTCATTCAAAACTATGGGTGTGAAATATTATTAATATCGTCTTTTTTTTTTTATCCCAATTTGACACAAAACATAAATCTATTTAAACTACAATACAACCAATCTTCATTCAAACAAGTCAATGCTCATATTTATTGGTCCCATTCATTTTAAGAATATGGAAATAAAATTGACATAAATGTAATTTGGGTCATGACAACTTCATGCATTGTCTTTAGATGCATTTTCACAAGGACCAGTTGATCCTTGGCTCGCCACAGAGATGTGATAAGCAGCAGTGCAACAACCACTGATTGTGTGAGACAATATGGGATGATTAAAAAAAAAAAAAAAAAGGATTAAGACCACACTTTTTAATTATTCAGCTGCGGGTGCAGATATCAGCCACACTGTCAGGACTACACTGCTGGGCTTAAACATTAATGGCATTAATTTAATTGTTATGTTTGGTTATAAAATAGTTTCTAAAGAGCTTGGCTTTCTGGTTGACGATTTACTGTGCATTCCTTTAAAATAGGGTGAAAGTATTCAAAGGCTCCAAGAAACCCAAAGAAAACAGATTAAGTACTCAATCACATGGTATCCCTTGAACTTTGTCGGCATCACAGGGTAAACTAACAATAGATATCTGTTTTTTAGGTTAAATAAAGTTAGTTTATGTCTTTCTGTACAGTTCAACTATTTAAAAAAGAAAAATGAGTTTAATCCAAAATCTCTTTGTATGGTGCTCCTCTCTGTGTGAGACTCACTTCTCTGGTTTGACCTCATGACAAGTAGATGGAGCTTCAGAAGAAACTAGATCCAGCTCTGTCACAAGATCCCTCCCTCCACACAAGCACACCCAGAGGTCAGAGGTCAAGCTGGCTCTCCTTGCCTCTCCACACTGGGAGGAACTACTGCCAGGTCAGGAGGGGGTCAGTTTTTCAGTGACCAGTGGAGCTGGAGCGAAAGAGGAGTCCAATGGCTGCACAGCTAAAAGGAAGTGACATCAAATTGTTTTCAGAAACGTTAGCATGTTAGGTTGAGATCAAGATTCAGTTGTATCATGGAGCAAAGTACTAAAGCATACTCAAGTACTGATCACTGCTAAGTTGAAATGTGATTTCTAATAAAAACATGACAAGTCATTGTTTAGAAAGGACTGAAAATAAAACATCCTTTGGTTTAACCTTAAACCTCGTACTTTTTAGCCACATGGAGCTCTTCAGCCTCTGTAGTGGCTCCTTGATATATATATAAATAGTATTTAAATTTTTTGTTTAATTTTCAGTTCTTTTACATGCAAACAATAATTCAAAATGACTTTTTTTTTGTTTAATATGTAAAATGTGGTATTCAAAGCAATGTTTCAGCACACACCTTATAACGAGACCAGCAAAAAACCTTTTCTGCAGGTGATAAATGTGGAGTTTCTAAATCCAACCATGAAAAAAAAAGAAATCCTAAAAACCAAGAGCATTGAAAGAAAAATAGTAAATTCATTTCAAAGTGGGCAGACAAAAGATGCATATGTTCAATATGTGGAGGAAAATGATTCGACAAAAAATAATGTTGCAGTGCAAAACAACTAAAAACAGTGTTAAAATGTCAGTGTGGTTCTTAACTTGAGCTCTTTTGTTACATGGATGCAAGATAAACAGTGTTGTTATTCATGGTTGGTTTAATTCCTTGCTCATATAAGATAGTGTAAAAATGTGCCACTTAAATCTAATAGAATGGTTTGAGAAGCATTACATTTAACAAGATTCCCAAATTGTATAGAGCCGAACAAAAAAAAAAACCCAAAACAAATTTGGATACTTTTTTTTTTATATCAGATTTCAGTAAAACATTGGCTGAACAGATTAAGAACCAGACTGTGTGTTGTATTGTAATATTTTGAGCACCATCATTTCAAATGAACCATATGAATCAGGTGCTCTCACAGGGAAAGAAAAGATGCGTTCCCAAAGCAAGATATAAACAAAACAGTGTTTAGCACGGCTATGTAATCATGTACAATCATCTTTGATGCACAATTCACAGTGCAGGTTTTGGAAGAAATTGAAAGAAATCTAGAAATGTGGTCACAACTTGTCCGATAAATGTTGAAAATCTGTTATCGTCAAACTCATATGTCTTTGCAGAAGGCAGCATGGTGACGTAGGGGTTAGCAGTGTTGCGTCAGTGCTGAGTTTACATGTTCACCCTGTGGGTGTGTGTGGGTTGTACTATGGCTCCCTCATACAGTCCAAAACATGTGTTTGAGGTTAGTTGGCAAATTGCCTAAGGTGTTAGTGTGTGTAGTTGTTTCTCTGTGTTCGCCCTGTGATGGAGTCACAGTCTACTGGGATCCATCCAGCAACCTTAAGTTGACTAAAATGCAATACAAGATGGATGTTTGACTCCTTTGAGTTATGTTGTAGTTATTTCTTCCATTACTTTGAATACAATAATATAAGAAATAATAAAAATCAACATCCCTGTTGTACTTCCAGGCGTACACTGAACCGCTGCAACACACACTCCACATCCTTTGTGTGTATCAGGTGTGGACAACACCTGCAGCTCCAGTCAAAATGTGAAACTCTACACAAAGGCCTGTCAGCGTTGCTCTGACAATCTCTGTCTCACTCCTCCACAATAACAGGCTATTCTCTTCAAAGGCTCAGTCTTTTAAACGGGATTGGGTGATACTGCCTGTCAAAAGATAATTAATAAATGACTGACATCTTTATAAACAATGTCACAAATGTGTTTTTCTCCCTTGAAAACACCCGGAGGTTGAAGCTCCCCCTGATGTCAGGAGGGAGGCTTCTGGTTGCCAGCCGGGCTGCAATAAATGAGGTGTAAATTGTGTTTGTCAAATGAATTCAAACGTGCCAAAAAAAAAACCAAAACAATAACAACAACTGAAAATGTGATGTAGGAGTAAACCAGAGCATCAGAAGATGAAGCACAGACTCTGCTTGACATCTTGACAGTAAAGACTATCAGAAAGCTGGCAGAGAAACAGCCAACACAGTATTATATAATTGACTTTTCACCTATTAACGATCCTTGTTTGGATTTAGTGTTGACATATCCATAAACTCCAACTGCTTGCAACAATACATAAAAAGTCTCTAGTGTGTGGAGTGAGTCACTCACAGCGGTGCCAAAGAAATATGATGTGAAATCAATCAAAGATATGATCATGGCGATATGCTTGGACTTTAATATTGCGTAAAAGCGCCATTAAAGCGTCAATAAACTGCCTCCAGTGGCAGTCAAAAGAAGAACAAGGACCAATAAACGTCAGTGAGTGTGCAAAGCGGGTTCCTGGAGCTGTGTTGATGCAGATAAATAATTAGCAGAGCAACTTCCGTGTGTGTGTGTGTGTGTGTGTGTGTGTGTGTGTGTGTGTGTGTGTGTGTGTGTGTGTGTGTGTGTGTGTGTGTGTGTGTGTGTGTGTGTGTGTGTGTGTGTGTGTGTGTGTGTGTGTGTGTGTGTGTGTGTGTGTGTGTGTGTGCTCTGGAGCTGCTTCCGTATCAGGCGGACCAGAGTCTCCCTGCTGGCCGCGCGCAACGACGCTCCGGCCGGTCAACTCTGCTCGACCATGCGCGCCGTTCCCGACGAGGTAACCACGCTCATCTCAGGTAAAAAAAACAAAAACAAAAACTCCAAACAAATAACAACACAATACAATCGGTTTTGTATATATCCGTGCACGCGTGGTGGTTTTGTTACCGGATAGTTTCAAAGTTCAGGTTCAGCTGAGACAGAAGCGTTTTGTAAAAGAGGAAGCACAGTCCCTCGTCCCTCTCGTCCTCCTCAGCTGTGCTGACTGTTGACACAGAAACGTTCACACACCTGCAGATATATGTTCAACAACTGCAGTCACACGGGCCTTTTTGCACAGGATTTAGACTGAAAATTTACAAGACTTGCGTTCAAAAAGTGTATTTTTGCCTCGCAGTGCAGATTACAAAGTCAGTCAGCAGGACAGAAACCAGTATTTTATCAGTTCCAAGCTCACTTGCACTCACATTATTTTGAAGGAGCTTCCATCGGGTTTGTTTTGAGTCATCTTCAGACTTCATTATGTTAAGATCATGAAAGCCAATCCATCAATTCCACGCCTTATGGTTCTTGTGAAACACTATCTGTATGTTTGGGGTTATTTCCCTCTGCTGCAGAATCAATTTCAAGCCAGCCAGACACCTTCCGGTTGTTATTGGATAAATGTCATCATACATCTTCCCAATACTTCATCACAGTACTTTATGGGAAGTGTTGTACTTCCAAATGTACAAAAGTATAATGGGCCATTTGGCCTACACACGTGTGAATGTTTAATGTGATGTTTTTGTTTTAGAGCTTGAAAATTTCCTCTCCGATGGCTTGAAGGGAGAAAATCTAAGCAAGAAGGCAAAAGAGAAGAGGGAAACCTTCATCAGAAGAATAAAAGATGTCAAGCTGAGGTATTTCCGTCAGCACAGGTCATTTCTTCTCTTCAGTCACTTGACCATAAAAATATCTTTCTTTCTTCCCAACAGTTTCCCGCAAGATTTCAAGGACAAAAGTGAGTTTTTTTTCTTTGTTGAATCATCCTAAACTTCAGAGTTTAAAGACGTCGCCCCATTGGCATGGAATGCTCCAGAAAAGAATACAACTGAAATGTGTTATTAACCCCAGAGGTAGTCTTTATATTGTTGCTCCAAACAGCAGACATTTACTGTTAATAGAATAAAATAATAGGTAAATGATAGAACTATAAATAAATACAGTACATACCACAGTGAAGAGCTTGATTGTAAAAAAACCCAAAACAAAACAGTATTTACAAGAAGAGTCATAAAGTTTGATGGCCACAGGAAGGATGGATCTCCTGTGGCGCTCTGCAGTATAAAAAAACAAAGGCAGCCACTAACGTCTATCATCAATAACTAGACTGCTCAGTGGAAATTGACATTCAATTGTACATTTTAGTGTGTTTGGGTTTTCATCTTCCTTTCCTTGGCTTAAGGGAAGTTGATGTATATGACCTCTTAATCTCTGTCAATGTTAATGTTATGTTCAGTTCAACGTCTGCTTCTTCAGCGCACTTCATTCATTCAGCATTCAGTTGTCGTGCAGCGAAATTAATATTCAACCAGGAACATAAAAAAGTCTTCTCCTACAAGGTCTGTTCACTTTACTCTCAGCTTCGAGTTGCAATGATGGTTGAGAAATTTTACAAAGTGATTGACATCACTTGAAACCAATGACTATTGCAGATGGGGGTGGGGAGGTTGTGTGTGTGTGGGTGGGTGGGGGGGGAGACCCCCTCCCCCTTCACTCCTCACCAACACCACCACCATTGAGGCTCCACCTCTGGCCTGTGTATCCAAACTTGAGGGTCAGGACCCAAATGAGAGGTCATGACAAAAGTGTAAGAGGCAACAAGGTGATTACTATTGTACTAAACAGAAATCATTCAGACTGTTTGCATGCATTCCTTGTAAAGTACCAAATATCTTTTGCTGTTCAGGCCATCACAACTTACCAACCCATGTATAGTGGGGAAAAAAAATAAAAATATATATATTCCAATAAACCACTCTTACAACATGCACGTTGGAAACCATTGCGTCTCAGCATTGCTCCACTTCTCCTTTCCCCAGCCGGTGGAGACGACTCGGATTATGAGGAAGACGTCGACAGCAACAATGATGGCGGGTCGCTGCAGTCGGAGCGCACAGACAAGGATGAGGAGACGTGTGACGGTGAGCCAAGATCACAATTAGCGGCCGTCCAGAACCGAGCTGCTGACTGCAGAGCTGTTGTCGTAGTGAAAACCCAGCCTTGGCATGAAAACGTACAAATCGTTTTTGCGTGTGCTCCTGGGAGAAAGTGACTTTGAGTGGCACAATGAAGGAGGAATTCCAACTGTATCTTGGCAACATACTTGAGAAGCAATTTGGGGGCACAACTGCTACTCCCACCGCCTCCGTCGCCCCAGCTCTTTGACAGCTCGAGCATGCTTTATTGCTCTCGGCCAGTCTGGAGAATGAAAATTACTGCCGTGGCTGTAGTTTGGAGGGGGGAAAAAAGAACAACAACAAAAAAAAAAAAACTCCTTTCCCTTGAATACAGTAGCTGTAATCCTGTGCACTCTATCAGAAGAACGTATGCAAGACTTTGTGTTTACTTTTTCAAATGGAGTATCAAGGAAATCCTTGTGAAATGGAGATTAGGGGACGGGGGTTTATGGGCTGTAAGCAGCTGCCAGTTTTATGGCTGCTCTTTCACACAAAGCAACTTTGCCACAGCATTTGAACATTTGCATTGAATTTGCACGGTGCAAGGGAAAGCCTCCTCCAGAGAGAAGAAAAACAGTGCTCAGTAAAGTTTCCGTGGCTTTTGACCCTGATTTTTAATGTCCACATTGAAATATATGATCACAAATGTGCAAAAAAAACCCACATGGACTTTTTATTTTTTTTAATGTTTGCATATTAAAACATTGTGAAATAATTGGTCTACAGTGATAATGAATTCTGAGAGATGAGTCTGCCTTCAGTATTATTAATTTGCTTTGGCTTTCCTCAAACTCTTTTTTTCCAGGTGCCCAGCAGTCCCCACCTGTGGCGGCTCAGGACCTTACATCCGTCTTTAAAGCAGGATATCTGGAAAAACGCAGAAAGGGTTGGTCTTTCACTAATTAAATGCACTCAAGACGGCTCTCCCCTTTTTGGGAGACGGGGAGCTTTAATTTAAAACGAGAAGTTGCCTGAGGAGTGAAATATGCAAGCCCTCCAAAAACATTTATTGATGCACTGTTTAGCCTCACAAGGTCTCTTTCAGTTGTGAATTAACCCGAGGCTACTTAATATCCAGAAGAAAATTACAGCTGCATGGGGGGGGGGGGTGCAGATTATGTAAAATAAGTTGAAGAACTCGCAGAAGCATTAGTCCAATCGGGACATGCTTTTTTTTTTTTTTTGCAATACACAGCTCCAACACCCTTCAACGCACAACTTAATTTGTCTTTTAGATTGTTGATTGTGTCTCTCCCGTCACAGATCACAGCTTTTTTGGCACAGAGTGGCAGAAGAGGTGGTGTGCCCTGAGCCATCACACCTTCTACTATTATGGCAGTGAGAAGGGTACGGCAAAATATTTTCCTAGTTTATTCAGTCCGGCGCTGTCCGACAAGGCTGGATTGGTTATTTCCCAGTCTTTGACAAGTGTCGTGTCTGAACCAGTTCGGCATGATGATTTACATTTTTCCTGTAACCAGACAAGCAACAGAAGGGAGAGTTCAGTATCGACGGCTACACAGTCAAAATCAACACCACCTTACGGAAGGACTCCAAGAAAGACTGTTGCTTTGAGATTTCCGCTCCGGACAAGAGGGTCTATCAGGTACGCGCGTCTCTTTATGGCGTCTCCGGCGCTCCTCAGGAGCTACTGCACTCGATGTACTCTCTAATTGAAAAACAAACGTGGGCTTGAAACATGCCATGTTGAAAAGTTGGCGCAGCGTGTGTGTACATGCACTTAAATGAATCATTATTTCATCCTTTTTTGACACTGCTGCCTTTGCGATGGCTCACTCCGACGCGCATATTTAATGAGTCTAAATGAGAGTGCCTAACATTCAGGCTCCTCCATGTGGAACATTTTACTATGCATAAATGCAGTATTATTTGTTTATGTTAATTAATATATGTTGGACCACTTATTGCACTGACTGCAGTTTTCACTTCTTTCCTCTCTCATCGCAGTTTTGTGCGTCATCGGTCAAAGAGGCGGAGGAATGGGTGAAACAGATAGACTTTGTCTTGAGAGGTTTGAATGTTTGAAATCATTAAATCAGGTTGTTATGCTTCCTAATATCAACAGCACACATTTTTCTTTCTTAATCATTGTAAAGCCAAATATCAACGAATATTTCCCAGTGAATTTCAATGGGAAGAAACAGATGAGTCCGTCCGTTTACCTGTGAAAGCAAAGTTATTATTCTGCTTGTAGACATGTCGGGAATCATCCCAGAAGACGACGATGAAACGGAGATGTACGATGACGTTGGACAAATCGCTGATTCACCCGGGCTGATCGATGAAGACATCTATGAAGAAGTCCCCGGTTCAATCGAAGATTCTCATATGAGTCAGGCCACAGATCATGAACAAATAGCACACATCTCTCTGGTTTCATTTTGTTTACATATGCATCTGTCCTCTAATTGGGAGGAGCTCTGTCTGCACTCGTAACCATTTGTCTCTCGACACTCTTCCCTGTTCAGATGAAGAACCTGCGACAGTAAAACCTCCTCCTAGGGTCGATCCATCGAGCAAACCCTCTCCTGCTCCTGCTCCAGGTACGCGGCAGACAGTTTCTTGAAAGAGATTTAGACTTTGATGCACTAAAACATCTCTGTTCTCATTCTTGGTTTTTGTGTTGTCATTGCAAATGCATTAAAAAGTCGAAATGGCAATGAGGAAGATGAAGTGACAGAGGAAGTTTTTGCAACTGAAACTTTGCCCAATACTGGAAATAAACTTAAGAATGTCAACTTCCTTTTTACCAGAAGCAGCATGTTGGAGTTACAAAAGTGCAAAAATACTGTCACCAGAATGTGTCTCTGCGAGTTGTGCATTTCTGATGATCAAATATCACAGAGAGCCATCGGAGCCACTTCCTCTGATCAACATCTTCCCATCACAAGAGAAATACTAAAGGACTCGCATTGTTCTAATTAAGTAGTATTTTTTGGGACAGGTGTTGGTAGTTTCACTCATACTTGAAGACAGTTACTAGTCTATTCTGCGACTATTAAAAGCAAAGTGCTCTACTCAGTTCGCCAACAAATTTAAGTTGATATTCAATCCTCTTGACCTGCAGTTTTGTAGACAAAAACTTGAGAATTTTCCCGATTTATATCTACATTTATTTACATGTCATGTTTTCCAATATACTTTGTTTGTGAGAAATGTAACTTGATTAAGGGGACATATTATTATAAAGAGGACTTGATTTAAATTGCTATCTATGCCGCTTTTGACAATGCAGTAAAAAATTATGATTAAACAAGGAACACATCTTGTATTATTACTGCAGTATTTTTTAACAATGGTAACATTCAAGCAATCTAACAGTAGTTGTACATGAGGACTACTTTTCAGTATCCCTACATGCGACATTGTGATGTTTCTATCATGCCGTCGAACACAATGTTTATTTTTTCCCCCGGTCTTTCTTTGAGGTGTTTTACTACTTAATTCTATTTACCTATGGGAGCATTTATTTATTCTCAGGTTATCAGTTGTTTGGCACGTTGCACTCAAAACCTGCTTCAAACTATTGTTAAGTGAGAAACTGAGGCTATCAAACATCAGTCTACTTTAGGCTCTCTGTTGCCTCCTGTTGGTTTTGCACCATTACTAACAACTCTGCATCACAAGCATGGACAAGCACATTCATGTGTCATCACCTTATCACCTGTTTTCTCCATTCAGTCGATAAGAGCACCGACTACCAGAACTACTACCAGGGCTTATGGGATTGCGCGGCGGACCAACCAGACGAGCTCTCTTTCAAACGTGGAGATGCCATCTACATCCTAAGCAAGGTACGGGTGAGGGAACCCCCGGCTGTCAGTGGGAAGATGTCCATGTGTTTCTCGGTTGTTTTTATCCTTGAGGCCATTGTTGGGTCAGAGTAAACTCGACCGTAATGCAAAAGTTTGCGATGTGGTTGTGCTGCTCTCAGACCACCTGACGCGAGTCCTTTCTCAGGCCTCAGAGGAGCTGATTATTCCGATCCTTTACTGGCAGCATCTGGCTCACCGCCTAGAGGTGTGCGGCTGATGGTAGGAGTTCTCGGCTCTCTCTGACGGGGGATTGGTTGTGTCACAACGGAAACGGTTTTAGTGCCGCGGGCGAAGGCTGGGCTCCGCTGGCACACGGAGCCGTTCCATCACTTCCATCTGGACAGTTTCAGCGCGCTGTCGCTGCCGCCGTGCCAAGGCGGCGAGCAGCCCCCAGGCCACACACCTCTCAGACGTCTCTCTCACCTCGCCAAATAGGAATGCGTGTTCTCAGGAAGCCCGGGCTTAGTCCGCCACTCTGTTCCGAGCAGGTGAGGACGTGTAGTGGACGCACAATTTCCGAGGCTTGTCAGGAGGCCTGGGTGGGAGAACTGAGGAGCCGTTCTTCACCTTAATCCTGCAACTGAACAGGAGTCCCTTTGTGTTTACCTGCTTCCCATGAAGACAGAGTTGGATTTTGTTCTGCATTTTCTTTAAGTCAATTGACACAAAATTTGAAAGGTGATTTTTTTTTTTTTACTTGTCCAGGCTCATGTCAAAATCTGTGGTTTCAGTGAAAATCGCACATGAGAAGGAACATGAAATGCTCCCCATCCAGTTTCCTGTCTGGTTATAGAGCACAGCATCAAATGCACTGTGCTGCAGTCAATGGGTCTTTTTCAAATTCAAGTCTGCCATCTAGTGGTGCTTAACTGTAAAACATAAATAGTGTTTGTTGAAAGTTTCTGTTTATGTGTTTTATATTGTTACTAATTACAGCATGAAAACTAACTTCTCTAAATATCCTGAGGTATTTGCAATGGAATAAAACTTTAAAATCCTTTTTGGTTTGCGAGAGTCCGTATCCAATGAAGTCTTTATCTTTTCTACTCTTTACAGTGTAAGACAAAAGGAGGGAAATTTTCAGTTTCAAGGATCTGAAGACCTTTAATCCCTTAACCATTTTGTTTTAGGAATCAAAAAAAGTGATTTAATACATGATCAGAATGGTTGAAGTCTTTTGTGACCAATCAATTGATTGTCCCTTCGGCCTTAATGGAAGGACGCAAATGCACAAAGCAGACAGACCTCTCAATGCTCATTGACCAAATGCCTGTTTATTACTCCTTCTCGGTGTGTGGAAAAGGACCAAGAATCAAGTTGCCCTTTCACTTAGACTGGGAGTGCCATTAGCTGAAACCTTGGTGTTGGGGGTTGTGGCCTGCTGCGAGGGCAATGACCATAAAACCTGTCTGGACTGCAGCAGCCAGCTGCAGCTAAAGGGACAGCCGACTCCTTCCTCCTCCTACCCCCCCCCCCCCCCCCCCCCCTCCACCACCACCATCACCACTCCCTCCTTCACCATTCTCCTTTCTCCCTCTTCCGTGCATCCCTCCCCCAATTCCCCAGCCCAGAAATAGCTGTAGTATTATAGCTGCAGGACCCCCCAGTCAGAACCTGTGTGCTGATCATCAGACCTGAGCGAGGGGGAGTGTTGTGTTCAGACTTTCTGTGCAACCCTCACCCCCCCCCCCCCCCCCCCCCCCCACTATACTCACACACCTGTCTTCTCTATATGTGCAACTCTAATAGAGAGACTGAAGGTGGTGCATAATATATACATAATAAATTGTTATATTGTAACAATGTATTATTGTACATTGTTACATTGTAGTATATACATAATATGTTGTTTCTCCTTAAAGAATTTCTGCAAGAACGATGCACCAGGAGCCACTTCAATGTCAGAAGCAATACAGTTACATGACAGTGGGTTTAGTGTGTGTGTGTGTGTGTGTGTGTGTGTGTGTGTGTGTGTGTGTGTGTGTGTGTGTGTGTGTGTGTGTGTGTGTGTGTGTGTGTGTGTGTGTGTGTGTGTGTGTGTGTGTGTGTGTGTGTGTGTGTGTGTGTGTGTGTGTGTGTGTGTGTGTGTGTGTGGTCATTAGTCATCCACAGCTCCATATATGTGCTCTCGTGTTGTGTCCAGCACGCGCTCAAGCATGACTTATTTGTCATCCAGCCGACTGCACAATGAGGTGTTGCTGTTTTCAAAGGCTTATGGCTGACAGTCATAATGTACACACACGCATACACACCCCTCTTGTCAGTGTGGTATATTATCCTCAGGGGCACTGTGATGAAATGTCATTTTCATCATGTGACATATTGATAAAATTGATGTGACACTTACTGTTTGCCTCTTGTAGTTATGTACACGTTATAATGCCTAATCTGTGCTTAATAATTCAGATGATTAAATGACGCGGCTCCATTCAAATCATCTGACTGTGGAGTTATGACAGTCGAGTACCTCTTTATCCGACGTGATGAATGACCCATCACCAGACAACTGTCGGTGTTTTTGCCCCGTGCCATTGTTATTGTAATCTTCCCGTGTCCGATGTGACCACACGATCACTTACATCCATAACTGTGTCCTGAGAGTAACTGGACACAGATGTGGCCCCTCGTTGTCCCCGGGACTGAAACGTTGCGCAGGTTCGTCTTTTCTCAGCCACGCCAGAACGTGATCTCCAGTGTTGATTCATGACCCGGGAGGACTTTGATGTGAGGTCAAGCCCTCGTCCGGGAGAGGGAGAGAGAGAGGGAGCAGAGAGCAGAGAGAGAGCGAGAGAAAGGGGTTGTTCTCTTGTCTCAGATCTCTCCTCAGTGTCTTCCTCACATCTCAGCATGCTGACAGCCATTTGCAGCCATTACTCGTCGTGCTGTGACAGATTTATGCGTGATGAGCGCTTTGCACACTGAGGGTTTTTTTTTTCTTTTTTTTCCCCCTGTGTGGAGTTTCAGGGTGTGTGTGCAATCTCAAAATTGACACCAGGTCGAAAAGCATGAGAAACAAACTGTGTCAAGACAAACTAGATGGGACAGTGCAGAAAATAGCTGAAAACTGAGGTAACCTGTTAAAATGGCAAGTGGAGTGCTGAGGGTAATTTGTTCTGCTCGTTACCAGTGCTAATCTTGGCTGCGAATTTGCTGATTACCAGAGGAGAGCGAGAACTCAGCCTTGTTATTTCCTTGTTTTTAACTCTGTTGTTTCCAGGAGTACCAGAGCTTCGGCTGGTGGGTTGGAGAGAAGAATGGAGCAATCGGTATTGTTCCCAAAGAATATCTGATGGAGCTGTACGCCCTGTAAATACATCTTATGTGCAATGTTTAGACCTCATGACCGCAAGTCTTAAGGTGCAACTAGAACATTGAAATATTTAAAGAGTTGTCGTCATTGAAAGAAACTAATCATCTCATTTTGATTGAAACGCACCTGAGTATTTTACTTAACTGCACATTCTACTGTCTGCTTTTATTTATATTCTGTACAAATTTCATTTTGACACCCTTTCCTTCAGCATTTCACGTTTTGACAATTTTGATGTTTGGAAATGGTGAAATTAATAAATATTTCAACATAGATGTGGTGGTACTTGACCATGTTTTGTTTTTTTTGTTTAAGTTCTTGTAAAACCACAAGGTGGCAATAGAGTCTCTTCAAAGGTCATAGTTGATTTCTGTGACGCTGCATGCAGACTTCATCATTTGGCCGTTTAAATAAAACCAACATCATTTTGTATTTCTGCTCAAGGCAACTTTATTTATAACAGAATCATTCAACCTGAATCTATTCAAAGTACTTTGCATTCACTTTATATTTATACAGAGTAATGTGAAATGGCTAAAAGGTAAATGGAAAATAAGACAAAAGCATCATTTTTAACAGACTTTACTAAAAGATTTAAAGTCATTATTTATTGAAATGCTCGAATAATTAGAATAACTGTTATGAGCTTTCCAGCATTGCTTCGTGAGGACAGAAAGCAGATGTCATCCAGAAGACATCAGAGACCGAGATGATTCATAAGACAACAGAGGATCACAAGTGCATTTTGGGCATAAACCTCACAGAACTCGGTGGACCAATAGTAATCCTTTGTAAGTTGTAATTGAAATTTTAGGGCTTTAAACGTCTCATGAGGCGAAGAGACCCAAATGAACTGCATTCAACATGAAACTGAAGAAAGATTATCAGCAGGAAGGGATTCACAAACATGCGTGATGGAGATTTGGCGAATCGTCTCGCGAGAGGAACAAAGCTTTCAAGGTGCCTCAACATCCATTTATCTTCTCCGCTGCTTTAACCAACTTGGCTGATCCCACTTGACTGAGAGCATCCTGCACAGGGCATCACAGAGAGTCGCACAATTTCACACATTTATATTACAAACTATGGGTAATATTAGTCACCAGTTAACATCAACTGCATGTTTCTGTACCAGAGTGTTCAGGGTGGTTATTGTCAAAGGCAGCAAACCAAATATATATATACATAATATTTTCATGTAATGGCAAAACAATGTATTTATAATGATGCATATATTTTTAAAAAAAAAAGAAAGAATTTATTCTTTATTTTTTTGTGACTGGCTTCAAAAGGGACACGTTTATGACACCTGGGAGAGTTTGCTGGGCAAAGGAGTGCAGCATGGCAGATGGTTGGCTTCGCTGCATGCCTGAGGTTCACTAATAAGACAGCCACCCACACAGATAGCACGGTTGCTTATTGCCCTCTGAGGGGCTGTTTGACAGCAGGCGAGGTGGCGTGAGCCCGGCATATTCCGCCGAGGTTACACACATACTGTACATATCTTTTTACAGTCTCCTTACTGAAATATCAAAGTTGTACCACAATTTTTTTTTTTTTTATATCTCGCCGTAATACGCTCATTTTCGGTTGGATAAAGACAAAGTGGCCTTGTCAAGGTTTTTCAAGGTTGTGAGAAAATGGGAAGGAAAATGCATTCATTAACCAATAACTCACTTTATCTTTCTCTCCGTCTTCCCTCCATTTTTTTTTTTTTTTTTTTTGCTCCTGTCTCTCTGTTTTGTTCCCGTTGAGTGATGAGCTGGTCCTCTGTCCTCTGGGTGACATTCAAAGCCAACATAAATCCTGCTCTTTATGGTATAGTGCAGCGATAAAGCTTCTCTACTAATTGGAGATGTAATGAATTACCATAATTAGTTATTGAATATACTACGCTGCATATAGAGAAGAAAGTAGGGAGGATATGTTTACAGTAACAATGCTGATATCCAGGGGTGATGACAGTGAATCTGAATTTGTGCAATCCATTTAGGTGAGAACTAAAGTTGCATGTTTCTGACTGTAGACTTTCACGCATAAATCTAAATATTTCTTTAATGCTGACGTCGTCTGATATTTCCCCCCTTGGAGCCCTCCTTTTAATGTTTGGCAATGGGTTAGGTTGCCAAAGGCAACTAAGGCTAAATATTGCCTCTCATTTTTATGTGCCAATAAAGGATTTCCTTAATGGATGTCAACTTCACCCCCGTCTCCTGTTAGATTTGGACAGCCATATTCCCAGAATATACAGGTTTCTTTTTTTTCTTTTTTTATTGCAATTTAACATCAAGATATAATGTTTCAAAGATAAATGCCACCGTGCCATTAATCTCCCGAGCACTAAATTACACTAATGATACACGGATATCACTAATTAATACTTTCAACCATAAAGACATGCTTTTATCAGCCAAATATATATAGATTGAGCTGCTGAGGAATAATAAATAAAAAAATGGACTTGCTGATGAAGATGATCGAAGTATAAAACTAATTTCCCTTCAGGACAAAACACATTTGTCGTCACTTTCTTGCTGATATATTGGGATCTCAAATGAATTATTTCAATAGCAGGCTGCCAACCATAGCGCGTGTTAGTCCCCTTAAATTTCCGCATTGATGAACAACTCTGGGGACAATATGAGCACACAATCGCTGCTGATGGTGTCCCATCACCATCATCCTTGGGCTTGATGGGAAGGCTAACGGCTTGATCTATACCACTTAAAGGGGGTAATCTTGATCAAGCTGTCAGCTGTTTCTCCTGCTCTTTAACCAGGTCACTCTGCAATACATCACGCCGCGGCATCATAGAGAGTTTCTGTCAGGAATAACACGGCTTTATTTATGTGGTTTCCCCTGGCATTTTGCTGGAAATGTATTACCTCTCCACCTGGCCCTATGTCAGCATTCCATTAAAGCCTCTTCGCCTCGGTCTAAATCTTTAAATCTGAAATAGACACGTTTTAAATGTAAGTCACTCTTAATTGAGGTCAGTTTCTGTTAACATAACTCAGAGCTGATGACAAATTAAGGTTCCCTCATCTGGCTTTGTGACTTTGCGAGAAGACGTGGAGAAATTTTAGCTGAAGGCGAACAACAATGACAGGCCGCTCTGGAAATTCATATTTTTTGGGGGAGGGGGGGATTTCAGGATTACAATTTATGTTCAATTTGGTGATTTTACTATAATGTGCAATATTATGAGCTGCAGACCGAGGTTTGTGGCAGGCCAGTAAATACAGGTCCAGACGGGTCATTTATTACGAGCACCACGCCCACTTCTCTCACATGTTATCAGCGTCTGCTCTCTCTTCTTGTTAATAGCCTTCTGAGAGCTGCAGACAGTGATGTCGAAGGAGGGCCTGTATATCTCCGGAGAAGGAGTCACAAGTGGCTTCGGGGTCCAAAGGTCAAGTATTCTGGCCGCAGAAACAGCACCATCAGCCACCTCACTGCCTTAAGCACCACTGCACCGCGTCCGTGCTGATATTTCCAGCTAATGAAGCCGTTATTGCCGCGGAGAAGCTTGTCATCCCGCTCAGACGCCGTCGCCCATTCACTGCCGCCGCAAACGGGGCTCGTGTTTCTGCGTGCGAGCTTTGGCAGTCTCGGCTGTCAGAGAGGGTAGAGCTATGTGCTGGCATGTCACTCAAGATAAATCAGGCTTATTGAAGTGACAGGTGTTTGTCCACCTGCTATAAACATCTCCCACACCTCACTCCCACTCCATCTCTTTTGCAGATTATTTATAAGGCTGCAGCCTCTGTAACCCGGCCCTGTTTACTCTCTCGCCGTGGCTCTAATATCAGGTCAGGGCTCCGGAGTGGATTTACTACACTAGTTAGCGAGGTGAGTAATGTCCCCGGGATGGTTTGGGTGGATAGTTTGTAATCACGGGAGGTCAGAGATGCGAGTCATGCTCTAACTGTAATTACAGCTCCCTGTACCCACTTTCCTCAGCAGCCGACTCCCTGCCAGTCCTGTGAAAGCCGACCGGCCGTATCTCAGCTCCGCTTTCCCCCGACATGCCGGTAGTCGTATTGACCCTCACATTCAGGCCATGTTCAGTCCATCTCAATGTCAAACTCTTTATTTAGCCGCTTTTTTGTAAGACGGCCCCCTATCAGAGGAAATATCGGTATGAGTTACAGGAGCTTTGCTGACCTAACTGAGCTACTGGATGGCAGATTGTTGCCATCACTCCCGTTTAGTGTCAGCCGTGGTATGTGTCCAAGCAGAGGTCCTGCCAAGCTAACCTGATCTAATTTAGAGGCTCCACAAGGAGCGTCTTCTCACGTTGACATGGCCACGCCATTAGGTTCGTGGTGAACAAGCACAGAATCCTCATTTGGCCCGATTCTCACATTTATTGCTTCATGAAGCGCATTATTACGTGAAGGACGCATCTAGAATAAGCTCTGTTGTAGACTCGGTGTGGTCAACACTCTCACATTATAGCAAGAAGATCTCAGATGTTTTGGATTTGGAGCTTTTGAGTGGGAAGTTTGCATGTTCTCCTTCTGCGTGTGTGGGTTCTTCTCTGTTTCCTATCACTGTGCAAAAACATGCATTTGAGGTTAATTCACTGTGAAACTGCCCATAGGGGAGAAAGTGTGACTGTCTCTCTGTGTGTTTGCCCCCCTCTTACAGTCAGCTGGTATCAGCTCTTGTGACCCCAAAAATGGATAAAGTAGTTGAGAAGAAAGAGCGATTGGTAGAATTATAAAATCTAAAGATAATTAATAAAATAGTAAGACAAATACTTTTTTTTTAAGGTAAGTTGGATTCAAACATGGAAATTTGAATTGGGGGACCTCAAAGAGCCAGAAACGTTCCTGCGGTTTATTGGATAAAGCAAAGCATCCTTCTCCTGTCTGCTTCTTCGTTCTCGAGGCGGAGAGGTTCTCGGTATGTTCCGGACTCTTGCACACAGATGTATTTATACCACCATAAATTGAAACATGCAGACAAGTCTCCAATTATTCCCCTGCAAGTACACGACTTCTATAACCAATAGGCTGCACCAGTGATAATTCAAACATGTTAAATACTTTGATTCGTCCTTTTGGTTTCGTTTTTTTTTTTCCCATCATCAGTATCAAAAAGTTGCTTCTATATTTTGATTTGGTGAATGTTCACAATACATGCAGAATATAAACTAAGATAATATGTGATATAAACAACAAATTATTTTCACTTCTAATCCACAAAATAACTGTTTTTTTGTTTTTTTACAGTAAAGAGCGTCCATACTGAGGATCTGCAATCAGACCTGAACTGATCCAGTTTGCAGAAGACAGCAGAAGTTCTGATCCCACAGAAATATTGAGGAGCTCACGCGATACTTTAAGTTTAATACCAAGAGTTTAAACGTGTAGGACAAATTTCTGTGTCGGACTTCAAGCACAATAACCCGAAACTGCAGAATTTCACACTCCTAGTTTAGCCCACATCATTTTACGTGCATATTAATGAATTTTAGATAGCCCTATTAATGCACCATGAATAATAATTATGTGAATTCAGGATACTCATTACATATGTATTACATGAGTAGCAGGTGGGGTAATTTGAGTAATTTGTGGCTATATGCAGACATTGGGATGATGGACGGTGTCTGGAGAAGACAAGCTGAGCCGGTCAGTGGATCTACTGCAGAGTAAGGAGATTTAGACTCATCATAAAAGATTTCTCCTTGCCTCTTATTTCACTCGGACATTTTTATGTTTTTTTTATTTTCTACCTCATTGCAGCCGTGAGCTGCCTGCTGATTTACACACACTGGCAGTGAAGCTCAGAGGCCCCAAGAGATGGTGCCCTCTACCCCTCCATTCTCCCCCTTCTCTCCTTGTTTCTCCACCCTCTGTTGTCTTCTCGTGGCGACCACCTTGCTGAAGTGGGTCCCACCAAAAAGCTCCCCTTCCACTCATTCCTCATCGCTAACAAGACATTCATCTGAAGCGTGACACTAGATAGATAGATCCATAGATACATAGAAGAAGGTTCGTACTTTATTAATCCCCTTGGGGAAATTTCTTCGCTGAATTGACCCATCGGTAGGCAGCCACACAGCGTGGGGGGGGCACGTTTTTTGTTTTTTTGGGGGGGGGACTGTGAGGGAAACTGGAGTACCTGGAAGAAACACACACACACGCACACACACACACACACACTCACACACACACACACACACACACACACGAGGAAAACATGCAAACTCCACACAGAAAGGCCCTGGGCTGTATTTGAACCCACGACCTTTACCAGACAGCTCTATCTATCTATCTATCTATCTATCTATCTATCTATCTATCTATCTATCTATCTATCTATCTATCTATCTATCTATCTATCTATCTATCTATCTATCTATCTATCTATCTATCTATCTATCTATCTATCTATCTATCTATCTATCTATCTATCTATCTATCTATCTATCTATCTATCTATCTATAGGCCCTCCCATGTGCTTTTGGCTGCACATGCCAACGGAAGCATACCTGATTTTGCACACCATATTATTTCTGGAAATTTCGAAGTAGTAATCTCAACTTCCTTCTTGCCCCCTCAAACCCCCCCCCCCCCCCCCCCCCCCCCCCCCCACACACACACACACACACACACACACACACACACACACACACCCGCCCCCCCGGGGCCATGTGTTGAAGAGAGAAGAGCCAGTTTCATGCTGATCAGCTCTGATTCCAGGAGATGTGAAGCTGTTGCTCGCCTTGGTACAGCGATCATGTGCATTACCAGTGTTTGCTACATCCACAAACCAAAAGGAGAGAACATGTGGATGTGGTGGTGGTGGTGGTGGGGGTGGGGGTGGCGGCAGTAGCAGCAGATATAGCTGTGCAACACCGTGGCAGGGGGACGCTGCTAAGTCTGATAAATGATGGATAGCTCTCATGGCAGCTCATTTCAATCCTTAACGTTTGAGCGACAAAGAAAAATGTGTCAGTCTTGTGGAAAACTACTTCTTCACCAGATGGAGTTGGGTATTGATAAGGATTGGATTTTCAGCACGTGCACATACAAGACAGACACTCGCAGCTACAAGGACACATGTACAAAATATAAAAAATAACCCTGTTGTATTTGTCATGTATTTTTGTGGCCGTCAATAAATCAGGGCTCTGCCTTGGCAAGAAATATGTAGGACCTTGAAACCTGTTCAAAAATCAGAGTTTCATTTATGGACACAGTTAATGTCTCGCTCATTCATCTGCCTTGGGTGAATGTAGTTGTTTTCCTGCGTGACAAGCTGCACGCCAGTACTACCAGCTTGTGTCATTATGACAGCACCAGTGTTGGCATACAATACTGGCATCATTTCTTCGGGTCTCATCCACGATCTACTGGCAGCGCAGGTTCCTCTGATATCGACTCATCCTGGTTCCACAAAGTTGCAGCCACAAAGATTTAATATCTCAAGTGGTGCTGAGCTCCTATTGCTACTAATGGATTCTGTATAATGTGGCACTTAAAATGCATGAGCAGCCTCTGATTTATCTGTAATTGGCCTTCACTAGAGCATGTCCCCCTCAATACTTCCATTCGGTTTCAAAGCTCTGTATGGGATCTTGATTGGGATTTCATATTGTTACATGTTTAACAATTTGGATCATTTCCAACGCATAAAACAGGAGTTTGTGTGTGTGTGTGTGTGTGTGTGTGTGTGTGTGTGTGTGTGTGTGTGTGTGTGTGTGTGTGTGTGTGTGTGTGTGTGTGTGTGTGTGTGTGTGTGTGTGTGTGTGTGTGTGTGTGTGTGTGTGTGCGCGCGCGTGTTTTATTTAGCTTTTCAGGATTCTGTGGTAATCACACAACAGAGAGAAGAGTAAGTGGAGCATGAGAGCACAGGAACGAGTTGAGGTTTATTTGAGCTGTTGTGGCAGAAAGACGTGCTGACTTGGTCCGAGGCAGATGGGCATCTCCCAAAGGGACCATTTCCCTTTCTCTGATCTTCCACTGTTTTATGTGTCAAACAATAAGCATACTAATTAGATTAAAACGACCTAAAGCGTTTGAGGAAATACTTGAAAGCATCATTTCAACCTGTGCTTTTTCTGAGTATCCAGCTATAACCTGGATGGATTCGTTTTATGTTTTCCCTTCATCTGACCTCTTTGGAGGGTGGGGGGTGGGGGTGGGGGTGGGGGGGTCACGCAACATGCAGTAGGATGCTCTTCGCAATTGATCCTGTGGGTTTCAGTGTGTCGTCGTTGTCATGGCAGCAGAGTCCTATTGACAAACCAGGCCTCAGCAGCTCAAGGTTAACAGCCAGCGGGCCGGAGTCACAGACCACTGAGAGAGACGAGTCGATACTGGAGGACAGGCCAGATTAAAACCAACAGTGTAAATGTTTCAATCTGCACGGCTGTGAGCAACAACCGCAGCTTCAAAAAAAGACCTGTTAGCGATTGCTAGTATGTTTTTGGTGATCTAAATGACAAATGGGATTTGCTTAACGTCAATGACGAGCATTATTGGTCTCAGAGCCTGACAAGATTACTGCCTTGCTTGTTCATTTTCCGCAGGTTTAACAACCTCTCACATTTGCTTCCCTGGGGTTGTAATATTGCCAGGATTTTTATTAGTCTTCCAAACACACCCCTCATCACTGTCATAAATGTTTGAACAGAAACCAAAGGTGTCCAAAGTGCTTTAATTACTTGAAATTTATGAATTTTATTAATTCATTAAACTGTTCATGTGCTGTAAATTTTACATAAATTTCTCAAGGAGGGATGATAGATGCGTTTGTCTTTATTTAATAATTTATCCATTCTGTCGGAGGATCAAATTTAATCACACCGTGTAAAATAAGCACATTGTTTGCAGTTTAATTTGAAGCATAAAGAAAACTTTTTGACGCTACCACAGAAAGACAACACAGTCAACTAACCCAGACAGATGTGTGTCTGTGGGATTCATGTCTGTCTGTCTATCACACATTGGTTTTTGATTACGGAACAATGTTTTTGAGTGTCTTCTTTGATTACAAATCACTTGAACTGTACTCAACGACTTATAGAAGTACTGTTGGTTGAAGAAAATACTCAAGTAGAAGTACTCTTCTCAAACTATTTCCTTAAAGTGAAAATTTTTTATTCTGATAAAATTATAAACACCTGGCAAAACATCTTTAAAAAAAGCTATTATCTCTTTATTGCACATTTCTGTATTAGGTTTGCATTTCAAACTACCAAATGTAAATTGATGATAATGGAATGGCTACATGAGTAAACAGTTTAGTTAAAACATTGAGGAAGGCATTTTAGGAATTATAAAATTTTTTATTCAAGCTATGGTGAAATATAAATGTTTTGGGGGCATTCTAATAGGTTTCAACATATTTTATCATGTGTAAATGATCCCGACATCAGAGTATTAAAATCTATTTCGATAACATTCTGGCTGGGTGGTATTTAAGTGAATACAGGATTATTCTCCTGGTGAGGTAGACGCCTGCAGCACCGAAGGCCTCAGCACTAACGTTTGAAGGTGCAGGAGGAGGCTGACCCTCCCTACAAGCACTGACACATAATGACAAATGCACACACTGCATTACGATATGTAGATGGACAGGAAGACACCTGCAAGACATGTCACCGCCAGTTTGAGCGTTTTGCCATCCAGAAGGTTGAGCTGCTGAGAGCGGGAGTGGAGGTAACGACACCTCCCTGTAACATCAGTCTATTATGTGCTCCTGTCCTGAATTTATAATGAATCTCAGTGCTGCTGCAGAGACAATCAGCTCATCTAATTAGCTGTGCAGGATCCTTGGGATCTGTTTAGTGGTCATTACCTCTGCATAAGTGTGCTGGTGCTCACTGTGGGAGCGCGTCGTCTCCGGGACACAAAAGACACACTGAGAGATGTGACTGCGAGGAAACGAGCTCCTACAAACACAAAGCGAAGGATGAAAAGGTGGCCTGTCACTGCAGCTGGCATTTTGCTCAGCGGGGAGCAATGTAGCCTGTCTACCCGGAAGCCCTCTCAGACAGGAGCAAGTCCACTGGGATCCCACAGGAACGCCTACTGGGACCACACCTGACAGGGAGGGGGTGTGGGGGGGGTGCCTCAAAACTCTGCAGAGACCCTATTATATATGTCAGACTGCTAAGCACTGCAGTGGCCACCATGACAAGCTCCCCTACACTTTATTAGAGGAGGCTCTCACACAGAAAGAGACATCAAGATGAGTTCAGGTTTTGCTTTTATATTTTCAAAACTATCTACTCACAGTTTCAATATAAATAATACGAACCGGTGAAGCATTGTTAAAGTTTGTTTATGAACTCAATATGTGGAATACATTCATGAAGAAAGCTCACGTACAAACGTACAGGTGTGCCAACACTGCCATCTTCAGGCAAATCACAACTACGTTTCTGTGAAATCAAGGCATATTCACTATATATACAAACGAAACATGCCATTAATGATTATTGAATACATTTCAAAGGAAATTATATCATTGACTTGAAAAAACAACCGCGTAGCTCAAAGTGCTAAAAATGTCTCCTTGGTCAAGGTGACGTTTTCATGTGGCTCCAGATGAGCAGCTCAGCATTTCCTCCTGGCAGATTCCCATGAGACCAAGTGAAGGTGAGCTCTTTGTTTTGTTTATCGCCAAACCTTTCGTCCTGGGGTGTGGATCTCTGCAGTCTGAGCTGGAAAGACAGAGACAAGAGCAGAGCATGAAAACAAATACAGCAGTGGGGTAGAGAGCAGGTGAAAGGCCGAACCTCCACATTAAAAAAAAAAAAAAAAAAGATATTGTTAATGGCTGTTTTAGTTTAAAACATCTGTTAAGTCTTTATATATGAATAGTTGTAACTGTTATGAAAATCAATTCTCATCATTTCAAATAATTCCAATAACACTTACACAGAAATTAATTCCTAAAATTGTGTATTTTCATAAAATGTTCATGGTGTGACTCATTTCTTAGCACCATAATTCCTTCCCACGTATCAAAATGGAAGAAAAAAGCTGCTGAGAAAAGGCGTCAGTCTGATTTCCAGATGTTTTCTCCTCTTACAGGGATGAGTGAAGTGTAATAGTACTGTACCTATCCGAGTCCAAGTCCAAGTCCGAGCTGAGCTCCTTCTGTAGGTCCTCCACTGAGTGGAACCTCCTCAGGCCGCAGCAGTGGACGGCCTGGGCCACAGAGTAGTGGGTCCTCCCTGCAGCACAGGCCTCCATCTTGGACACGCTGAGCTGCGACTGCAGGAAAAGATGCAGGCAGCTGTCGGACAGCAGCAGGGGGCTCTGAAGGATTCTGGAAAATGGGGACATTAAACACATTAAAGCGACTGCGAGCAGCGTACACGGGTGAGAAATAAGCAGTCCCCATGTCCAGTAGGAAGTCACTGTGTGTTTCACTTTTGTTACATTCACATCATGTCAAAGGTCAGAAATGTATTGATCTTACTTTTCCAGAAACATCTGGAGTCCCTTCATCCGCTCGGTGATTTGTTTTGCATTATTCAGACTGAAGAAAGGGTTTTTCGGGGGCAGCTCTGGTAACTGTACCCTGCATAAACAAGAATAAAATGACACGAAATGATTTGATAAGCAGAATAATACTTTTTTCTTAGCGTGAAAACAAGGTGACCAGTTCCCATTCAGGTGACAGTAAATACTTACATAAGTAGTGAATTTGCTTGTAGTTTCTGTCTGAGCCACACAAACTCACTGTATCTCCTCCTCACACTTGAGGTCTTCTTGGTGAAACACACACTGTCTGTCTATAACAACACACACACACACAACAGTTACACATTGAGCTGCTCTCAGTAACTACAGATTAAGAGCGACTCTGAATTTACTCACGTGTAAACAGATTTCATAGTCTATGTAGGCATGCCAGAAGTCATGCCGTCGTATCCTCGGATCCCGCACCCACACACTGATGACCTGCTGCATGGAGAAGACAGGAGAGACACTAAAAGCCTGGACTGAATGCAGTGTTAAGAAAAAGGGGAAGATTTTTTATTCGTAAGTAGAAGAGGAAGTACAGAAACTACAACATGAATCAGGGAAGGAAAATCCCACATGTATCCTGTTTCCTTCAGCGTGTGGGTTCTGAACTGAGTAAGACTGGTTAAAGGTTGTTATTTCTCTTAATTCCGCAGATTAACAGCTCAACTTCAGTCCTACCTGATCCTCGGTGTTTTCACTTTCCTCTCCCATTATCCGCAATGTCAGTGTGTCAGTCATCCAACGTCAGACAGGTGAAATGGCACCAAGCATTGTTACTGTACCGTTTCTTTCCCATTTTTTTTTATTGCCAAAGGGCAAAGGTTTCAAAATGTCACAAGACTTAGATAAGAACCTCGCGTGAGCTCTGGTAAGACGACAAGCAACAACATGACTACCGGTACACTACAGCAGAAATGCAAAATCAATGTTTTTTTTTCTTTCTTCTGAAACCATCCGTAACACAATCAACACACTTTCCCCTCAGTAACATTCCCACCTCATGACGTGAACACAATGAATCAAGAGGAAGAGTCACAAAATGTTTCTTTTATTCAGACTTCACAGATTCATGGTCAACAGGTACAGTAGTTCGGGAGCAGGTGGGTTTTAAGAGGTTTAAGGTTCAGCTGAGTGTCCCATCACAGTCATGGGAGATATGTTGAGTTATGACAGTGCCACCAGGATACAAGTCAAGTACATATAAACCTGCGTAGATCCACAGGCTCACATCTAAAGTGCTACATTGAACAATCATCTCACCTGCAGAAGGTGGAAATCTAATTTAAGAGATATGACGTTTAGAGAAATTCTACCAGGTCTTCATTTGAGGGGGGGCAGAAAAAAAAAAATCACCAAATCATTCAGTATTTTTACAGTTACGATTCAAAGAGAAGAGTGTCTGGTGCATAAGTGATTGGAAATATGGGGGACTTTGAGTTGGCCAACATTTCTGTCACACTTCACATCAAACACAAGATTTCTTTTTCTTTTTTTTACAGAAATACAGTGAAACACAGAAAAAAAAAAGCTCAGTTTATATACTCCTCACATCATTTGAACTTCAAAAAACAGGCCTACGAGTCTCAGTTCTAACCAAAAACTACAAGAACCAGGACAGCAGGAAGTTCCCTCTGACATACGGGATATAAAGCTCACACTAAAGCGACCCCCCTTTCCCAGTGAAAGACACTTGTAGTTAAACAGGGCGAGAAATACGAAATTACTTGTGTGACAACATCTTAAAAACAAAACACATCCACAGTGATTGAGTCTGCTACATGATGACACAAGAAAAAAAAAAAAAAAAAAAAAAAAACCCCAAACAAGCCAGTTCGTCTGACATTGAAATCAAGCGCTCGACATAAAGGTTAGTTGTTGTCTCCATCGCGGTCTCCTCAAAGGCACAGTGACCTTACCGAGCACCACAGGGCCAAGAAAAACAAACAACAAACAAAACAAACCCCAACAACAACCCATCTCCGCTGAGAATCTCACACCTGCCAGAGTTTGAAACTCGGCCTGCAGTGGGACGGGATTTCACACAGAGCGCCTCTAATGTCAGCTGAAGGGAGGATACGCTTGATGGAGGCTAAACTAAGCTTCAGGTGGGAGCGCAGCTGTTTATCAGTTCTCCTCGGCGCACACACACACACACACACACACACACACACACACACACACACACACACACACACACACACACACACACACACACACACACACACACACACACACACACACACACACACACACACACACACACACACACACACACACACACACACACACACACACACACACACACGTTTTACTGCTCCTCCTCCTCCTCTTCCTCCTCCTCCTCCTTGTCTCTGCAGTGCCAGGTCAGCTTCTGCTCGTAGAAGTCGATGACCACCTGGGGACATCTGGCGCTGGCTTCATGGGCCGGCAGCAGAGCCACGTCGCCGGAGTTCTTCCTGCGGGGGAAAGACAGAACAATGAACCTCCTTCCATCCAACCGTCAACAGAAGCAGACATCCCAGTTTGTTTTCGAGCAGGTTGTCATAAAGGAGGGAAGACTAAAGGGACTTTGTTAAACGTCACTCTGATCGCTGTGGCAACAAAATATCTATTAAATATCATTTTTATAGCTGCAGTGCAGCTGTTTATTATTGCATTTCCCTAAAGTTGTGGGGAAACTCCGGCGATATTAAAGAGCGCTTCCAGACTGCTGGACTATTCTCTAAAGCAAGTGGCTTTAGCTTTCCCACAACGTAACTAATTGCTTTTTTTTTTATACATTAGTGGGGATTCAGAACAAAAACAACTTTGTATTGAAAATAAAGAAAATGACCGTGTTGTTTGCCTAGAGCAGGGGATGAAACCCCCCCCCAACCACTCAAAATACTCTAAAGTATTCTTTTGAGATACTTTGAAATATTTGGTAAGCTATTATGCTTTGCAGTCTGCAACTGTCAACGAAAACATCGTTTTAAATGGATAAAATACTTAAATATTACCTGCCACTTATTTCTAGAAGAACGAGAACAAACTACTATGCTGGTAAAAAGCATTTCTTTGACCATCAAGACAGGGAAAAGCCCATCCCACACTCTGAAAACCGTTTGGCTTAGATTATTCATGAGTAATAGATCACCTCCCTTAAAGAAGCAGCACTTTGCTGTGGCTAAAGTTCAGGCAGATTAAATATTTTTCCCGGACAACATTGTGTTTAGTTTTGTTTTAACTGTGGCTCTCTGTGGTAATGCCCCATAGAGTCAATGCAAATTCCTGAGTGCTGTTGGCTGTTAAAACACCCCCCCTCCCAACTTTGTATGTAATATGACTGAATCCTTTGATTTCCAAACTGATTTTTGTGTTTGAAAATTAAAGCAACAGCAAGAAAAACAAAACAAAAGTCTTTTCAGACCTAACAAAGCTGCTTAGAGGCATGGAAGACTTTAACCAACTGTTTTCACAGACTGCAGTAATCCCCACAACAAATAAAGACAGCCTTTATGTGAAAACTCAGCAAAAGTTCCCTTTTAAAGCTGCCACTGGTCATTTATCAAGGAGCTCTGATGAATATGTGATTACACACGGCTTCTTTATTAGGAACTTTTAGTATCTAATGCTGTCCAACACAACTCTGGACACCAAGGCATATGTGCTGTGATTAAATTAGGATCCCCATGATCCGTTAATCACTCGGTGCCACAGCCACCAAACTTCACCCCAATGGGATTTTCTGGATTTGACACGAACATGAGGGCAAATGCCGGAATTCATTCGGGAGTGGAGTTACCATTTGACTAGGAACATGAGCTCTCCCTTTCTGTCCGTGGAGCCGATGATGCATTCAGGCTCCAGGTAGCTGCTGAGGTCCGCCGGGGCGTCTGAGTGCTCGTCGCCCGGCTGCAGGACGCCGCCGTCACTCTGCATCGTCTGGTCCTGGCACTGCGGCTGCAGACAGGACTGCAAAGGAGGAACGGCACCGGCGTTACCGAAAGAGCAGTCACGCTTGAGGAGAAGTCTCGTATTGTTTTTTGTGAAGACGCAAAAAAAAAAAAAGAAGAAGAAGACGAAGAAAATACACATTTCACTTTCGGGTGCGTTGAAAAAAAAAAAAAAAAGTAACCACCCTTCACACACCATTGGGTTTCAGGTCAACATCAAACCCCACAAAAAAAGAGGAAGAAAACAATGAAATGGTTTTTGCTCTAACTCAGTACACATCGGTCAGTAATACAAATTCCAGAAAGGTTGGTACACCGTGTAATTGGTCGATAAAAACAGGATGAAATGATTTGCAAGCTTCATAAAGGCAACAGATCAGATGTTATAGATGAGGCAGTTGATCATTCATTAAAAATATGACCTCATTTAAAATGTTATAGTACAAGCACGCGTTAAAAGAAAATCGGGATGATGGCAGCACAAGGCTGGGAAGGTAAATGGCACTAATGCAAGAAGAGGGAAGAGGAGGAGATGTTAGCAGTTTATGAACAACACTGACTGGATGCATTAATAATATAGAGGCACAGTGAGGATGAGCAGAGGTTCATCCGTCTGGAAAAACTGTGGAAAACCTTGTTTATCAGCTTAAAATTGTCTTTGAAGATGGTTTGATAGATAAAAATGCTACATTGCAAATAAGCCTCTGGAGATTAAAAGATTAAATAAAATACAACGGACGAGACTGGCAGTGAATCGTGAATGCTCACGATGTTCCAGCATTCAGGCTGCATTCTAAACATGCAGCTTTGTGAACAGGAAGCTCAGGAACACTGACCGAAATCACAGTTCACGGTGTAATCCACAAATATTGTTCTTTATTGGATAAAGACGCGAGTGCCGCTATCTTTTCATATAAAACTGTTCTGTGAATGGATTAATAGATTAGATTAGATTAAACTTTATTGTCATTACAAATGCAACAAAATGCAGTTTAGCATCTAACCAGAATGATAAACTGGTTAGAAATACTACATAAACAACAAGTATTGTGTTGTTCACAGTGTTCGGTCAAACATTTTTTTTTTTTTTAAATTAATATGAAACTTCTCAGACAATAAAATTCAACTATCTTGTCTTTTAATGGTGAACAAATACTTTCAGGGTTGTGTTTCATCACATGTAAACCTACATCCTGTTTTTGTGTTTCCATTTTGCACATCGGCTCAACATTTGGAGAACTGAGCTTACACCAACAGAACAACTTCCTTTATTTTCTGGGTGCTGCTTGTCTGCATTAAGAAGAATATTCTAAAAATGCTCGTTTCTTTTTTTCTTATCTTTTTTTTTTCTTTCCCTCTTCCTGATTTAGGTGCAGACGCTTGTGTGAATAACGTGGAAACAACGTGCGGCCCGAGACCACCGCCAGCCACAAACATACTCACAATTTCCGTCTCCTGCTCGGTCATTTCTTCTTTGAGGGTGAACCCTGCCCGCTCCTCCTCGTCCTCCTCCGGGAAGTGGGCGTTTCTCAGGAACTCCTCGATGAGCTCCGGGCAGTCCAGGTTGTCCTCAGGTTCCCACGTGTTTTCTGCACTGCGACCGTATCAAACCGGGGGAGTGTTACAACTTCACTGTATGGGTTTGACAACATTGTTCGCAAAACAAAACAAACACACGCGCCAGGAAGTGAGCCGTGATCCGGCGAACTCACTCTGTGAAGCCTTTCCACTTGAGGAAGTACTCCACTCTCCCGTTAAAGACCCGGCGGCGGATGATCTGGTCCACCGCGAACTCCTGAACGATTGTCGTCTCCTCGGTCTTCCTCTGTTTGGCAGTCTGCTTCTTTCTCATCCTGCCATGACAAAACAACACGAGAGTGATCGAACCGAAAGAAAAACAAAAAACACTTTGAGGGGATGTTGGCACAACAACATGGCAGGAGGTACCTGCCATGTACCGACTGTGTCCTTCAGACAACGAGCCG
This sequence comes from Blennius ocellaris, assembly GCF_963422515.1. Classification (NCBI taxonomy): domain Eukaryota; kingdom Metazoa; phylum Chordata; class Actinopteri; order Blenniiformes; family Blenniidae; genus Blennius; species Blennius ocellaris. The sequence goes on from NC_137657.1 coordinate 9,184,782, forward strand.
ATCACTTATTCTAGCGCTCCACCTGCCGTTTCTTTCAGGAGCACGCGACTCGCGCGTGAGCACCGGGGAAAAAAACCCAACCCAAAACAAAACAAGGATATTGTTCACTTTACAAAACGAGCGACTGTGGAGGCTGTGTTTGTGTGCAAAGAGACAAGAAAGGAAAACACGGAACTGGACGTGATGCACGTCTTTGACAAAACAATATGCACGTACGCTCGTGTCGGCGTTGAGCTTTATTCTCTGCGGTGCTGCGCTGCGCGTGTCTCCGTGCGCCCACGGGGGAAACTACACGCACACGGCGGCGGCGGCGTCCCGGTGGCTCCGCGCGCGAACGTGGCGGCTCTCAAAAAGCGGCGAAGACAACTTTTTCATCAATGACTTAAAATTAAAGATGGCCGTTGATGCTCGGAGGAAGTGGTTGCCAAGGGAAAAGGTCATGCCAGGAAAATCGGGAGGAGGCGACGGGGACGCGCACAGGCGGCGACCAATCAGAGCGCAGTCCGCTCGTCCGTCCCCGTCCAGTGGCCCGGAACAGCCCCGCCACCCACGGGCGTCAGCGGGGTATGACAGGGCAGGAGGACCGGGGACCTGGATCACACGCTGTAGTAGTAATAGTAATAATAATAATAATAATGTGATCATTTTTTAAGTCGATGCACATAATAGAATATTATTTATGCATATAGAATAGAAGATTATTACACACCAACACTAATTCATAAGAAATAAACGCAATTCATTACTATTTATAATATCTACATCTATCTATCTATCTATCTATCTATCTATCTATCTATCTATCTATCTATCTATCTATCTATCTATCTAAGCTTACAGATAAAGCAAGTTTTTCTTTTTCTATAATAAAAAGAATAACCTTCCCCCTTTTTTTCCACTCAAAGAAAATATTACCTTTGAGAGCAGTGACACTTTAAAAATAGCAAAAACACCCCAATTACAAAATGTCCACCAAAATAGACTTTATTAGGAAATACTACAATTTAAATGTCATGAAGCTTACTTTCTCCAAATTTAGAAGAAATAAATATATACATAATAAAAAATCATTTGGAGAAATGTTGCCACATTTTAGGAATCGGTCACTTTGATGATATTTTGTTGCTCCTTGACACACGTGTTGTCCTCCGAGGAGCTCTGTTCTCCTCAAACTCTAAGACCACACTGTTTGGTTCTCAGGAAAAAATACCCAGTGGGGGATTTGAGTGACAGCTTCCTTTTAGCCAATGGGAAATCCCAGAGCTGCTGATTGGGCATATAAGCACCAGTAGGAGCTCTTTCCACTTCACCAATTTTGCCTTTTTTTTTTTTTTCCAGCACTCGTTCGAATATTGTTTCATAACACACCGCTGGGGGACGCTACCGACCTCTTCTGGACTGCTACGAGGGCAAAAACCGTCAGTGCTGCTGGCCCTCACCACACTGATGGGACTGGAACACACACACCAGGACAAACACTTGCTTTCACTGGAGCTGGATCCACACTGGAACTTTATTTATACTGATGCTGTTTCTTCCTCAAGGCAGAATTATGTAGCACCGAGTGCATTTTTTTTTTCATTACGCACACACTTATGCAAAGAGTACAAAACCAATCAAAGTTAATAACCCATGGACAAGAAGACAATACTGGAATTAATTCTATAGCTTCATTTCCAATGGAAGTCCACTGGGACGACCCTTGGGACATGATTATAACGATGGTTTCAGTTTTGAAGTTGCAGTGAAGGGCTGGCAGACGCTCGCATGAAAGATGAATGTGGATGTATAGTTTCCAGAAAAAGATTTCATTGATTAGAGTCTCGGGAGGACAGGAAACAGGTCTTATGAACACGGCAAATCAATTTCTAAGTTCGCAAACTGTATCACGTTTAACTCCCATGTGCAGGAGGAACTTCACGCTGGTTGATAAGATGCTCAGAAATTGCAGCATCTGTATTGATGAAACCAAATCTCAGAGGTGTACGTTTCCATGCGTAATTAATTATTGAGACTTTGGTAGAGATGCTCTAAAGAGCAGAACACAGTTTTCTTTCTCTTTTCACACAACTCATCGGTCACTTACTTTTTCTCATTATCTTCTCGACTCTGTTGGTGTGCACTCGCTTCATTTCCACACACCAGCAAGAACTCAAGGTTTATTTGTGCCATTCTTCACCAAGGGCTGATATTGGGTTGCTCATGTCTTTATCGGTTTTTATTTAGTGACGTCGGTTGGCACCATTCAAGCCGGTTAAGATAATTCAAAGTGCTTTACCGATGATTAGGTGTTTGTGAGTTAATACAAAGACAAACCAAGTCAGGATGGAGGAAGAAATAGTAAGAAAGTTAAATAAAGTCATTAAATGACAATAATAACTGATGCATCAACTTGAAGTAAATACCAATTCATTAAAATTCCCTTTCAATAACAAATAAACAGGATACACTATTTAAATGGTCAAATCAAGGATGACATAATTTGTATGATAGAAAACAAATATACTAAAATATGAGATAAGACCAGCACAATGAAATAGGTAAATAACTGAGAAAAAAATTGTAAACGAGATGGAAATGTAGCATATATTATCGACAGACACACATTTCATCAACCTTATAGTACATTTCCCTGCGTGGACCTGCAGGTATGAGTCAAGCCAGAAACAAAGACATGTGTTGGTTATAAGCCGTATGACCCGCTGTTGCCCTCTGACCTCTCCCTGTCTGCTCTTTTGGGTTTTTTAGTACTTGTTGCCATAGTAACTGAGCAGCTAATAGGGCTGAGCTGTCGCTGCAGGCGCAAGAATGGCAGTAATTCATTCAGTGAGGTCCCGTCTGGATTTACTGCTACAGTATGGATCATTTTGGGTTCTTCTCTCTAACAAAATACGCAAAAGATTTTAGACTCACGAGATATCAGAAATACGGGATAAAAAGTTGTGAAATAAACGGCCTTTTTGTCTTTGCTGAACTGTATGTGATAGTGAACATGAAGATTGAGAAACTGATCTTTACGAATACATAGTTTTATGTTTTGGGGCTTCTGTGTATGCACAAACACGCACGCGCACACACACACACACACACACACACACACACACACACACACACACACACACACACACACACGTGCACACCAAGAGAAATCATCTGTTTCCAACTACTGAGGCACATTTGAAACTCTAATGATGCCTGTGTTTCAGGACTAAGACATAGGGGATCAGGGAAAGAGCTGCAATGTTTTATGAACATAATTCATGTCTTGCATGTATTTGTAACCTAAATAACTTAACAACAGGCAATAATTAAATGATTTGAGGCCTTTCTGGTGCCTAAAGCCAAACTGACTGAACCCAAGATTGACCAGGGCACTAAAAATGAAATACAGATGTTGATGAAACGACATGCTCCAGCGTACGGGGTGAAAAGATATATCGCGCTATGCCGTCATCCCTTAAATCTACCGCGTTCCCTCCCAAACAGGCACATTCCTCACACCCACTGTGAACGAAGCCCGAATACAGATGGGCCTTGAGAGCCACCCTGTCAGAGCAGAAATGCGTCCAGATGGCCGGGTCCTGCTGTGAGGGTCTGTGGACGGAGTGAGTAGTGGTCTGTGGGGCTCAGGCTGAGCCTGACTGGAAGCTTTTCAAACGCCGGGCCCCCGGCGTTCCCTCAGTCCCGCTCCGAGGCTCTCGGGTTACAGCCAGGGCGAGATTATTCACGTCGGCCCTCTTATTTTTTTTATCGAGCCATAATCTAAACGTACGAAGGGCCAGCATCCAGAGGAACGTTACTGAAGACTAATTTGGTCCGACAGAGATTTACAAAGGTAACTTGTGGCCGCTTGATTGACTGCATGCTTTGGCAGTAACTTCTTGGAGCTCATTCCCACACAGCCGAACAAATTTGGAGTGACTGCAGCTCTGTGAGAGCTCGGATGCTTTGCTGTCACCAACTCGGCCACTAATGCAGGAGCCCTCAGCACCTTCATTAGTTTGAAAGGCTGTCTTCAGAACACAGAGTCACATGGCAAATCACCAACTCTCGACAGTTTCTGTTGTCTTTGTCAGTCAGGAAAGGGACTTTTCATGAAGGACGTGGGACGGCAGACCACCTGAACGTCCTTGCAAACCTCCGTCTCTTGTTTCAGAACATCGTGCTATTGTATTACGCCATCCTCGGCATTACATTCCTGGAGGCATACTACTCATTGTGTGTGTGTGTGTGTGTATGTGGAGGTACTGGAAATAATTACAGCAGGAATGTATACGGGAGGTTCATAATATTGTAGGTTTCAATAAGTTCCCATCATAACAATAAAAAAAAAAACAACAAAACAAAACATGATCACATGCAATGATCTGAAATTGTTCTATCTGTTTAGTTAAACTGGACGTCTCCTGGGGAGCACAGTGGTCCACTGATTAGCATTATTAGCTCAGTTTGCAAGTGTTTGTTTTTCCCTCGATGCCAGCCACAATCGAAATACATGTTTGCTATGCTAACTCTTAAGCTGGAAAACTTCAGTGATTATGTGCCTCTTTGCTTATGAACTTGTGACCTATACATTTGCTTCTTTGTTCATGTTTGTCAGACTGAGGCTGCAGCCCGGTGGAAGAGAGAACGAAAGGTCTTGTGTCTTCTTATGTCGACAAACACTGAAATTTCCACAGACGAAACAATTCTATAAACAGACATACCTGTTAACATGAAAAACCTCAATTACATTTTTACATTTGTTGTTTAGTAAACCAGAAATAATGAAAATATGGCCGTACAGTGGGACGATAGTGATCTGGCTCAATTCCAGGCCTTGGAGGCCTTTCTGTGTTTACATTTCTCTCTGTGCATGTGTGGGTTTTCTCAGGGTATTCTAGTTTCCTGCAGTCCAAAAAAAAAAAAAAAAAAAAAAAAAAATGCCTTGGAGGTTAATTAGTGTGGTGTGGGCTCTTTGTGTTTGCTCTGTGATGGACTGCTGATCTGTATAGGACGTATGTTGCTTTCGCCCACAGTTAGCATGGATCAACTCTCCATCAGCAGCGGAAGAAATTCCCAGTTTGCATTATGCAAACCAAAAAAACAACAACAACAAAAAAACAAACACCGGAATCAGTTGTAGACATTTTGACTTTTAATTGCTACTTGAAATATGAAGCCACTAATTTCTATGGAATGGAGTTTATTCCTGCCTCAGTGCATTTACAAGCTAGAGAAAAAAATTTTTTATAAGAATGTATTGCTGATCGAAGTAAAACAGAACAATTCCTCATACAAACCAGACGGGATTTTTAGGATTTATACCGACATGTCTTACCTGCAAGCCTACAAATGATCAGCTAACCAAAGGAGAAGGAGATTAACACAGTGTAGTTTTGTTACCGACATTCACAGGAGCAGAGTTCATCATCTCTGCCTCTTGGCTGTGGATTACTCTCCAAAATGCCCATTGGATAATTTAAAGGTCTGATAGGCGAATACCACCAGTGGTAAGTAACTCTCAGTCCCTCAGGGGCCAATGTGCTACAGAGAAAATATATGGGGGGGGGGGGGGGGGGATTTCCCTCTTTCTCCCATTTGTGCCTTTCGGCGGGCTGTTGTCCTTACGTTCCTTAAGTTTAGTGTCAGATGGAGCTGATTGGTTTGAACACAGACCCAAGCATTTCTCTTATGTCTACATGTTAAAGTTTAGGAAAATAAGTCATTATTGTTCACAACACTTATGTGAAAATCTAAATACCTTAGTTGGTTTTTACAAACGCGTATGCGTTTTTTTGGTTTTTTAATATTGCATTTTAAGAGAAGATTCTTTCAAATGGAGCTTTTTTTTTTCTTTAAATGATTAAAGCTCACATTGTCTGAAACGTTTGATCAAAGAGATATTCGAAGTTATTACTTTTTATGAGCTAAGTCAGGACAAAGTCAAAGTAAGTAATTAAGTTGCTTGCTGGCTCGTGATGGATAGGTCTGCTCTGGCCATTTGCAAAGCCGTGGCTCCCGCTGTCTGCTGTGAGATTGTTTGCTTTGTTGTGGCATGCCTTTGTCAAAAGTTTCTTTCCATTTCAGTGTTAAGTATTTCCTTTCGCAGCTGCCCATCGACACCCCGTGACGCCACATGGAGACCTTGGTCCTCCCTTTATGGGCAGCAGGAGATTGAAACATCGAAGAAATGCAGGAATGGTTTGGCACAACTCGATGATCCGGCTAAAGTCGAAACAGATGATGCTTTATTTCAACCCCTACTGTTAGCGGACAGAGCAATTACTGACGTCTCCATTAAGCCAGCACGAGACGGTGTTTCTGATTATATTGTTGAAATGCTTTTCTCAGAAATGCATCTCAAACTATTATAGCAGCAGATGTTTTTTGGAGTGCACACATTTTCTTTTTTCTTTATCGTTTCATCACGCAAATAAGCACCATGGGTGGACTTCTCCTGCATTTTTCGACAGGTGGACGGCTGAGAAGTATCTCAGCCAATGTGATCTTGAGTAGTGTTGCCTTCGTCAATGCGGTGGCCACTGTGCAGCTGCTGACTGTCTGTTCACATTGAGTGCAGCTACACAAACCGCCGAATCCAGTCTGTTGACCTTTCACTCCCTCTCTGTCTCTCACAGCTCCATGCTTTGAACTTTCGGATCTGCTCCACATCCAATCAGGTTTTAGCCCCTTAATACCCCCCACGGCCGCAGGAAATTGCCCATCTGAAATTTAACTCCATGCTTACTCCACACTTCTCTGGTCGAGAGGCAAATGGCGCTAGCTCGAGGAAAGCTTTTTTTTTTCTCTCTCTCTCTTTGCCAGCCAAAAGCCATTGAATATTTTAGCTTAGTCAGACCTTCAAGCAGCTCCATGCCATCTGAAGTGATGCTGTATAAGCTCCAGATAGAGCACATGGTGGGACCTTCAGTGTTGCCTGCTTGCCATCTGGAAAATTGCAGCTCTAAGCAGGTCCTGCCAGTAATTACCCTGCAAACTGTGAATAAAGGCAGAAAACACACACTGTGGTGAAATGTGGATAACTGATGGAGACAGAACACAGCAAGTGACCGTCTGTTCCCAGCAATGAAACGTCTAACTTTGGCTTTAGATGCTTCAGACAGTCATGAGAACTGTTTTTGTTTGTTTTTGATGAGGTACAACAGAGGAGTCTGTCCAAAACCTTTGTTTTTGATTGTTATTTTGTTTGTGAAAGTGATTTCTGGACACGTGGCTACATGTGAACCTCACCATTTCTGATTAAAAGGTGCAAATACAGCATGGTTTTGACATGCATATAAAAGAAAATGTATTCAGAGTCGGGAAAAAATTATGAAAAACAATAAAAATTTCACATGGTTCTGCAGTGGCGAGCACTATTACCTCACAACCAGACTATATCATGTTAAAACCTGGAGGCAAATTGCTATTTCTGTATGTCCTTTACATTAAGTCCCCATGCTTGAGTGGGTTTTCCCCCAGGTAATCTGGCTTCCCCTCAAAATGTAAAGTTTAATTGGTAACTCTAAATTGGAGTGTGAATGTGTGTGTGTGTGGTGGATGGATGGATGGATGGATGGATGGAAGCATGGATTAGGGTCAATGTGTTTTGACAATGATCACATCTGGCCTGTCAAGCATAGACACCTGGATCCAACACTTCCACACATTGTGGTTTGATGCCTCCTTCCAGTGGCCTCTTGTGTTTGATAACACAGCCTTAGCTTGTAGACTTCACACATAAATGTAAAACTCCAACCTTAGGTTTTTGAAATCATGCAGACTTTTTTTTTTTAACATTAAAGTCATGTCAAGTCTTGTATATTCCAGTTGTTGCTGTTGGAAGGAAAGACTGGTTTCCATCAAGAGGAAGGCTCTGTACTTAATGTGAACGACACCCGGAGTGTGAAAGTTTGCTTCTACGGCTTGTTTGTGTACGCCGCTGAAAAACCACAGCGATTTCTTTTGGTCTAAACCACTGCCAGTGCCTGACAAAACATGAAGCTGATTTACATTGTTCCCTCCTCCAAAATGTCCCTTTCAATTTGGATCCTATCAGGAGGCTAATCTGGAAACTATTACTCAGTGAGTCTTGAACATAAATTGTTTGCAGCTGAGGGTCCGGAGTGGTGGAGGAGAGTGGGGGGGGGGGGGGGGGGGGGGGGTTGTGGAGGAACGAGGGAACAAGAGGCAAAGTCCTTCTTGTGAAATACCATGTTTAGGCTGATGCACAGGAAACAAGCGCTTACCAGCCAGGAAATGAAGTGGCAAGCACAGGCCGGCTTGTATTTCCTCTCCCACTTTCAGATGAGTCTTGTTAGTGGGGAGACGCCAGGGCTCCAGCTTTTGTTCACACAGAGCCGATGGTAAACAACACTGCAGCGTTTTTAAGATGTTAAGTGCTCATGATGGCTGAGTGGTATGTTGCCACAAGGTCTTGAGTTTCTCAGACTTCAAGATCCCCCCACCCCCCACCCCTCCCAATCCACCATCCCCCATCCTCCACTCGCACCCCCTCTGTCTCTGGGGTTGTGTGGAGTCAATGTTTTGACTCTGAAAGAGCTGGAAGAATTTATGTGCATGTCAGGAGCAAGAGTTCTCCCATTTGTTCGAATGATGAGGCTTGTGATTTAATAATGATTTGAATAATTTGTGGTGTTTATTTCGTTTAATTTGGCAGCTTAGATACAGATTTTTTTTTCGAGTGACTCGCACCGCTACACCAAACAGAAACACACTGGAATCTTCACACGCCGGGACAATTTCAATTCTGGTAGATACACTGCAAAACCCATGAGCATGCAGAGCCGGAGAAAAACAAAAATAAGCCAGGAGTTATGCACATACTTCACAAAGACCTCCAGGATGAATACTGGTGTTACAAACCAGGACCCTGATGGTGTGTTTCATGTTTCACCTTCAAGCAAAGAATGAAAGTGTCACAGCTGCCGGAAATGAGAGCCCACACACACACTCTCACACACACACACACACACACACACACACACACACACACACACACACACACACACACACACACACACACACACACACACACACACACACACACACACACACACACACACACACACACACAAGAGAAAATCAGTTTCTATAAAAACTGTTTTTGTTAAAGGCTGAACCATAATTCTGGAGCGGTCTGAAATACTGATTTCAGATCGAACCAAAAAAAAAAGCAATTTGAAGTTTTCTTTCCATCACTCAAAAACTTGCTTGTTTCTTTGAATCATGTCCCAGCACAGAATGCCTGCTCACTGCCGAACATAAAATAATTCATACAACTCCTTAAAATTTAATTATTCCATTATTCCAACTGAAACTGGAAATGTAAAAGTTCACGTAAACACATTAGCATGGCTGAAATGTAGATGATCAAAGTTGGACACCTCGATAATATAATTGAATGTCGCTCTATTCCTGTACGTATTCAGTAGAGTTGAATTGGAACAAGATGAGGTGCTCTGCCTCTGCCCTGGAACTCTGCACCAAATCTTGACCTGGAAGTCAAACAGTGTGAAAAACCAGTGAGGAAGCCCAAATAGAAGGAACCGTAAACATTGCAACAGCGGTTGGAGCTTGTTCTTGATCATTTGCATCATTTCAACCAGAAATAACCAAATACTGACAGACTTAGACTTCATAAATCACCATTTATCATAGCAGAGTTGATATGATTTCACTTTAAATCAATTACACTCTTGTGCATGTGAACAAAGACAATATAGTCCAATCAGGTTGGCTGTGTAAAGGCAATGACTGAGGCTGGAGAGGGAAATCTGGATTACTCTAACTTTGTGTACATTAAAACCTGATTTAGTTCCACCACGATTGGTTTGGAAGCTGCTCAGCGATTAAAATCACTTTACCAGCTTTACTCTGCTTTACTCAATATATATTATAGAAATATTATTAGTTTGAAGTTAAACCCTATTCTTTGCATAAATATAGAGCCCCATTTTAGAGTAATGGATAAAGGGAATTTGCAAGGCAAACATTATTTAGTACTTAAACAAAAGGAAGGTCCAACTAGACTTGCAATAACTTTATAAAGACGAATTCACTCTTTCCATCATGCAGAAATAACAGAAAACAAGTTGTCAGTGTTAAAACTTTAGTTTGGGGATATTGCCATTAAAGGAGTCATGATGCAACTAATGTGAAAACTATGCAATAAGATGATTTCTTTTCCTCAGCTGGATTATATTTCATACAAAGGATTTTTTTTAAAGGGGGCTCAAACTAAAGCCATTGTTCATTCAATAGCATTGAAATTATGTTAAAGGTATTTTTTTCCCCAATGTTTGTGCACATACATTAATAATTTGCATCCAAACTTTCACATGGGTAATGGCTATAGGTCTCTGCTGTTTTGTGAAGATATTAAATACACCTCATCCGATTCACACACAGGATTGTATCAGCAGAGAAGCAAGCCTTTATTCAGAGGGAAGAGAGGAGGACAGGTGACTGAGGTTCTTGCACACACAGATTTTGTGTTTGCGTTCACATGTTCCGAGGTCAGAGCTGGCTGGATGCCCACACAAACCCTGCGCTGCTTCTCCCCGATGAAAAGGACCACCTCAGTGTGAAGGTCCGCCACAATGCTGGTGAGCAGTGATTCATGGCAGGGAGCTCAGGGCTAAGTTGAAGTCAGTATAAACAATTACAGTTTCGCTGATGTATTCAGTGTGTGTGTGTGTGTGTGTGTGTGAATATGTGTGTGTGCGTGAGTCAGAGAACGATGAAGAGACATGGGAGAGAAATACTGCTCACTGGCTGAGCTGGGATTTGAGCTCCGCGTATATGTTTGAGGCGTTTATCATTTCTTTCTCTCAGGAAAACGGCGATGATTTGGCTTTGGGAGGGTCTGTGCTGCTATACTGGAGCGGCCATGTAGGGCCAGTCATGGTACACATAATGATCGTGGAGCGTTAAGGCGTTGCAGTTCATGTAATTCTGGCAACAAAAAAACAAAAAACCCACCACATTAAAGATTTCATCTTTCAGGTAAAATTCGACTCTATCTGCAAAAACCTTCAGAGAAACTGTGTTTTCAGTCAGAATATAAAGATTGCAAGGCAAAAAAATTTTTTTTTATCTCTGTGGCCTTGCTGAATAATCTAGCTTTCAAGAGATTCAGCACAAGTAACTCCACCTCTTATAAAGTTATTACGCTTTGAACTCATTCTTGATTTCATTCCGCAGCGCTTGATCTCTTAAGTTTAAGTTATGTTTATCACTAGCAGTGTTTTTGGAATGTTTTAATTAACATGCCCAGAACTGATTACAATTAAGAAATCAGTGACCTCATTAAAATCACAAAGTGTTTATTTGTAACAATGACAATGAACCCCAAACCGCACCCAGTGGATGCCTTGCATTGGGTGTGAACATGTTTGTGAATGGATGAATGTGATTAACAGTGTAAAGTGCGTTGAAGACTCCATTCGTTCCTTCCTTCGTCTGCACGGTGGTTCTTCAAGCTTCTTCAATAGTTCAAAATGATTTTTCCTTCAAGAACAGGTGTTATGTTAACTTGTGCATGGTTTGTATCGCCTTTGCAGAAGTGCAGTACTTTTTTTTATTTATTTACTGACCAGCACACATTTAATTGGCGATTCCCCATAGATGTGAATGAGTGACTGTCTCTGTCTCGCTTTGTTTGCCAGTTATAAACTGCTGATGTCTGACATAGGCACCTTGCTTTCACCCACAGTCATCTGGGCTCGGCTCCGGCCTCCAGTGACCCCGAGTTGGACGTAACGGTCTAGAAGACAGACAAATATAATGCCTGTGCACGAACAGTTTGAGCTCAAAGGGTGAATTAGACTGTCAGAGCTAGTCTGTCCCAGAAACACAGCGTTAATAGCGTTAATAGTGTTATTCATGCAACTAAAGGTGATGCACAAACTAGCTGTCCAAGTAAGAAGTAATAGCTTCCCCAACATTGTGGTTTATACCTGATCCGTAGTACTTTGCTTCGATAGATGACTTTGGATCACTTCTACCCTCCTTCATTTCATCTTCTGGTTGCTTCCATCTGCTCGGACGGAGGTTATAAGTTGACTGGCAGAGGTCCCGCTCTCTGCTCGCTGGACGGGGCTTGTTCCTCTCAGGGGTGAAACAGCCGCCCGTCCATCACTCTGACAGAGCTGACAGCCATTCAGCCAAACCGGAGGAGTTCCTGCCAACAATCAAAGGGCTTTTCATTGAAGGAATCCAGCTCGGGGCCTGTCATCACCGAGGAGGCGTTCCCAGCTGTCAGCAGGACAGAGCTGATGCCCTCAAACCCCTCCTGTCTCGGGTCAAATCCATGGCATTGGCCAAGAGCGTATGCTCCACCCTCTCTCTCTCTCTCTCTCTCTCTCTCTCTCTCTCTCTCTCTCTCTCTCTCTGTCAATTAATAGTCAGTTTAAGGTCGCCATTGCAATTTGTCTGTTTCTCGATGTGTTTAATTAGTTTAAGTTACGTGAAGCCTCAGTCTCTTGTCGAGCTTCGCCTTGAGAGTAGTCCTCTGTGACTGCAGTGCTCTTGCCTTCCACTAGAGAGAAGCAAAGCTAAAGATAAAGGAAAGCATCGCCACCATTGCAGTAAACAATTGATGTAAAATGTTGTCTTCACATACTTCAGATAGGACTCCATGCTGTATAATTAACCATACGTTAAGTTACTTTTGATCCCACAAAAACCCCGGAAACCATAAACATTTCTATTTGCTGCTGATTTGTATTTGAAACTTTGCATTTTTCTCATGGAAAGATTGAAAACTTTGAAATGTTTAGGCTGCAGACTTTATGGACATTCACTATCAGATATACTTGCCAATTCTGTTAAGTTTAGTATATCAATTCCAACATCAGATTATCACCTCCACATCATGACATGTGACCTGTGGCTTACAAGTATGTGTCTGTACTTTTGCTTTTATTCATAAGCACTGCCTCATGCCCCCTCTCAATTTAAAGAGCAAGTTCTCTCAGGAATCAGGCTCCATTTAATCCTAGTAAGCAGTTTCACGAGCATGGGTATTCTGTAAGTTTAAATACCCACTGAGCAAACGTCAACAAGCTGTTGAAACATTTCTATCTGTACTTGCAGCATGATTCCAGGCTCCTGCACAGCCTGACGCTTCACTGGGTCTACGATTACATAACCAGTTAGCTGCCTGCATGAATCAATTATTTATCTCTGTGTCATAACACCGAGGATGCTTTGATTGTGACAGGCAGCCAGACAAGGCTGTGCTGAAAATGGCAAAGAGAGAACACGCACCGATCTCCACTGAGGGATAACTGCGTCACATGACTGACGAGGAAGAAAACCTTCAGATATGATCTGTGTCTCCACTGAATGCAACGACCAGAGTGCTTTTTCATAAAAAAAATAACCCTCAGCGCTTGGAACCAGCACAAGCGAGGGTCTGTAAGTCTTTCCACACTGGGTCTGCATTCGACTGGAGAGGAGGGAACATATACATTCTGTTTTATAGCCCTCATCAAAGCAGATGGTGTTGACTGAATTGTAGCTGGTTCAGAGGTGAAGCAGCTTGCTTTATCTCCAGCGATAATCAGCCTTTAGCATCTGCTCTGAAGAACTTATCTAGCCTAAAAGTAAGAGGAAGAGTTAAATAACGGCGGCCCATAAAGGTTCAAAGCCTCAACGTAGTGTCTGTACTCCAAAATGAAGAACGGCTCCGGGTCACATCTGCACTAAAGTATGAGCTTAAAACTCATCTTAATTCAAATGTGTCCTTCATCTCTTCTGTGCTTTTTTTCTTCTTCTTTTGTTTCAGCTCTGCAAGCCTCCATCTGGGTTGCAGTGATAGTATAATGCTTAATTCCTCTGTCACTTGAGCAGTGATTCATGCTCTATGCTTATTATATACCTTCTCTACGTTAACATTACACACCCACACACTTTAATCTCGTAATGGACAATTTATAGTTCAATAACAGGACATTTGATGTATAGAACGACCTCATTTGGCTAAACGTATGTCCTCCATTAAACCATTCGTTTTGAATAAATAAAATCATATGCTGTTTGATGGCAGACCCATTTCAGTTGCATTGTTACAACTATTGTGTTATCAGATCATTCTCATGTCGCCCTGGTTATACCATCACCTCGTAAAACCATCTTCACTGGATAAAGAGATCTTTCCTTTCTTATAAATGTCTCGACTTTCCTCCTATGAAGTGATCAAATTAAATATTCTACTATAAAATGCTTTTTTTCACGTGATTTTGGCGACGGCTTCTCCCAAAGCCAAGCCTCTCTCTAACAATACATGACAAATAGGATAAAAAAAAAAAAATCTGATTTTGAAGGATAGGTAAAGCCAGCATTTTGTGAATTATTTCACTTTTACAGATGTTAATAGGGATGTCACAAAAAAAGAGAATTTATAGTCATTCTAATGTGCATGTGACATTCCCTGTGCTTCTGACTATGTGACCACGAGGCCATCGAGCTGATACATGCCAGTGTTAATCAATTGACAAGAGCTTCAATGTCATTTGATAAAAAATACATGCGCATAATAAAAATATGTAATCGTGAGGCGAACAAAGCCACTCTGCTCCATTACCATGCATATTAAGAGCGTATTAATATTCATAGTGTACATTTGTATGGTAATCTAGTTTTCTAAAAATGGATGTAGGACATTTCCTCTAGATTTATAAAGCAGCAGGAAAGAGATGTGTCATTCCAGTGATTGTGTTTTAACACACTGATTTAAAACTTCGGTGCAACTCATTTTGGAGGTTATTGCAGAGAGAGAGAGAGAGAGAGAGAGAGAGAGAGAGAGAGAGAGAGAGAGAGAGAGAGAGAGAGAGAGAGAGAGAGAGAGAGAGAGAGAGAGAGAGAGAGAGAGAGAGATCAAAGACTATGGTAGAGCTCGGCCCTGTATCAAAGATGAGGTTGGAAGGCTCTCCCGACTCCCGCCATCCGGTTTTCTCCTGCTTATCGACACTGAGGAGAATAAACTCAATCATGTTAAATTATAGATTAAGGCCCAGCCCTGGCTGTGGCTCGGCAGCTGGCGGCTGCGAGCGCGTCGAGCTCCACTGAGTTTTACCCACTCCTTCAGCTCCGAATGTTGCCTCACCTCGTCGCCTTATTAAAAATCAACATCAAACACTCCACAGATGAATATCCGGTTTCAAAAGAGACTGCATGAATACAGAACGAATCTCTCCACAACGTGCAGGCAGTGCGAGGCTGAGGTCTTGCTTTGTCGCCTCATGGAGGATTTCACCTTCAGTGGGTTTCAGTTCACAAGTTGCTTTTTTTTACCCGCTGGTGGGCTTTTGACGCTTCGTTACACTCCTTTAGCTCTGTAATGGCGTGACCTGAAAACTTTAAGTCAACATTTTTACAGCTATTGTCAGATATCAATGACAAGAAGAGTTATTTTGCAATGCAGGCTGTTTTCATCTATTCCGAGCGGATGGTTCAATCACAGGACTGCTGAGCATCAGAAATGCAAATATTGTCTATTTTAGTCACAAAACTCTATTAATAATCCCAAGAAAAAAAAACAGTTTTGACAAAGATGAGTCAACTTTGCTTCATTTTTATTTTCTCCTGAACTCAATATTATGTAGGTTTATTAGTACAATTACTCGCATGTCGCTGTTGATAACAGCTTTTGACCGCGACGTGTATTGTTGCCAAGACAGGGTCACACGTTTATTTCCTATTTCTGAAGAGCAATTGGCGGCAACTCTTTCATCATCAATGAAATGCAAAAAAAAAAAAAATCTGCTCCAACAGTGAGCTTCAGTGAAAGAGTCCTTGAGCTTCATCTGTGGGGCTCAAACACGCAATCAGCAGTGTTGTGCTTCACTACAGTAACTGATTAATTTATTTTTTAATTTAGTGAAGATACTGTACGAGTTACTTAATGTGGTTTACTTGTTTGCATGCAGATGTTTTGCTGTGCAACATTAGCTGAGCTGACTTAACGTTCTGGACTTTTTCAGCCAGTGATTTCTGTTCAACATTAATTAGTTTGCCGTCAAATAACCACGCACACATTATTTTGTCTGTTCTAGTTACTGTAATTTCAACTGTATATACATATCCTTGTGGATGCAGTTTTCGCCATAACACCTGCTCTTAAAAGAAACAGACCGACGAACTGACATAGAACGAGGAGAAGCAGCAGCAAACCAGCTGAGATGTGATGGAAACATTCTCAGTAAGCAGTTGGAAATAATACACATTATATAAACAAGAAACATTTTTAATGGCGAAGCATTTTATTCACACAACCAAACGGAGACAGAGTCAAAACTCTTTCATCTGATACCAAACACTTATGTTTCTTGGCTGATTGGGTGGGTTTTTTTTAGGGGACATTTAGAAAAATACTGAATGTATAAATTTGGTGATCGAAAATAGAAATCTTTCCACGTCGATAATAGCGCAGTACCTGTATTCTTAGGTTACAACACTAAAGTACGTTCATTACTTTCTACTGCAAAGCAAATCTCATCGGGCAGTCGAAGGCATCGACACATTGCTCTGTGTCACTGTGAGACATGCAACATGATCAACATGCATCTGCAAACACATGGATGCAAACACATTACACATCTTATGAAAACATTTTTTTTTTTTTTAACATACAGTAGATTATGTTACAAAGAAGCTTGGAGGCATAGGTCAGTTTTCTGATCTACTTATTAACCAGTGCATACACAGCCTGGGTGTTGCCTACCAGCGTTAATCTTATGTGTACATGTAAAGAGAAAATAAATATTGAGGTGAGTCGTAAGGAAACACATTGACTTGCAAAAAGAATAAAAACAACATGAACCCAGTCCCTGCATATTCATACATAAAATTATTTTCTCTGTCATCATTTTCTCAGCAGTGAGACACACACACACACACACACACACACACACACACACACACACACACGCACACACACGCACACGACCAACCTCTGGAGTTTAGATATTTCATCTGCAATCTTACTTATTTAATCTATACAACACAAAGCGTCGTTCTCATTAAAATGTGTTAATGCATATCGCTGATATATACTGATTTATGCATGCACTTCACAAAGCAAGTTGACGCCCAAGCAGCTCTGATTACTGTAATCTACAAACATAAGAAAAATGCCATGCAAGGCAAAAGATTTGCAAATGAGGTAAGACAGTCTGTCAGTAAGTAACATTCAGGAACACGGTCATGCTCCAGTTTACATTCAAAGTGGCAAAATTTACAACATGTCACAGTGATTCCTCTCTGTTTTGTGAAGGCTTGCGATTTTGTAGCAGCTCCAAATAAAAACAAAACAAAACAATAAAGTAATCAGTTGGCCCTCTTTGGTTTAGATAGTCTCTTGCTTTTTTTTTTTTTCTTACACCAGTGATGGAACGCTTTCCTACATATTTAAGTATAAATTGGGAAACGGCCCTTCAAATAGAGTTGTTTTTTTTAGCAATGGGAGTTGATCCCACACCTGAGTTTAACACAGTGATGCTTTTGGGAAACAGTATGTCCAGCAGATTAACACCACATCTCATTTATCCAGATAAAAGTAAAGTAGTGCATGTGTTAGAAAATCACAGCTTATTACATAAGTCCCATGCCTGCCATCCAGTGTGTAAAACTAACAATCAGCTAAACCTCCCATCAGCTCAGGGCTCGTCAGCATCACTCCTCAGTCCAGGACTGGACTTTGATCCAAACTTTGTACTTTCATCTGGATCCCCGTGCTCTTCGGATTCTGGGCGTGTTTCTGCATCTTCACAGCCCTCGGTAATCTGACCTGGTTCAGAGCTCAGGCTGCACTTGGAGGCTTGGTGTGTCTGCTGGTAGGACGAGCAGAGGTGCTCCCACTTCCTCCGATTTGCATCGATCTCGTCGACCATTGGCTGCAGCTTCCTGTTGAGCTTCAGCAGCGACTGCAGCAGACAAATAATTTCCAACACCAACCGTACAGATGTTATCGACGCTGTTTTTTTTGTTTTGCTAAATACCATCATTAAATCTTAGTACCTGATAAAGAGGTTTACAGATCCCATCTATCCATTCTATCTGTAAGACGGGCAGCTCATCCTTGCGATTGCGATCAAAGATGGCCTACAGAGATATAATGAGATTCTGTCATTCATGACGAGAGGTGAATATAAAACACATTTAAAAACATCACAGTTATATTGAATAAATAGTTTGGGTGTAATCCAGCAGTAATACACAATAACATTGTTTGATTTACCGCTGGGATTAGCTTCAGCTCAGACCTCTCCCTGTCTCCTTGTTCAAAGAATTCACTCGTCACCAGCTCTGCAACCTTGGAAAATTGATAGAAACTGTGTTTACATGTCACTTATGTTTTTCTCTTCTACTGTTTCAATTGTGCTCCTGTAAATACTGTGAATGTTTGTTCACAAGCAGTCTTGTGCAGTAGCCCTCCTTTGAGCTTTCTGAATAAACTTGAATAATGTGAACAAAACACAGTGGATGCAGAAAAACAAGGAAGTAGGTGGATTAGAAAGTTGACTGGGATTCATTGGGTGTCTTTCTGGCAAACCTAAACCATATCCATCCAATGTATCCCTCACTGCCTTCTATATAACTTTTGGGTTACAATAATTATCCAATCTATTAGTGATTCTTCTTCTTCTATGTATGTTCCTTTTCACTCTTTTTGATCGCTGAAAACTTCGACCAAAACCACAACTTCAGAGATATACTCATGTATATCTCTGATACTTTTACTGAGATTTACAAAATAAATAATCAAAATAAATCCTCTCTTCTAAACCTTCCAAAAGCTCCAACTCTTGCAAGTTTCTAGGGGAAATATCTTTCAAGACTTATTTTAATACTGCATCTTCTCACATATACAGCAAAAAAACAACAACAAGACTTCCACTTGTTTGCTTCGGAGACGTTTTACTTATCGCAGTCACAATAACTTGTACTGTAGCCTCAGCGATATAAAAAAATCTGCCAGTGAAACAATTATCTTTTTTTAATTCAAGATGAATACTTTGAAAAACAAGATATATATTTCATATTTGAAGATTTTGTGGCTTTTCTGTCACATCGTGCTTTGGACATATTATGACAACGCTTGTTTAAATACTTTTACAGTTAAGTAACACAATTTTCATCACAGGGACTCAAACCTGTTTTGATATCTTCCAAGGACGAGTGACGGCACCCAGATCGCACGCCGTCATCAGCATGGACCTGTTGATGAAGATTAAAATTCTAATTTTGTTGCTCCTTATTCAGGCATTGCAGAGTCAAGGAGAAATTCCTATTTATTTTTTTTATTACTGCAATGTAAAGACCTGACAACTTCTCTGTGTCCTTCATTTGTCCAGCTGAATTGACCCGACAGAACACACTCAAAGAACTTGGTCCTTCGTCTTGCAATACAAAGAGACAGTCAAGGATGTGTGCGAGATAAAAGAAGAAAAAAAGACAGAAAAGAAGAAAATATTACAGTTGAAGACCGCACAGGCACTCTGCAGTCAAACACAAGCTAAAAAAGACTTCAGATTATTAGCAAAATATGTATGTCAAACATATTTCTTTACCTCTTAAATTAAACATCTCTAGGTCACTGGGCAATTGAAAACTAAGTTGCTTACTCAAAGTGCAAAGTCAGATCTGTGGAGAGAATAGCCTGCTTCAGTAGCTGCATCATGTTGCTGTACTCCTTAGAGCAGAGATTTGCAAAGATATTGTGACCCTGTGAATAAGAAAAAAAATGCATCAGTTCACAGGGGGCACACACACACACACACACTCACACACACACACACACACACACACACACACACACACACACTGGGAGGTTGACTAATAGTGGCTCCCTAAATGCAGTGCATCAGTAGAGTCATCGCTCACTGTCAAATGAAGCTCCCATTAGCAATGGTAATTATCAGTGTGTATGGACTTTCTCTGTCCTGTTAACAGAAATCAATGATGAACACAGTTCCTCGTGCACTGCACTCGAGACACAGCAGCACTTGGATGTCATTAGTGTCTGTGCACAGCTCTACCTGCACTCTGCAGCGCGGCGGTCGCAGCAGCAATTAAAAACACTTTGAGAAAGGAATAATAAATGCAGCTGTTCTGTAGAATGTTTTTTTTTTTTAACTCAATTTTCTGCCTGCATTTGGGTTTTTATGTAGTTGTCTTCCGCTAACAGTAATAATACAGTAAAACAAACAAGTATATAAGCACTGTAACGTAGGAGAGCTGCTGGCCTGACCTCACTCTGTAGGATCATGACTGCATGGTTGAAGTGGTGATGCTCCAGAGTGGCTGACGTCCCGTAAAGCAGTGCCAGAGCAGATCCCGTCCTGCAGCCACAAAAATACCCAGAATATTTTACAACTTTTAGGTCCCGTTTGAGCAAGAAATCGGTCTCTCAGACCTCAGGCCTGTGCCACATACTTGGCTTGGAATGCGTTGTTGGTGCCTCGGTGGTCCAAGTCGTGGCACAAACAACCGACCATCAGCGCCAGTATCTCTGCCTCTGACAGGACATCCTGGAAACTCGCCGTCTGTGTCGAGGAAACTATATTGTCACTAATGATATGATTACATTGCCTTCATATTTTCATTTCTACTAATTATTATTAGTTTCTCGTCAATGGGTTTATATAGGCTTATATTGGATTTTCTTCAAGTTTGTGTGTTTATGCAAAGCAACACTCAGATGTAAGACACATACATAACTGCTCTTTCCAGAAACGTACTGTGATCATTATGAACATGCACTGCGACACATTGAAGGCGTGCCTCCAGTTATGGTACGCCACAGTGCGATAGTTCTTCCTCACGGTCAGAAGCCACCGACACAGAACCTTCAAGAGAACAGATATATAGATGCGGTGGAGCTCCATAGATATTATTGTTGGACTGATAAACATGCATGTTACCGGACGCATTGGCCTGACCTCATAGTCAATTTTAAACTTTTGGACAACTCCAAGTTCCAGAAACATCCTGAGCGAAGCTGTGATCATGGCGTCGTTGTCCAAAGAGAAGTCGTTGAAGTGAAACTCGTCGATGCCGAGCTCGCTGCTCAGGGGAATCTTGGCAGCCTTCAGGGAGAGACGGCAGGGGTGTCAGTCAAACAGCCACAAAACATTTACAGACTGGCGATTGATTATAAACCTTAAAGCATTTATTGAAGTATTACCTTAAGTCTGTCAACTTCCACCTTGGAGCAGGTAGCATGGTAGGACAGCATCTGGAGCAGTGGCAGATTGTTGGAAGGTGAAATCATTTTGATAAAACACGCAGAACTAAAGTCATTGTGAGTAATACAGCAGAAATCCACAGTCGTATCTTATAATGTGAAAAACAGTAGGAAAGCCAACATTCAAGCAGAAATGGCAGCATGCGACATAGCATGTGCAGCATGAGAGGTTGGGGGTTTAGCCCCTCCTCACTGTAAAAACCCCTGAGATCAGTGAAAGCCTGTGTGAAAGAGAGTCAACACTACTAAAGATTATCAATATACCATTTGCTTTTACACTTGTTTCCTATACGGTTCCTCTGTTTCATCTTACGTGATGAGACTTAGTGGGGGGGGGAGTGCGTCTCTGCTTTTGTCACATTCTGAATTTCCTAACAGTAAGAAAAGTAGCAGCAAAGATTACGTGACAGAAATCCAGCAGTGTGCTTCGCTTTGATGAGAGGTGAGAAGACCGACACTTTGTATTTATCATGAATTATTGAGAGCAGATAAAATATTTATGGGTGAGAAGCAGAACCATGTTTTCTGAGGATAATGTGACTGCACGGGTTAGACACCGGGCAGTGGAGCACAACACGGAGCTTCTGCTGAGATTAACTGTAGTAAGCTCCAATATATTGTAGAACTGCTCATATGTGTGTAAAATTAAACATTTTGACTCATTTCAACTTGTACAATTAAAGTATGGATCTATTTAGAATATATTCTATAAAAATATAATGTATTTTTTTAGTATCAGTTGAGTATATGGCATTGTTGTTTTCTTCATGGTGAATTTCCATTGAGGAAACTTGATCTGGTATAAATGTGTGTTACTTGACAAAAGGCTAACATGCTTGTATGATAAAATCAGTAAATCTATGAGAAGCATTCAACTTTCTTATTTCTCTTCTATTTATAATAGTAGTTATTGTAGTGGAATCAGTTGCAGTGGTAGTGGAAATGGCAATCGTTTAAATAACTAGCAGTTGTAATTGAAGCAGCGGTAATTGTATTAGTACTTGATATAGCACAAGCATTAGTAGTAATGACAGTATAATTAGAGTAGTAGTTGTAATGTGGCAGTAGCAGTTATAATAGAATTAGTTATAATAATAGAATTAGTTATAATAATAGAATGTTATAATAACAGTATTTGTGATAATGTTCATGTAGTTATAGTAGTAATAACAGCACTTAACTAGCAGCAGTAATGGCTGTCCTAGTATTTAGTAGTCATTACAGTAGTAGGAGAAGTAGTTATAATAGAGGGGGTGGCTAGCAGTTTTCATTTAGCAGTACATTTTAACAGCCACACGGTGGAGCAGTGAGTTTCTCTCTATTATGGGTCATGGGTTCAAATATTGTGTAGAGTTTCCTCCGGTTTCCTCCCACAGTCTAAAAACATGCTTATGGAGTTGATTGGTGACATTAAATTGTGAGTGTTTGTGGTTGTTTGTCTCTTTGTGTTTGTTCTGGGATATACTGGCAACCGTTCCAGGATGTATCCTGTCTTGTAGACGTTGTGTTTGCAGTTAAATCTGTACTATATACCAGCAAGTTTGATCGGTAAATAACATGCTTACATCCAGAGCTACAGACTGTTTGGCCCATGTCTTCTTAACTTGGTTGTACATCATGGTGTTGTTGATTCCAAGACCGCAGAATATCACAAAAGCCTGCAGACAGAGGATATGTTAGATTTACAATAGTGTGTATCGGGTGCAATAGTGGATAGATATGCAGCCTTTTGGCCCGACAGCATTTCATTCAGTTCACCTCAAATAGTCTCTGATCTGCATCGTTGAACGTCTTCCTATCCAGGCGGTTCAAGATTTGAGCAACCCCTATACACAAAATACAGTTAAATCACTGACTGTAACATAAAAACTGCCGACCAAACAAGAGGAAACTGATTACATTTCTGGCAACTTACCAATTATCTGATGAGTTCGATTCCAGATGGGGACACATAACACTGATCTGATGTGAAACCCTGAAGCCTGATCTGCCTGGAAGGAGAGAAAACACAATCTGATCTGCTTGTTTGAGCGAGAACTTCATTTAAAGATTGAAAAAAAATGTTCTCGTGTCTATGTACAGGTTCTTTATATGAAGGTTTTATAGCAGCTGTACTGAGTCTGAAAAAGACTTTCTTGTGTGTTCACCTCAGCATCGAAGCGTGGGTCCTGACACACATCGCTGATGTTAACAGGCAGTCCTGTGGAAGCCACCAGCTCAGCAATGCTGTTATTGATCAGCCAGTCGGAACAGGATAACTTCTCCATGCTGGCGTGGCCAATAGTCCAAAGAGGAAACAATTTCCAAGAATTTACATGTAATAAACGACCATAATACACACTGTGAGTACAGAGTGTGTGAAATCCAGCATGACATGTTTTTCATGATCATAACCATGTGAGGGTATTCGTGCTTTATATTTCCGTGATAGTACAATGAGAGAATGAAGAAACATGAGCATTTATCCACAAAGTGTCTTTCACCTGATGTCGCGGTCCAAGTTGCACAAAGGAGACATGAGCTCAAATGTTTTGGAGAACTTCACCACCTAAAGAAGAAAAAAACAAACAAAACACGCATAACCACAAGTTGCACCTACATTATTGAGCCACAGTTGAAGTCATTCAAAGTTCACTGAAGGACCAACAATGTCTCACAGGTGAGTCGATGTCCTCCAGGAGAAGCACAGAGCAGCGTTCACACTGCAGGAGGGTCAGCGCTCGCTGCATAATCTTCCTGACAATCTTCTCCAGGTCAGTCTGCTCCTCAAACAGGTCGTTCACCACCTCTAGCAAAGCCTGCAGAAACAACCAACACCATCATCCATATTTACCAACACAGCGTTTTTCTATTATTGATGGACAATCATACTTCTATGCATGCCATTGCAGTTTAAAATACCTAATAAGCCTTTATCTAAAACTCTTACATCTAGGGTTTTGCATTAACGCTTATTTAATCATTTTTCAATGCATCTCTGTTTCACTTGCAATAACTCTAATTCTAAATGTTATTTCCTGTTTTGCTTACCACTTATTTATGCCCTCAAGCTCCCTGACAGGCCCACAGATTGAAAACAACTCCATTAAACTCCACAGAGTTCCGTATATGTAATATCAAAACATATATTGATGGCAGTTCTCCAATTTTCAAGTCTTTGCAAAAGGAGATTCTCACCCTGCTCCTTTCATATTCTTTACGAGACTCCGAAAACAACTTGGCATTGGAAATTGATATTCCACAGAATGGTAGATACATCTGCAGCACCTGAGTATAAAGAACAAAACAAGTGATGAAATGTACATGAAAACCACAAATGTTGGCTATTTGATGTTCTATTACCAGAAGACAGAAGAGACGGAGTGAATGCGTGTGTGCAAATTTGTCTCTGATAAATGTATTAATGATAAACCATTGACATAAAGGAAGCGATCTCACATCGTATCTGGAGCATTAAGCTGGCACATCAAGTGTTTTTCTATTTGCAGTGCTACTGATGCTGCAAAATAGCATGGAAGGAGAAATAAATAGCTCAGCTCTTGCTAAATTTAGTGTCTTATTTTAGATTCATAACAAAATCAGATAAACGGCTCAAAACTTGATGCCTTTGAAGCTGATGTGAGACAAGCTATGTGAACTCACAACACCCTTTCCACAACTTTATTCTGCCACCTAGTGGATAAACGCTGGCTACTCTATGTTCTGGTATATTTCTGCAGAGGCAGGCAAAATCTGCTTGTTACTAATAAACACACATATAAGCACCTTTGTGTATTCTATTTCTTTAATTTGGTTTTCTGTTTCCCAATGAATAATTTTCGTGTTTTATTGCTACACTGCTTACACAATCTACAGGGCTTTTTTATTTTTTACTTGCTCATCGACAAACAAAGCTGTATTAATAAACTGCAGAGCCATAAGTAAAAGGGTGATACGTGCATAAATCTATTTCAATTGTATATATCACATGTAGTGGCAAATATAGCTACATAAACGCGTGAGGGATTATCACACAGCCAGACATTATTTACTGTAATGACCCACACTGGTGTAAACGTTTTTCTTATTATTATATATTTGCCAGTGTTTTGCTTCCAAGGGAACAATTCCCCCTTTCCCTGGCCATTAAAAAGCTTCAGAGAACTTCCAGCTCAATTTTAACTCCATATCTAAAATGCCTTTTATTGTGCAAACAGCCACAGAGGAACTAAGGATGATGAATTATCCAGAATGTTTTGTTTGTGAACGTGAAACACTGTAATAGCATGAATGACGGTTTGTTTTTTTGTTTTTTGTTTTTCAATATATATATCCAAAGGCAATATGCCTCACCTTCTCATCATCTTCGGTGAAGGGTGTTCCCACAGGATTTTTGTTAATTGCTTGGACAACACCGATGACTTCACCATCACTGTTGCAGATGGCCATACAGAGGATGGACTGCGTCTTGTAGCCGGTTAACTTGTCTATCTCGTCACTGAAGCGATGGTCCTGGCAATGAAAACAAAACAAAACACCACAAACACATACAGTTCATTGCAATCGTTCAAATTGGCCTGGTGCGTGCCCACTGTTCAGCTTTACGCGCATGTGCCATGCACAGTAAATCATCCCTGACGCAACTGCTGGATGTGATCCTTGGTCATCCAAACTTGCGGTTCTGCATGATGCAATTGTTTTTATTAAATGCTGAGATAGACCCCATTGCTGACATATAACTGTCTATACTATTGCAGTAATAGACCGCAGGGGGATGCACGTCATGGCGCTGCTGTATAGCTTCCCGAGCAGCCCAGGGCCGTGATTTAATGATGTGGTGCGCAACTCGTGAGGTCTGGCTTGTGGGAACTGTGAGAATTATAACGTTTTCCTTCCTTCACTTTCTGTTGGGCTACTATAGGAGGATGCGTTTTAATCTGACACGAATGAACTAATTAACCACAGTCCTCTGTTTGTTGTTATGTACTGCGGCATGCAAGAACTTTCAGCTCCGAGAAGTGGGGCAACGTTGCATTTCACTGTCAGGTTTAATCTGCCAGACGCAAATTGACGGCAAAATGTGTTTTGAAGTATTTACGCACGGGGAAATGCGGCTTAAGTAAACAACCTGAAGTTTGTTGTATTAATTCATATTTGTTTAACAAGTACATACGACCGACCGATTCCCATAAGTTTGAATTTGGATGCCACATTGACTGCAAGGACTTATTTGGCTTTGCATAAAAATCGTAAATGTTGTGGTCCTTATACCTCATATGCGTTGGAGATGTTAACAGTCTCTCCGTGCTCTGCCACATAGCCGATGATGCCCTTTCCCCACGGCACTTGCACTTCATTGGAGTTGAGAGTGCTGGATGATGGTCGAACTGTGGTGCCCGAGTGCACATCAAAAAACTTGGACACCAGCGTGCGCTTGTGAGCGGGTCCTTCCACGAGGAAGAGCGAGCACCTGTCTGCGTCCACCAGGATACAGACATTGATCAGTATCTTATAGCTCAGGTTTGTCAGATCCAGATCATTGGAGATATCTTTCACTAACTCCAAGAAGAATTCCCTCTCGTTGGTTTCTTTCAGTCTGTATTTGTAGTCGATGGCGCTGGATGCGTACTGGGGCACGCTGACCCTGGACTCCAGCAACGCGCTCAGGATGTGCGCCGTGGTCGGAGGCAGCGAGCTGGCTTTACGCAGGAGTGCGCGGCGCCTCATGCTGGACTGGGACTCGTGCTCGCTGAGGCTCACATGCTCGTCGTACGTCCGGTGTGCGGTGGTGGCTTTGGACCGGGCGAAGTTCCGTCGCAGCTCCATGTGGGACGATCTGCGCCGGAGCGCGTCGGTGCCGGCGGGCCAGAGCGGCTCCACCGCCGCGCCGCGCTTCTCCTCGGCTGCGGTTCCTCTGGTTGGCTGATGCTCCCTCAACCACCTGCTCACCTGATCGCATCTCGCTTTCCGAACCAGATATTCCTCGAAGAGATCCGGGTGGCAGTCTAAAAACGCCTCTATGTCCGAGAAGTCATACGCTGTCATGGTGAAAAGATGCACAGAGGAGCAAAATCAGACTCTCGAATGGAGTAGACCAAAGAGTGAGATTGCGGAGTGAGGCGACTACAGCCGAGCTTCTCCAAGAAGTGATGTTGTCAGAACATGTGCATGAAATCCCTCCAAGATCCAGTCCATAGTAGAGGCACTCCACAATGAAATACTGAGCGCAGAAGTATCCAAACAGATCCACTCTGACGTGCAACTGATGAGCTGGGAGACGATCTACAGCTGTCAGTCAAAAGCTGGATTGAGTTGTGCCTCCGGGGATTTCAGTGGAATAGCCTACTATGCAGAGGTGTAGAAAAACACGGCGCCTATATACTCCCTAGAATTGGAAGAGAACAAACAAGAAAACTGCAGGGCAGGCTGTTCACTTGCTCGCTTTATTCCACACCACCAGAGACACTGTGCAGAGCTCCTATTAAAATCCAGTATACCAATTTGATGATTCATTTACATTTAAAAACATCAGCAAAAGCCTTTTTTTATGGAAGGTGTAGGAAGAATGAGTCTGCATGTAGACCAACAAACAATTCAAATCAACATAAAGTGGGAATAAATATGTGATATTACAGTGGAATAAGATGTCAGATTAGAAATACAATTTAGACAGGACAATTAAACAATAACAATGTTAGTAATGCAGCATTGTTGTTTCTCAACAGACGATAGATAGATAGATAGATAGATAGATAGATAGATAGATAGATAGATAGATAGATAGATAGATAGATAGATAGATAGATAGATAGATAGATAGATAGATAGATAGATGGATAGATAGATAGATAGATAGATAGATAGATAGATAGATAGATAGATAGATAGATAGATAGATAGATAGATAGATAGATAGATAGATAGATAGATAGATAGATAGATAGATAGAGTGGCTGTAAAAGAATAAAAGCAGCACTGACAATCTTGCTTTGAATACCTCAAGGGCACTTGGCTTCCAGCTAACAGAGTGTGACTGAATAGCTGGAGACCGAAAATGAAAACAGTCAAAAGGAAATGCTGTATTCTGCCACAATCTTTGCCCAGAGTTGCACGGAACTGAAAAAAAAGCCCCAAAACAAAACACTCCAGTCATAGGTGGCATTCGCATCAGAATTTTCCTATTGCAGAAACAAACACACATTTGTCTCACACACACATACACACACACACACACTGGCGCCCACACATCGACTGGCTGTACCTCCGTGGTTGTAAAATGTGTGTTTTGTTTTTTTTTCAACATGAAATTAATGAAATATTCTGCAGAGCAGTGAGCTTTTGAAGTGCAAGTTCACAGGTTCATCTTTTATTCTTTCATCCTCGGCTCACAGGGAAGAAACATCACGAATGTGTCCATAAATTCTTTCAGGGAGCTTGTAGTCCAACTTACAAGGGAAAACTGGATTATACCAACCGGACAATGCAGAAAGCCGCCTCAGGCTCTCAGTCCATCAAAGGTATATGAGGATGAATGGTTTTATATATGATGTGGACTGCTACACGTCCACCTGTCCAAGGAGTTCTCTGTCTTGTGCCCAGGTGGAATTGCCTCCAGCCTCCAAGAACCCAATTTTGGATGAGCATGGCTGAACTATTATATGAATGCATTTGATAATAGATAGTACAGCTCGTTCATTGTAGAAAACCCCAACAATGAGTGTTGATAGCTGTCAAACATTGGTCTAAATGGTGTATTGGTTAATGTTCTTTCCACTTTTTCCGCATTTTAACAGACTTGAGTCTGGTTGGTTGGGGAGACGTTTCCATGTGAAGTTTGCATGTTTTCCAAGTAAACATGTTTCTCCCCAAAAGCATGCGTTTGGGGTTAATTGACGACACTAAATTGCACCTGTGAGTGAATTTGAAGCGTTTGTCTTTGCATACAGTGAGCTGGGATTGGATCCAGTCCTTTGCGATGCTACATTAGATAGAAATGTAATGAAGATAAAGACCTAAAGCAGATGCAATGTTTGACCCAAGTGGAATTCCAGTGCATGGTGGAGCAGCGGTTTCCTGCGAGAAGCCTTCACGCAGTGAGGTAGAAAAAAATGACCTGTGTTTGTGATGGTCCTTGACTCATGTAGGGAGACTTGAACACTTGAAATCCCACATTCCCCAAAGCAATAAGTGTGATGTGTGACTCATATAAGAGCACAAGGTGAGAATTCAGTTCAATCTAAAACGTGTGTTTTTACGTAACCTGACAAGAACTGTTAGTTTAGTTGAATTGTCTCTAAATTGTCCATTTGTGAGACACCCCCAGACCCTGAATAGGTTCATGCAGGTATGGGAGGTGGATTGCTGGTCGTCGACACCCTCTGCATTTTATTGACTAAAGCGGTTATGTTGGAAAGTGACTCTGATCCAGGAGAGTATAAACCATCAATCTTCCCTGCTTTTCCTCAACAAGAAGGGGTATTATTTATTTCCCCACACTGTTTCAAAGGATACCAAAGCTTGAGACATAAAGATTAAGTTGAATCCCTGCTTGGTGTCTAAAACACTTTAACCGTCCGCATGCATCCATAAAACAAGATGAAATTGGAGGAATAAGTGCAGGTCATAGCGCATTTGTAATGCAGCAGCAGGAAATGTAATCCAAAGAGCTGCCGCTCTGCTGGGGCAGAACAGGGTAATTGGTTACTGGACTTAGCTTAGGCTGCTTGATAGGACATGGGTGTTTTACTAAGACTTTGGACAAGGTCTCTTGAGGATCCCAATTAAAACAGGCATAAGCAGAGTATGAGTTTTGTGAACTAACAAACAAGGCAAGGTTTCCTCCCTGGAAAGGGTCCATGCATTGTCCAGGCAGACACATTTGCACTATGTGCGCTGATTGAAAACTACTGTTCAAGTGCAGTACAAACGTTTGTAAAGAGAATTAAGTCCATCAGGTATGTTGTCCTATTTAGAGCACACAAAAAAAGCTTCTTTTTCTGTCAACTTCTTACAGTCTAGAATTTGAGCCTTTTTCAGTGCTCATCCCTCTGGTTTCAAAAGGATCGTGCACAAATAGGGAGTAAATACAGTGTCATGTCTTGTAGTGCAATTCTACATTTGAAACAGAATTCACCTACCTGATCAAAAAAATACAATCAGATCAACATCACCTTCGGAAAAGGTTTAGTTTTTGAATTTGACTGTGTTGATTTACTTTTGTAACAAGACAAACAATTTAGGATTTTTTATTAAAAATGTGTAAATAAGAACGACACCTTTCTTTTGCATTTCTAGACAAACTAACAGCCGAGATTGTCGGAGGATTTATGCTTAACCAGATGTTTCAAGGTGTAGCTTAAACCAACTCTTATTTGTCTCACAATGAGTAGTTTTGGTTTGTTTGATGCAGATCTTCCTAATGTTTTCATATAATTGGATTACATTGTTAATAGCTGTTGCAATTCAGAGGAAAAAGGTTTAAATACTTTTTATATAAAACATTCTGCAGAATCTTCTGCTGTCACAGCTGTTTCCTCTCAGTTCAGGTCTGAAAATGTCTCTTTTAATGAAAGGTGATTTACAGGACTTTCTTATGCCACTGAGGCACACATACTGGATCTCTGTTGCTCTTTTACAATGCATGGACGTGCACACAATGCAACATGACTCCTGTAACCAAACACTACTGGCTCACAGCTTGTATCTGGTGTCAGCTAGATTTTCATCCCTCCTCATCGTCGGTTGTATGAGTTCATCAAACTGTGAACATGTGATATCATCACATCCACATTCATTGATCGTAAGCAGTGATTGCCTGCTGCTGGAGAAGAAAAGGTATAAAATGGAAGATCAGTGTATTTTTTTAATGACTGCAAAGTGTGGTTTTCTTTCATTTGAGGTGGCAGTGGATAGTTAAAGGAAATACTTTGGGCTCAGAGAGGCTTTTAAAATGACACTTCAACTGCACAGTCTGCGCACTCTCGCCTGGATTGGATGTCACTCATTCGGATCCCATTGTTTATTGTAACAGCGTCGGTCTGGCTGCCCGAGGGATTTAACCCACCTCACTGGTTACAAGAACACAGGAGGGAGCAGCAGTGAAAATCTTCATTTCCTCTCCTGAACTAAAAGACTGAAAGAAGCTACACTCGCGCCACAATCCAGGTAAGTTACGATGAAAACATGTTTGTGGCTTGTTGTGTTTGCATCTCTTTCATAGCAAATTATCAAATGACATACAAGTGACAGAGAGAAACAGGGCATGTCATTTGATCTGCCATATAACTAAATGTCTATACCCTAGTGTGTAATTTATTCCATGAACTTCAGTGAGATTATTCACTTGGTATCAATTTCCGACCATCATAAACTTTCACACTGGATAAAAACAACAAGATGGATCAGCTACACTGATGAGATAGCTTGTATTGTCCTTTCCTTTAAAGAAGTGGCTGGACTCCTTGTAAGTTTGTTTTTTTCCCCTCTGCAACATCACCTCCCCAGGGCTGCACCCGCTCTTCATTATGAGTCAGGTTTCAAACAGCCACATTGAGCAAATGTCTTCTCTAACCCGTGGCGTCCTGCGTGATACAACGATGAATCATCCCTGGGGTTACGGAGGAACAATACCTGAGTGAGTGTCTGTATTAAAACTACAGAATGGCTTAATCCATCAAAGTAGTATTGTTGTTTGCTTATTTTTGTTTGTACCTTTACAGGCATTTTACAGACGAGCAATATTTCAGTGATACTGGCAGAAAGAAAAGCAACAACCGTCTTAATGATCAACTGTAAGTATTTATTTATGGTTAAGATCGGCTGAAACCCATTGAAATATTATGATATGATGATATCACATGTATCTGGTGTTTTCCTAGGATCCCAAAACCAACTGACATTAATGTAGGGTGAGTACTTCTTCATATATGTGGTTAATACTCTCATTCAACCTCCGACATCAGCTTCATTAAGAAGGTCGTCATTTTTCCCAGGGAGAATATGATAAAGATTGCCACCCCAAAAGAGCATCCCTATTCATCCCATATCTCTCGGTTTGCAATGTTCCCGTCTTTCCACTCCCCGGATGACCCTGAAACGGGAGTCAGAGCCGCCTCTCGACCTTTCTTCAACCGTCACATCCCAAACGGAGCACCAGAGGTCACACTGCAGAGCAAAACTAAAGGTGAGAAACAACTGCTGTGATTAATAGTAGTGATAGAGTGAAGAGGCCTTCAAGGTGGGTTTTTTTGTTTCTCCATATACAGGTAGTCCCTATAGACATGAGATCTTACAATCACCTGCAAAATCAAGAAAGAAGGCTGTCATATGGACAGGAGATCATGGCTTCCTGGATGTGAGTGACAAACAATATGCTCAAGTTTTGCAGTAATACTGAAGTAACTAAAATATTTAACACCCCCCCCCCCCCCCCCAGCATGTAAAGCCATTTAAGGGTGAAAATCAAGTATTCTACCCCACACCTCCTAAGACGGTGCTGCCAAACTTGAAACTTCGTAATCCGAATTTGTCGCTATCAGAGCGGACAAGCAACATGCTGAAAAACCTGGAGAGGACACTCCGGCTCACCTCTTACCAGATGGACTACACAGGTAGGAAATGCAGGATCTTGGAGAGGAAACACAGAAGATACAGTTTGAAAACAATGAAAGCTTGCATGTAGAACCGCGTTTATAAAGTCATACATGTTCCAGTAATTAGATTCTTAAGTTTAATATAATTATATATATATATATAATACAATATATATATATTTCAAGGATCGGGCCCAGCAAATCCCTTAAAGATCGATGATTTCCAAGAGAAAATGAGTCGCCTCCCTGGGATTAATCCACACAGGGCACCACTGGTGAGATGCAGCATACCTTTTTACAGTAATGTTTACACCACGAAACACTAATGAACCTATTTGTGTTCCCTCCAGCGAGAGAGGTCGTTCCCTGAGTTTGTGCCCTCGAATCCAAAACCAGGCCTGAGAAGAAGACGAGCGAGCCCAGTGAGTCCCTCTGCAGCTGAACACCGACAGACACGTCAACATGCAGACCGAAGCGGCTCTGCAGCTCCTGAAAACCAAGCACAAGAGATCGCAGCTGCGTCTAACGAGGCGCCACAACCAGGCCGAATGAGCCAATCAGGTCACAGAGCCGGCTTTGCAGTAGGTCAACCGTGGGATCTCACCCTGGCGATGTTGCACAAACAAGGAGCTCAGAGCAAAACGTATGAGGGCAGAGGGACGGAAAACCACAAAGTTCAGTTTGATGAAAATCTTATTCAAAAATCTGTGTCGGAGAACCTCCAAGAGGCCGACGGCGAGCAGATCTCCAACGCAGGACGACCCCGGGAGCCGAGCAGCCGCCAACATTCCCAGGGAAAAGCACCGTCCACCGGAGAGAAAGGCCGGATGGAGCTTGGTGGAATGGATTTACCAAGAAGCAAAAATGTTACATTTAACTGTAATGGAGCCAGAGACATGGCAAATATCGCGTCAGATGCTGAGGTATTATCGGGGCCGTCGTGGGAGCAGGACCGCCTGACAGAGGGCAAAGGGCCCTGCATCACACCGCGGCCTCAACCAGGCACGAGCCCCGTGGGAAGAGCCGGTAGAGCCGCCAGCCTCCTGGAGCTCCAGAGTTCATTCAGTAAGTCGGAGGCTCATCGCAAGTTCAACAGCTCAATCACACATGCTGCTGTGGACCTGAGGGACAACGTCGTGACCGGGAAGAAGCACAACTTCTTCGGAATAAACTGCAATTACATCCATGGATGACCTTGTTCGCAACATCAACCTCTGTGAAATTATATTATAGTTTAAATATAAAGAAGAAGAATAAAATCCAAACATCCAAACTGAAGGAGTGTGATTCACAGATTACAGACAGCAAATTGTGATTGTTTAACGTTGAAATATTTTAGATTGTGGATAAATGAACAAGGTTTGAATCATACTTTCATTGTTGCATTGGCCTCAATTATTACAATTGTTATAACATTCTCACATTAACACATGGATCTAAATTAGTCTTTCAGCCGAGGCAAGCAATCATCCAGGCTGTTTATATAACACTGTGGGCACTGTGAATGGTTAAATCACTATTTACCGTATTGTTAATAAGTCAACGCATTTCGCTTGCAATATTAATTCCAGCTTGGGAATAATTATGCGAGAGCTGGTCTCACGTAAGCCGCAGCTGATTGTAAGAGTAATATAAAAGAAGAATGCTTCAAAGCTCACTTGTGTGAGCTCAGTCACGGCAGCAGGAATATTCAGCAACACATTCATGAGGCTGCAGAGATGGATGCTTTGGTCGTAGCAGTAACCTCTTTCATTATGACAGAGAAAGAAGAAGCTGGTACAAATTGTATCTACCTCCCGCAAAAACAGTGTGAAAATGATGCTGCCTGTGTTAGGAAATACACCTCAGCATTACTGGCACCACAAATTGTTTTTTGAGTTTGCCACTATGAAAGGAAAAAAAAAGAAACGTGCTCTTTCACACGTAATCTGTTGCAGTCAGGTTGACTTGTGTGAAAGGGGTTTTTGTGGCTGTAAGTCCTTCAGTTGCGAGCCTGCAGCCTTGAGTGATATAACAGCTTTTCATTCAGGCATTGAGGTAGAAGAAGAAAAAAAAAATTATCATGGTTCAACACAGTAAAAAGGAAACACGTTTTCCCTCTGCTCAGTATTACCATGAATGTCAAGCTATTTTCAGTGAGCTGCTTCAAATAGGAAACAAAGACAAAACATCATTCTTGTTTATTTGTCTGCTGTTATTGTGCACGTGCAACAAACTTACACACACACACACACGCGCGTGTGTGTGTGTGTGTGTGTGTGTGTGTGTGTGTGTGCGTGTGCGTGTGCGTGTGCGTGTGCGTGTGCGTGTGCACGTGCACGATAACAGCAGACAAATAAACAAGAATGATGTTTTGTCTTTGTTTCCTATTTGAAACAGCTATAGGGGTGGACATCGACCGGCCTGTTACCATCAGTCTATATAGCAGATATATAGATTATATATAGTCTATATAGTAGATATATAGATTATATATAGTCTATATAGTAGACCACGACAAGTATCAAGTGTCTGCTTGAAGAGCAGGCTGTACTAATACCAATGCTTTGAACAAGAAAGAGATGAGCAGGCTCTGCTTTTGGGAGAGAAAAAAAGAAGATATATCATAGTGTGCAGGGAGATGCTGGAGCTCCTCTATCAGTCTGTTGTTGAGAGTGCCATCTACTGTGCAGTGGTCTGCTGGGCGAGCAGCATCACTGTCATGGATACTGATCTGAAAAGCAGGAGCTCATTCTGGGCCCTGACCTGGAGACCGCTGAGTCAGCGAGGTACAAGAGGTCTCTGAACAAACTGCTCTCCAACATGGACAACACCTTACATATTGCCCACAATAGTGGGAATATGGCATTTATTTTGTAAATATATTGTCTGTCTGTCTATCTATCTATCTATCTATCTATCTATCTATCTATCTATCTATCTATCTATCTATCTATCTATCTATCTATCTATCTATCTATCTATCTATCTACCTATCTATCTATCTATCTATCTATCTGTCTATCTATCTATCTATCTATCATTTTTTTAACCGGTGTTCTTCGCTGCACTGAAAACTATTTAAAAATCTCAATTAAGTTTCTTTTGAAACAGCTAGTTTAACACTTACAACCGTTTTTCACGTTACAGTAAATATAATGACTTCTCTCTCTCTCTCTCTCACACACACACACACACACACACACACACACACACACACACACACACACACTCACACACACACAGTAGGTAAGTTCCTCTGAAAAGCAGTATTTCATATATCTATCCAGCAGGGGGCAGTCTATCCCCATTTCTTTTTACAGTAATGCACATCATTGGAACTTCGGGCTCTTGATACATGAGTTATGTCGCTTTCTTTGTAATTTCAACATGAGGTTTTGCAGTGCAAAGCAAAAAAAATGTTACGCGCACAACACGCAACTTGTGCGGTGCAGCCTTGAGATGAAGTCACCTCCTCTCTGATGAATCAGTTATTTTCCAGGGTGGGCGGCGGACTCTCCACGGTTTGTCCTTGCTTTCGGGGGTCCTCCGCAGTACGTCACGGAAAAGATGCTGTCGATGAGCAAAGCCCCGCCCCCCTCTTGCCATGACGGAGTCCCCCCGTCCTGCATTCTGATTGGTTGCGGCGTGCGTCAGTCACGCGGCGTCTCCTCCTGCGCACAGAGGTGGAGGACTTGACGCGGCTCGGAGCGCACAGAGCGCCAGCTGCAAGTGCGGACTTGTCACACCGGAGGTGGAGCTGCGCTCTTTAGTTTCAGGGCTGTAATTTAAACATCTCTCCACCGGCCGGTCACCCTCCTGAAGATACCTGCGTGCTGTTTCCATCTGTGGCTTCAGGTGAGTGCCAATTCTTCATTTCCGCGCGTGCAAAACCAAAAATAATAACATTAATTCTCCACCGAGCCCTTTACAGTGACAAAAGCAAATAATCTGAGTGCGTTTAAAGTTCAGTTTTAAGGCGATATTCACTGTGCACTGAACCATTTCCCAGCAGTTCAGCAGAGTGCTGGTATAAATCTCAGTACACACTGTGGAGCATCGAAGTTAAACAAACCGGCTATAAACTTGTGTTTATTACAAGGGTTGTGGCAGGAAGCACTAAGTTAAAGCTCTTTGGAGTTTTTAAGGCAGTGAAGGTAGGAGCATAATGTGTGATTCAGACAGTAAATACCTTTTTTCAGTCTCCATGGTTTCTCTAAATTCGCCATTTTATTTAATTCAAACTTCATATCAGAACTCACCAGTTACTGTACTGATCTGTAATTCAAATCAGAAATTTAAAGAAAAACCATCCAGAACTGTGAAAATTGCACCTTTATGAATGTTTGTGTCTCCAATGTTAAGTGGATGTGTGTTATAATAAGTGCAGATAGGATACAGATATGATCAGTGCTTGAGTTCAGCAGCTTTTAGACGTTGCTTGTAGCAAAACACTAGATAATGGAGGCTTTTGAGCCTTTTAATGGCCAGAGAGAGAAGACAAAATCCACTGAAAAATCAAATGTGATGGTATTTATTTATTTATTTATTTACATTTTTTATTTCTTTTTTTATTGGGGTTTTTTTCCCAACGGACCTGTTGAGTGAAATATTGACATGGTTTTCATGCCAAGTGGTGAAAACTTTGCAACTCAGTACACAGTGTCCTTGTGGCTGTCAGGCATGTTGTGTCAACAGTGCAACAGAGGAGGCCTTTCAGGTTTGTGTGCAGAGAGAAGGTTCTAACGTTCCCTAAAAATGTTGGTCCTGAAGTTCATCCAACTCAAGGACAAAATCAAGGTCATAAATTAAATAGAAGTCGTGGTGCTGTGTCGTGGCTCTCGTGGGTTTTTCGATTCTCCTCACCACGTGTGTTTGTGCACTGTTTCCGCTGTTTGTTTGTGAGGTTGCCAGTTTGTCACTCCTGCAGCTCCCGAGGTCTTTCTCCCGCTATCACACCTCGATCTGTGGTCGCAGTCAGACACGCCGGGGCTGTGAGGGACAGGATCCAATAGAATCTGTGGAATGCAGCAGCAGGAAAGAGAAAAAAAATCTTTGTCTGTGCAAGACAAGGTATACCAGCGACTTGGCTCTGCATTATGAGGTGACCTGCCTCCACAGTGTCTGCAGTTTGTTGGATGATCTCTGATCAGTGTATGCTGACATTCTGCTCAGATGGTCACAGTCAGTCAATAATTCATGATTAACTGATTCACACCATTGTGAAAGGAGAGGATGTGCCACGCAACTGTATCTGCACTTTCACTTTCAATCGCAGTGTTACTAGTCAGACATCTATACCGGTGTGGCTTCATCAATGAGACCGATTTTTCACAGCAGGTGAATAATGCAGAGGGAGGATATAGACGCTCCGGCAAAGCAGATTGGAAGGTAGTTGCTCTTTCTGCGTGGGCACCAAGACGACATGAATAATGCAAGTGATGTCATATGGTAACTGGTATCTGTGATTCTCGGCCACAATTGTGGCTTCTGAAGGAATTTCAAGTCCAGTTTGAAAGCAGGGTTTAATGTCTGGGGGTTTGATCCCACATCTTGCCCTTGTTCATGTGTTGAAGTGTCTACTGGGCAAGACGCTCAACACCCGAATATCTCATCAGATGTCATGTGAGCATGTAAAACGACTTTGTTCATGAAGTGGTTAAATACAGTGATCCCTGTGCCATTCACTTTGTTAAGTGTGGAACTTGCTTCGTTTCCATATGCTTCCATG
The DNA here is from genome assembly GCF_963422515.1 of Blennius ocellaris. Lineage (NCBI taxonomy): Eukaryota > Metazoa > Chordata > Actinopteri > Blenniiformes > Blenniidae > Blennius > Blennius ocellaris. The sequence goes on from NC_137657.1 coordinate 9,223,318, forward strand.
GATTATTGTAAGACATCCCAGTTTCCTCTCACAAGTGACCAACAGGCAATGGAAATGACAAATATATTCAACTTGTCCTGTGATCGACTTGCAACGTGCCCAGAGTGGCCCCGCCTTCACCCGCAGTCAGCTGGGATGAACTCCAGCACCCCGCAGTCTCAAGTTGGATAAAGTTAAAGGTTTAAATCATGGATGGATGGATGGATCACTATTTTGCTTCTGTCTTTTTTTTATGGCACGTTGCTCTTGTTCTCAGCCTCCACCATGGAGGAAGCTGGAAGGCCGGTTGGTTTTATAACTCCCTCACAGGCTGCCAGGTATCAGCATGAAATGTTTAACACGGGCAGTCCAAGCAGATACCTCCTGCTTGAAAACAATAGTGCCCTCCATAGATAAAGACATTTTTTACATGTATTATTTTCTCTATTTCACACCTTCTATATCAAAGTAAAAAAATGTGTTTATGTGTGTTTCCCTGGAGCGTAATGTGACATTATGCATCCCATTAACAATATTATCACATGTTTCTTAAGTCATGCTGCAAGCTTACTGCTTCTCACACATCAATGCTATTTATTATATTGATATAAAAATACTTTTAGATCATTGTAAGTGGGAGATGTTAGTTTTACCCTGCCGCTCATGAGTTGTTGCTATAGTAACTATTAATGAACAACAAAACATTTTTGATAGTCTATTTTTATAGACACGCTTCAGTCCGTTCCATTAAAGTATCAAAGTTTGATATCCCTGCACAGCTCCTTCAAATATTTTTAGTAAAAAAAAAACATGAATTATTCAAAATCTTCACCACCCCAAAGCTCAGTTCCAAAAATGTAGGTTTTGTGTCTTGGAGTAATATTATCTTTGACATTTATTCTATTAGGGTGACTGTATAAACTATTTTAAGTGGCATTCATTGGTACATTTTTGCTTCGTTTCAGCCAAACTAAAAAAAAAAAAAAAAAAAAAAAAAAAAAAGCCAAGGTGGTTTGAGTTTCAGATGAAATAGCATAACAGGTCAGGAATTCCTATTTCTTTTTTCCAGGAAAAGCGATGATGTTCAGACGGCATGTTTTCATGCCAACAGGCTAAAGTATGACAGTGTAGTATATAAGTAGTAGTATATTAGTGGAATCACATTGAGCGTGTTGGCATGCGGATTAGATAACGAACCGGCTCACTGTGCTTTACTGAAGCTTCACAGAGCTGCTGAAGTCATTATGGACTCTCAGAAAATGAAAGGAATAGTAATATAATATTTTAAATGGAAGTTGGCTGACATGCTTACATGTGTGTTTTTCTGCTTTAATAATTCAGTTGTCAGACTATAAATACTTGGTGGGTCTTCATAAATAATCTGTAACTGTGAAAACTGTTACTCTCGGATTTCAATGTTTTCGAACATCCATTCAAGTTAAATTAAGGTGAAATGAGCGTAGTTCACTAAATAAATGGAAGCAGTCGACACTATTTAAAGTTCCGTGGTTAAGATATCACAATACTGTAACTTCAGGAAGTGACGGTGAAAGTTACAATTAAAAACCACAAGCTTGTCAGAGAAGAAAACAGCACGGTGGTGACTCCCCACTTTCTTGTTTCTTTCGGGTTTTTAAGTTTAGGAGTCGGACACCGGTATTGTGAGACTTTATTTTCTGTGATATCCGAGCGGGAGCAGCGCTGGAGGCCCAGGTATGATAGATGCAGTGTGATCGGGTTCAAGCTGCTGCACTGATGGAGCTCAGAGAGTTTGGGCATCAAGCAAATCCCTCGAAATGTGGTAACGCTCCTCAGTCAGACACTTCATCTCTGTCTGTCCATAAATGGAAGGTAATGGAACGCGATGCCATGTCTATATATATCTCCACTCCAAGGTCTTTCAGATTGTTTTTGTCAGTGCGGATGAAGCTCTCTGCTTTTTGAGACTTTTGGCTGTACGTCCATATTGTTATGAGGACACTTGTTCGGATTTTTGAATTAAGCTGATGAAGGATGTCGAGGTAATGATGTTACATCTCAATCAGAGTTGCGCTCAGTCATAAGCTCTATGAACTTTAATTGCGATAGCACCAGATTAATTGCTGTCAAGCATGTGGCACACAGTGAGGAGCACTTCTAGTTTTATTTTGGGGTTTTTGGGGGGTTTTTTCTGCTCTTTTGTCAGTGGAATGAAGCTGCAACTCTTCTCTGCGTCCTTAATGAGCTGGTGTTGAGTTATGAGTCTGTCGGACTCTCCCACACACTGAACGTAACAAAGGAGAGCACCCCGGCCACACTCGCAGCAGACAGTAGAGACAGAGAGAGAGAGAGCGAGAGAGAGAGTGAAGGGAGGATGGAGATGTTGGAGGGGAGGCAGGGCGTCAAGGATGTGGTTGATTAACAGGATGCTGTACCGTGTTTGTGGGGGTGGAAGATAAACAGTTTGTCACGTATCAGACCGTTTTAGACATGAATGAAAAACCTGCACGTTATCAAGCAGGTACACACGTCTATGTGGTCGTCATTACCATAAACATAACACTTTTTTGGGGGGGGTCCTTTTCTGAGGTCAAAAGGGTGAACTGAGGAAGCTGCAGACTTTATTTCATAAGGCTGAAAATGAAAGATTGCAGATAACACAAAAGGTTTTATTGTGCCTGGTTTTTTTAGAGCTGCTTCTTCTGGGTTTGTGAAGCACACACACACACACTCACACACACACACACACACACACACACACACACACACACACACACACAGAGGAAAATGACGGATGTGGTGTTGGGATGTAGCCAGTGATGTTTCTGTGCGTTGGGGCTTCAGGCTTGCTGATTGCTGCCAGGTCATGTTGGACTGTGATCAGGACTCAATAACATATTTTATCTTGCCAGCCGTCTACAGTAGATTTCCAAAACGATTTGGCACTGAACATTTGAACTAAGCCCAAGGTTTTGGTTGAGAATCAGTTGATTAGAGTTGATTACACTGTTAACATCTATCCCAAACGCAAGAGGTACAATTATTTAAAATGCTAATAAAACCAATTAAAATATGAATATTCTATAAAATAACTTTATATTTGATGTTTATGTTCAAAGAATTATTAATTGCTGGCTTTGCTGACCCTGAACATGTGCCTCAGTTTGGCTGTTATTTTATTTTATTTCTCTTTAGATCCACCCTGGATGACAAACATGCTCAGTATAGTTGCTTTGAACATGAACACACACACACACATACACACACACACACACACAGACAGTGAAAACCCTTATTATTGCAGGCCGTGCCTCAGGCCTTGTGTTCAACTATTTACAAAGCATTCAGGTTCCACCATGAGACTTCATTATGTTTTGCCGTCCCCACCTGGAGGCTGCAGCACTAAAACATTCCATGAACTATTGATTCGTGTGGTGCATTTTTCCACTAATAGGAAAATTATCATCTGCTTTTGACGCACCAAACAATCAACAAGCTTTTTTTGTTCTTTAAAAAAAAAAAAAAAAAGAACCAGGAATTGAGAATCACAGGTTTGGTTTTACTTGATACCAGATCAGAGAGAAAATCTTCCCTCCAATGTATTATTTCCCATATTTCCCACCTGCATGTAGGTATTACATTGAGCCCTGCCAAGAAACATCCTGAAGAATACTTTTTCAGAAAGAAAATGTCCAGACACTTCTCTACTGTCCTCATTATGCAGGCAGATTCAGCAAAAGATACATATATATATATTTTTGTCTACTTCCATTTTCTCTGCTGAGGTCATTCTGTGAAAGATAAATGATGGAGGTCGGCCCGGAGAAGGCATTTAATCAGTGAACCCGACAGAAGTCTCAACCTGCTGAGAGACAGAAACTCTCAAACGCTCCTGTTTTCTGTGCAAACGTCTTTCATCTCATCATATTAATTGATTTGAACTCAGATAAGAAAAAACCGCTGGCCGCTTCTTGCTCTTCAGCTGATTGTAGCGTCTTGATTGACCTCATCAGCAGCTCCAAAGACAGATTTCAATGGCCGACAGATAAAAAAATTGCATGTCCTCTTTTCTCGCACAGTTATTAATCATCGCCAAGAGTTGTTGATGGTCTCGTTATCATCATGAGGAGTTTGGATACTTACTTAAGATAACAAATTCAGGGTTCATTCAGTGCAACAAAAAAATGGGCCTTTCAAAACAAAAAACAATCTTCATTTGTAAATATATTGATTTGAGTAGACATTTATTATATTTTTTCGAAATCAAAGAGAAACACATTTTCAGCAGGGTCAACAAATACTCACGTCTGCTGCTCATCCCATAAATGCATGTTCCTTAATACTAATTTGGCACCATATGAAGAAAAATAGATAAATAACAGGATTCCCAATGTTATTTCCAAAATATTTAAATTTAAACATTTATGCAGCTACAAGTTGTATTATATAAATCACAGTATAATGTTGCTGCTTTATGCAAAACAAAGTTGCTTCTTGTGGTAACGAGTGGCAATCCAGATTAATTTAAACAGTGATTGATAGTGAGCATGCATTCAGAAGAGAGGAGAGTCAATTCCCACGACTCAAAAACAAAAAGAATTAGGTAAATGACTGAGGTGTAGTACAGTATAGTAAAAATAAATAAAATATCTCTAATTTCCTTCAGCCATATTCTCTCAAATTAAAGGCTGTTTAGGTTTTAATATGTATCTTTTCCTTTCTAATGGTGAAGTTGACAACATTTATCCATTGGTTGGTAGTTGGTCTCCTTTTATTTATATAACAATGCAATACAATTATTTCTATTGATCGGGATGAGAACTATGAGTGCCCTCTCATTTTTACTGTAAGTATCATTTTCTGTGTATAAACCCAGCAAGAAAAGTTTGGGATCTAAAAAAGTGTTTTTAGATAATATCCACTAATGGCTTTCTAATGTAAGATGGTTTATTGCCAAGAAGCACATAAGCATATAGTTTAATGGACACAAAACAAATGTTTCTCTCATGGTTTCCTCTGCAGACTTTCGACACATCCTTTATGTCAGACGTTCTCATTGTCCTGAGAAATTGTTGTTCTGTTTTTCTGTAATGAAATAAGAAGGACGAAGTGGCATTTCTCCAACAAGATAATGCACAGCTGTAATACGATTATTGCTATTAAAGTAGTAACTTTTCGATGCAGCCCAGAGTGTCTTCTGTTTGGTACAGCAATCAGAAAATAGTTGGTGATGAGTGATGAGCGTGTTCGTTACAAATCCGATTCTGACTAGTTTATCCCGCAGAGGAAAATAAAAGGCAATTAAAGTTAGGGTTAGCAAGGGTTTATTGGTTTAGTGGTATGGATAGATGGACAGCATTAGAGGAAAGGTAAATGACTCCGTGCTTTACCGGATTGTGTTTTGTTGCTAAAGAGCTTTGAATTGAGAGGGATGAGCCGTCAGAGAGTCGGTGGTGGACTGCAGAGATAAGGCGGTTACCACAACAGCGTGTCAGGTGCGTTGTGTATACACAGGCCATTTGTTCTGTCACCTTTAGGCAGATTGTTCCCGAGCCGGAAAGATCAGAGACAAGCTCACAGCTGGGGGGGGGGGGGGGGGGGGGGGGGGGTTCACCTGCAGGACAAGGTTAAATCAACATTTTCATCAAATCAAGAAAAGTGATCGCTTTAGACCTTGTCCAAGTTCCATTTTCTGCTTTAAAGCTAATATGTATTATATATTATTATATTATATAATATTGTTATGATACTGTAATCCTCTCCTGAGTCTTCATGTATACATTATTTCAGAAACTGGACGTCAAAACTCTGTGAGGTATTTTATTTTCATAGCCTGGATTTGAAGCACATTTCAACTACCAGAGATAGGTCTGTCATGTAAACTAGCTTTTAATATGTTATATAAACCTGACGCTATGTTTTTAAAAGTTGTCTAAATATCAGCCGAGTTGAACTCAGTGTCCCAACTATATTTTAAAGATGACTAATTTTTCACCCGAGGCAACGTCTGCATCAAGACCAGCTTCAGGCTGGTGTCTGTTGCTGGTAATTACTCAGCACCAGCAGATTTGCTCTTTTTTTCCCCCAAAAACTGAATTTTTAGTCACACTGCTTCATTTTAATGTATTTCCAAGAAGTGGTAGTTCATCCCCTCCCTTCATCGTCGAATTACTGCGATGCATCAGCAGCCAATACGAGCTTAAGTGCTGTCATTTTTGTGCAAACATGACTCTATTTCCTAAGAAAGCTGCACAGGGAGGGGTGGGGGGGGGTTCAACCATGAGACGTTTATTCTGGTGAGTCACGTCTTAATGATGCCTGGGCAACCCGGGCCCCGGCCGGGTTGCCTGGCCGGGGCGGGCGGGTGTGGGGCCTCGGGGCCTTGGGGGCTGGGTGCCCTCCCGGTCCTGGTGGGGGTGCCCGCTGCGGCGCCGGGGGTGGGTCCTCCCTCCGCCTCCCTCCCCTCGCTGGGGCGGGGGTGGCCCCTGCTGCCGGGCTCCGGGTCTGGCTCACCCCTGATCAGGGGGAGATGGAGGGCAGTAGGGGCTCCGGGTTTGGATGGACAGCTGACTGGAGATGACCCCCGGGGGGGGGGGGGGTTTATGGGACAGGGGCCGGGTGTGTGTGTGTGTGTGTGTGTGTGTGTGTGTGTGTGGGGGGGGGGGGGGGGGTACGAGTGTGGATTGGTCTGTATGGGTAGGTGTGGGTAAGTGTCTACGTGTGTTTGTGTGTGTGGGGGGACGGTGAATGTGAGCGTAGGTGTATGTGCGTGTGGGGGTGTGTAATTTATATATAAGTATGGGTGTGTGTATGTGTATGAGAGTATGTGAGTGTGGGGGGGGGGGGGTTTACGCTCCCTAGCCGCTGGTCTCCAGCCGGGCTCGTGCCGGGCCATGCGGGTCTTAGACTCTGCTCTTCGGCCGTCGGGTGGGGTGGGGGGGCTTCCTGTCCGGGTCCTCTTGTGGTGCCTTGTCGGAGTGGGTGTTGGTCCCCGTGTTCCAGACCGGCCGCTTCGGGGTGGGGCGGGATGGCGCGGGGGGTCCAGCTGGGCTAAGTCCTAGCGACGGGGGGACCTTCTCCCTCTCAGCCCCTCCTACCTTACCATACCATACCTCATTCAACAATAGGGGCCAGTGGACGGGGCCTAGGGTGGGGGGTCCAGGCCACTTAACTGTGGTCTACCCCTCCCCCGACTTTGCGCCGCCCACAATTTTAACTACACTTAGTCACGCAGGGTCTTGAGGGGATCAGCTGGCTTTCGGGGTTCTGCCGCTGGGCAGCGGTAGAACGCCCGGGCCCCCGCTACCCCTCAATTTTAAACCGCACCCTAGACACACACATTGCACCACCTCTTCAAAACACAAATACACACATCCACATGCACCCAACACCCCACAGGGTGGAGGGGGGGGTGGGGGCTCCCCCCAGCACCTCCCGCTGTGGTCCCGCCGTGTTCCGGGGCGGGTGCGGCTGGAGTGCGGGGGGCACGCTAGCTCGGGCGTGGCACCTCCGGGGGGGCTGGGTAGTGGTCCTCCCTCCCTATTCACAGTTGGACTGGTGGAGGACGAGATCCCGTAGTGGCCTGGTGGGGGCCTGGCTGGCGGCCTGGGGAGTGGGGGGCACCCCCCTCCCAACCATATAAATGTATGTACGTATGTCTGTATATATGTAGATATGTATGTCTGTGTGTGTATGTGTATGCTTGGTGTGTGTATCTGTGTGGGTGTGTATGTATGTCTGTGTGTGTGTATGCGTATGCTTGGGTGTGAGTGTGTGGGTGGGCTGGGATTAGGTGATGGGGTGGGGGGGGGGGGTGGCTGTCCTCCGGCCGGGCCTGGCTGGGCCTTCGCTCTTCCTGGTCTGGGGGGGGGGCTGGTCTGGGGCTCGGCGGCTGGGGCCTTCTCTGTCCCGCCGGGGGTTGGGGGGGTGGTGGGGGGATGGCCCCCGGGGGTGCGGCGGGCTCCGCTGTCGGGGCCGGGGGGGCTCCCTGCCCGCGTGGCCTGGGGGCGCTGCGCTGGCCGGTCCCGGCTTGGCGGCTCGGTCGGGGCCCGGGGCTCTGCGCCCTTTATCCTTCTCCTGTGGGCCCCTCTGGCCTGGGGGGGGTCCTCTCTCCGCGCTCCGTCTGGTGCCTTCCGGGTTGGGGCGTGGCTCTCCGGGGGGGGCTGTCGGGGCCTCCCTGGATCCGGTGGGTCGCTGGGTGCCGGAGTGGCAGCGTCCGGCCCTGGTGGCCTTGGGCTCCGGGGTGGTGCTGCGGCCCCCCCACAACAGTTTCATTCACATCCAGAGGACAAACCACACACACACACACACACACACACACACACACACACACACACTCCCACTCCTCATTGACGAGATTGTTCTGTTAATTATCAAAACCAAGTTGTTGTCTGCTTTTGTTGTTGTTGTGTTTGTTTGTTTGTTTTATTTATTTATTTATTTATTTTTGTTCTATGTCCTTTTGCTTTTTGCTTTTGTTATAATTGTTGTCATTATTTAGGTCTTTTGCTCTGTTGTTGCTCAGGCTGGTCTTAATCTCATGGCAGTTGGAAAATATTTAGATCACTGTGGTTAATGTATTATCAAAAAAAAAAAAAAAAAAAACAATTGTATGTAGCACTAACAAGGGTATTGTATGTATTTTGTATTTTGTATTTTTTGTATTTATTTTGTTTCACCAAGCCTTTCTCTGTCTCTCCTCTCCTCTCCTCTCCTCTATCCTCTCACCCCAACCGGTCCGCAGAATGCCGCCACCTCTGAGTCTGGTTTCTGCAAAGGTTTCTCCTTGTTGAGGGAGTTTTTCCTTTCCACAGTCGCAAACACACCTGCTTGCTCATGTGGATATGTTGGGCTTTTCTATTTTCTCTATAACAGCAAATTGGAATGACTGTAAAGTATTTAAAAATAATAAAAAAAAAAAAAAAAAAAAAAAAAAAAAAAATGATGCCTGAAAGCCTGTTATGCTTGTCGGCCCCCTTTGGCAGACTCTGGAGACAGTGGAGGGGCGCAGTAACATCTGCAACATGAACTGCAGATGAGATGTAATAGAGGGCTTTCAGCTCCTGTCAGTGTGGTGAGTGCGGCTTGCAGGGACATTAAGCCGTCCATAACTTCAATTGAGACGGAGTGCTGACCAAGGAAGTGTTGACAGTTCTGTGGTACGCCTTCAAATTTACTAAAGCTGGTGAGTTGAAGTTCTATTTAATGGTCCACGCTGACTTTGACAAGGCAGAAATCTCGGGTGTGGTGTAATTTATCAAACACCTGTCGACAATTACGCTGATCAGGTGTAATTGGTAAGATAAGGCGATTAAACGCAGATTATTTATTAATGGATGTGATTTATTAGGCAGCAATAAATAAAGCAAGTTGACATTTGGTCCTTGACGTGTTCGAAGCATAAAAATCCAAATAGACTGAGACGCGACAGCTCCACCGCTTCGGTGCTCTTATGTTCTTGTTCCCAGAAAGTATTTACCAAAAGTGGTCCATTCGGGAAAAATAGGAGAAGCAGCGACTCTCTAATTGGTCAGACTAATTCACAGGAGGGAGTGGATCCAACTGATGAGCCACTATAGTCCAAACCGCTGTAGAAGTTCATGCTGGATACTGATGAGGCAGCAGACGGAGAGATCTAAATAATAATAGCCAGGTTTTGATTATGTAACAACCATGAACAGACAATATGGACTATTTGTATGTTAAGTGCTCCTTATCAGTGCACCAACATGTGACCCACTACATGTTGGTACACTTACTTTCATTCTGTCAAATTGGCTGTGAGGATGACTGTACGGCCCAGGAAGTGTCCTGTGAGTCACACTCAGCTATATTAGGATTATGAACAAATATACTCATTGTGTTCTTGATTTCACTGTTATTAACTGTGTCATGGTTTCAAGAATAGCAACATGTACACATACAGTACATCATTTGAGACAGAGCAATGGTTGTTACATAATTCCATCAGAAAAAGATGTTTTCCCATCAAGTCCAAACCAGGATTGAGCAGAACTGAGGAGATCATTTGCAAATGTTTTATTGTTGTTAAGTGTTTTTTTTCTCTAAATAAAATCACTGAATATTGATTAGTTTTAGCAGATCAATTCAGTTTCTCCTCCTTCAGATTTTTAACACAAGACAAAAGGTCTGAAGAAATCACATTTCTATTAAATACTGTAATCTTATATCCCAAATAGATATTCAGAAAACCAAATAATATAGACATCGCTCTCCCATTCTTGGCTTTACAGCAGATCATTTCGTAAAAGCACACTTAAAACAGAGTAAACCACCGATGGAAGGAAAGGGGGACGTTCTGTGGCAGTTGCACCGTCAGTCGAATTTCCCCTGAGTGAGAAAACTTTCAAGCCCCTGCTGGTTAAACATCTGTCTCATCCAAGTGTCACGCTGGCTTCTCATCACAGGACAATCCTGAGTACCAGCCACCCACACTTAACTGGAATATTAAAAAGACTGCAGTCACCTCTCCACACACAAACTGTTGAGCTGGTTCACGTGTTTCTGACATTATGGAAATCAGATTTATAATCAACTCATCAAGAAATTAACAAGCAGATCCGTTGATAATGAATTTAATCAGCTGACGCAGATGCGATTCTTTGGAAATGTCATTGATTCAGTCATTGATTCAGATGCACAAATGGTATTTTCTTATGTCCCTCGTCAAAGATAGCGACAGTACATGTGTCTTTCTGTGCCGGAGCGTTCATCACGCGTTGATGACTGCAGGACTTTGCGTCTGGTTCGTGTTTATCTTTTGTCTTTTCAACACACAGGACAAACATGCATGACTGCTCTGAACGACAACTTCACTTCCTGCCTCTGTGTTATGTGTTTTTGCATATTCATGACTTTTTTTCTATTTTCCTATCCGTACACGACAGCACTAAATGTCAAGCGGTGTAAAAAAATTTTTATCCTTGGTGATTGTTGGCTTTACCCCATGACACAGCTCGTCTGCTAACGAATACAGCGTTATTGCAATCGTTTGCTATTATTTAGCCCAAGTTTTTGTGAGAAGAGGTCATTTACTGGATCTCTGGCGTCCGTTACTGCTGTCACCCTGGTGAAAGTCTGAGAAGTGGCGTTGTATAAGAAGAAAGGGCCACCTGACGCACACACAGTGAGACGGACCTGTGCGGAGCTGGTGTGAATCAGTGGAAAGTGCATGAATAAATCATAGAAGACGGTGAGGGAGTAGAGAATAGATAGATATACTGTTATATAGGTTACATGCTGTGCTTTATAAATCACAACTGGATGTCGCTTTGCCTGACCGGGGTTAGATCACGGCGTTCAGCGATAATTGAGCTTCAGCATGCACAAGATATGCTGTCCATTGGGAGATCTTGTGTGCCACAAGCCTCTTTCATCCATTGTTGTGCTTTGCTCGGTGGTTTCACATGACCACTGTTTGTGTCTGTCCCACACGAGGGGCTGTGGCCATTATGCGGCGCGAAGCCTGCCTGCACATCCAGAGGAGGTAATGTGATTAACCTTGCCGCCGCTTTATTCTCAACACATGCTGTTGTGTGTGATGCATGCCAGGAGGAAACAGCTGCATTCCAACTCCACAAAAAAAATCCAATCAGGAGGACCACACGGTCAAGGAGACCTGCTGAAGTTCACATGTCACAATGGATCACATTGGGGGGATAAAAGGTGAATAAAGTGACTCTGAATGTGTCGTGGTTGTTGGTACCAATTGGGTGGTCGAGCTTTTTTTTGTTTTAAATTTTAGCGTCTGAGATTTCAGACTTCTGAAGTATCCAGAGAGAGTGTAGTGATGAGCTGCAGTATCATGGCAATGTGAAGAAACAGTCAGTATGAGTAAATACGGTGCATTAAACGTTTTCATGTGGTTCAATTTGTCTTCTCTGCGTGGAGTTTCTATGTTCTCTCCGGGAGGTCTGACTGTCCAGAAATGTGTTTGTTAGATTGATTGTTGCCCAGCGACATCTGATGTCTGGTGCGAATCGTCTCAAATTCTCTGACTCCAAGCATAGTTACCATTAAAGGAGACGAGCTGCAGCGACAACATTGACAGAGACCCGCTCATCCAGATATTATCAAGGGTTTTTCCTTTTCTCTGTGTAAATTTAGTACTTTCAGACATGGGTTGTCATTTAGCGAATATCGAGAAAATAACTTCAATCCAGCTGCAATAAGAAAACTTGCGGCTTGTGTCGCAGCCTCTCTCTCTGACGTACCTTTAACACATGAATAACCGCAGACCGAATGGTCCTTAAAGTCAGTGCTGCTGCGCAGCCTCAGTAAAACTGCAGTGCTGTTTGTTCCCATGCAGACAACAAGATTTACACAAACACACCCCGGTGCCTGGTGGTGGATCAGCCTCGCGCACTGTGACAGACTGCCACTCACATCGCATTAGCAGAATGTAGTTTTATGTGCTGATGTGGTGGGCCAGACGCATCATGTTAATTGGACTGTGTGTCGTGTGGCGGTTGAATGAAGGTTGCCATTTCCTAAAGAGGCCCAATTATTTTCATGCTCTGTTGATGTTATCACGTCTCACTGATGATCTCACATCTCACTGCATCTTCACGTGACACTTGGTGCGCCGTCACCGCGCCGTTCGGAGAGTCATATCTGCCGTCACTCATTTTCATTCAAGTACTGAGCCACAATGCACTCCCACGACACACTAAATCTGACATGATTTTGTGTACTTCACTGATTTTGATTATCCATTCATTGTATGTTTCTGTCAATCCATTTATCCAAGTTATGGTCCAGAGTGCTTGAGCTGGAAACAGCCTATCAGCAGGTCACACAACTGCAGTCTATCACGGGCAGACAAACAATCACACACACATTCACACCTACAGGGATTTTACAGTCAACAATTAGCCCGTAACGTGTGTTTTCGGACTGTGGGAGTGAAAAATGAGTCACGAGAGAAAATGCAAACAAAAAGGCCTCAAACCTCAAACCAAGGATGTTGTCACCATGACGTGAGTGCTAGAAAACCTATTTACTCATGATCAAAACACTTTTTTGCTCAAAAAGTCCAAAGTTTGCATTTTATCCCCATGAATTAATAAAAGGGGAACTTGATATTGATGGGTATTTTTTCATTAACCCATAAGGTGATCGATTTAACACTATAAAACTAAAGTAAAGCTCTGAATGTGTCTTCCAACGCCGCTGTTCTGATTTATACCATCCATAAATGCTGATAATCCATCACTCCATTAAAGAGTAAGATATGAATTATTTAACCTGTGGTTCCCTTTATTTTCCATCAGATTTATGTCCTCCAGTCCCGTCTGTTTGCTGAGAACTCGGCTTTTCTCTACATCCTGCATCTCCTTCGACACAAAAGCGGAACAACTAATCACTCCAAATAACCTAATGTATTTTTCAGTGAGCGCTAAAAGGCTTTCAGACAACTTGCCCACTCACATCATCTTTGTCTCCACCCTTTCCTTCCCCTGACACCCGCCTGCTCCACCTCATCCGCTCTGGGCGAAGGGATGGAGTTCCTCGGACGTCAGGTGTAGCCCGCACTGGCAGAACCGTCTGCGGCGCCATGGGCTCGGAGGAGCGCAGCTCGGCAATGTCACAGAAGATCTCCCTGTCACGCAGCAACAGCAGCTCCTCGTCCAAGCATGACAGCCGACAGGTACGGTAACACACACTTATGTTACGCTGACAGAACATTTCCCTGCTTCATGGGGAAGTAAAAGAGCTGTGCTGTTTGTTTGTTTTTATTTATTTTCTGTATTTAAATGCAGCAAACCGATCTCATGCAGTGACGACTAAAGTCTCCCAAAAGCACAGATATGTTGTTGGGTGCATTTTGCCTGTATTGAAAAAAGAAAAAAGAAAAAAAATCATCGGACAGAAGATAAATGTGGGAAAAGAGAGCAGGGGATTGAGGGTAAAGGTCCAGCCACCTGGGATGTTCGTGCTCACAGCATCTCCACCCATGTGGTATGTTCCCGAACAACTTCACTGTGTGTTCATGTGGGAAACCTTTTTTTTTTTTTCCCAGAGAAAATTCCCATCACTTCCTATGTATGCAAGCATGCCGTTCTCTCCAAATATGGACAATATTAATTAGCTTGGCATAACGAAAAATGCAGTTCTGCACCGGCACCCTCAAAGGTCAATCTCTCACGCACTCCATAGAAAATATTTACTCTGTTGACTAAACAGTTTTTGAATTTGCTTCGAGCATTTATCTGAAGATTCATTTATTTTTCATCGCCCGCAACAGCTTTGTTGTAATAAAGTTCATTGATACAGAACATCTGAGCGAAACAGCAGACAAATTGGAACGGTTTTAGAAATAATTAACAACTTTAAGTCTCACGGGGCTGAATCTCCCTCAAGCTTTATTTCGGTGACTCAAGGCAGCCCAATGTTGTTGGAACTGCAATAAGATTAAATCACTAAGTGATCACTTAATGAGTTTCCTCTTTCATACTCTGGCCCGCTGAATGAACTGTATTTGGCAGAGAATAAATGCTTGGATTTTCAACTCAAACTACAAACTCAGTCTTGTCTGACCCTTGACTGGTTGAATTTTAACTTCCAATGAACACAGACAGCAACATCCTGGACATTAATGCATTTGACATTGATGAGGTTGAGCCTCCACCATCTCAAGGTCCGCAAACTGTAGAATACGTTTTAAAGCGCTCAATATTTTAAATTATTTCATACTAAGAGTCATCCTTATAAACACGGTCTTGTTGATGCTTATGTCAAAGCTTTTCTTCCTGAAAGCGTCTCCTGACCTTGAAAAGAAATTGCCTGGCAGTGTGTGCCAGTGACTCACAGTGAGACTTTGTCAGAGGAGAAGCTGTGATGAGCTGTGAAAAAAAAAAAATCCCAGAAGCCACGCCTTTGTCCTCCCCCCTTTCAGATATCTGGGTTTATTTTAGGTGGCCTCACCTCCAGCGTTTATCCTCCGTGTCTGATACAGTTTGATAAGCCGGACGTGTTATTTTGGTGGGACAGTCAGGGACGTACTGAGACAACAAACTGAGAGTGACCTCAAACCTCTGCCAAGAACCCAAAATCCCTCGTTGGATGAAAGGAAATTGCCCCAACAAAATAAAATCAGTTTCTGACTATTTTTATTATTTATTTATTTTTAATATTAATGACTCATTACAAACTTTGTGCAATCGTGCAAAAAATGGACTCTAATTTCCAAAAGCCGAAGGTGATTTTCTCTGCTTGGTCATTAAGGGTATTCCTCTTCCATCCAGCCGTCTTTTACACTGCTCTATGCATGACTGGGTCAGGCTGCAGCCAATCCCAGATGAATAGACATGACAGCAGGCCACGTCCTGGACGAGACACCAGGGAAAATGCAGAAGACAGACAATCACATGAAGAACATGCAAACTCCACACAAGAAAGCCAGCCAAGCCCAAACCACACTGGACACTCATGCGGTTGAAAAGCAACACGCATGATGAGCAAAAAGACAATAAAACATAGAAGATTTTGTTCGCCAACAGAGGAATTGATGAATTGCTTTACCAGTGATTTAAACCTAAAAGCCGTATAAATCATAAATAATGAAAGACTGTCAGAGCCCAGAGAAAAGTCAGTAAATCCTCTGTTTTATACTGTTTATCCTGCATCCCTGGAATCCCCACTACTGAAGTACATGACAGCTATGTGGATCAGTTCATGATGAAATATAATCTTAATCTCTGTATCTGAGGAGGATTTGGGCTGAACCGTTATAATCTCAGTCAGGAAATCTTTTTTTTCAAAGTGAGATTAAACAGGTAGGCTAATATTGTGCAAAAGGAACCATGAAGGGAAAATGGTCCGTAAACTCGCTTGCCGGACACCTGGACATCATACGTAAACTGGATTTCCCCTCAGCAGTAAATCTTTCACATTTTACTTTGTGACT
The DNA here is from genome assembly GCF_963422515.1 of Blennius ocellaris. NCBI lineage: Eukaryota > Metazoa > Chordata > Actinopteri > Blenniiformes > Blenniidae > Blennius > Blennius ocellaris. Next base: position 9,239,204 of record NC_137657.1, read on the forward strand.
GATTGACGCCAGATGGAAATGAGGCAGCAAATATAAACCACATCAGCAGCTACAAATTACAATATGCTTTTGGGCTCACGCTGTGCTTGACTGTGTTTGATTTGTGTTAGGAAAATAAAACTGACAGCAACCTCCGTCTGCATGTGCATTACCGTTTTGATACCTGTGCCCACAGGACAGCTGGGAAATCGTGGAGGGCCTGCGCGGCGGCTTCAGCAGCATGCTGGAGCCACAGAAACAGGAGGGCTACATGCTCAAGAGGAGAAAGTGGCCCATGAAGGGCTGGCATAAGGTACGACTCCTTGCCGGGTCCTGAAATGACCTCAGACTTGTCTCTCAGAGTGGCAAACTTCAGGACAACGACGCGTCACTTTGATTTCCCGATTTTTACATCCGCGTTTTTAAGTTTCCCTTCACAAAATCTGCTACCGTGACTCATTTGTGTTTTAAACGAATTGAATTAGCTGATGCGGCTGAAGGATTTCACCAGCAGAGGAGTCACATGTGACCCGGGTCAGCGCCGCTTTACACTCTGTCTAAAAGCTTTTTTTTTTTCCCCCGGATGGTGATGTGTAGATGTCTTGGTGTTCCCCTCAGATGCATTAGCTGATGGTTTGTTGGTTCTACTAGAGCTGTATACATTTAGTATTGACTTGCAGTCAGAGCTCTTCGGGCCTCTGTGATTTTGATGTGCAGTAAGAGCACTGACAATTGCATTTAAAAATAGAGTGCAGGAAAAAGATCACAAGGAAGCAAGAGGAAGGTTGATGAAGGCAGACAGTTGCAGGGGGGATGACAGACATCTGGCTGTCAACGGTATCGACGTTCATTATCAAGATGTTGACTCTGTTGTGATCGGAGAGTCACAGCCGGGGTTTCAGACTCGCCGTCAGGGAATCCTCCAAATGCATCAGATTTGTTCATTACGGCTTTTTCCTCCTTGCAGAGATACTTTTTCTTGGACAAGGGTGTCCTCAAGTATGGCAAGTGCAGCGCTGATGTGAGTATTAACGGCTGCTGGCTGCGTGGCGTCGACCCGCCACGTTCACATAATGACAACGGACACTGTGCCTTTTGTGATGTTCTCATTAGACTGCTCACCGTGTTTCATCAAATTGTCGGCCGACATTAAAAGACGCTACCTTGCATTTTATCCACCGGTCTCAGATGATTATCAAACAGCTATGCAAAGAGTCAGCTCTCCTGTTTTTTTTGCAGGATCAATCAAGAGATTAATATTTCATTTTTTAAAACCGTCCAGTGTTTTACTGTGTTCTCGGGCCTGTCCGGCCGGCTCATTATGCTGACTTTGCTCTGCAGATTGAGAAAGGAAAACTGCACGGTTGCATTGACGTGGGTCTCTCTGTCATGGCCATTAAGAAGAAAGCCAAGTGCATTGATCTGGACGCTGAGGAAAACATCTATCACCTGAAGGTAAACTGTGAGGCTAATCTATGTTGGGTCACAGAAACGAGGAATATATTCCGATTATTCTGTTTTAACCGATATAACTATTACGAACATCGGAGCGATTTGCAAATGGATTTGTCCTGTGTGTGTCTGTTGGTGGCGGAAAGCGCTCGCGCCGCCACTCTCCACCTGTACGTGTGTTTCTGCTGACACGCCTGCTGCGTCTCCGTTGTCCTTGTGTTGGTTTCCGACGGGTGGTGGTGTCTGCTTTGCAGATTAAGTCACAGGAGCTGTTTGATGAATGGGTTTCCAAGCTGCGTCACCATCGGCTCTATCGGCAAAATGAGATTGCCATGTACCCTAACGAGAAGTCCTTCTACTATCCCCATTACCCCTCCCCCAACTCCCCCGGCATGACGGAGGGCGCCTCTATTAGAAAGGTACATCTGAGCTCAAGGCTGACGACTGTAATCTCTTTGAAGCAAAAAAAACAACCAAAAACCTTACTTAATGTTTTCTCTTGTGTGTTTCAATGGTGATAATGACTTTCAGGATCGATATACACCAAAGCTGATATCTGTGCTGGTGCAAATATGTTGAAAGCAACTTGTTATTGGCCTGACCTTTGAGGCTATTGTCTGCTCTGCTGCAGTGCATACCCATACGCAGGCAGTCCACTGCGCCTTCTGCAGGAGTCTTTCCTCTCAGCCAGGCCAAAGTCGCTGCCTGGCTCCAGTCATCGGACGATATGGATAAATGCTCCAAAGGTGAGACGACAGCGCTGCCCCTCTCGATTCGTGCATTCGACTTTCGTCACTTAGTATCGAATGGAAGAAGCGTTTCAGTTGGTTGAAATACAAGCGTGTCGGAGAAATACCAGAAACATTCAATAAACATGCTACATAAATGTATGTCTCATCAATATTCAAAAGTCAAGGTAAAGAATTTCCTCTGGGAGAGACGCTGTGATTAAAAAAACTGGCATTTTGATTTAAAAAAGAATTGATATTTGATATTTATGATCAGGACGAACCTTAATTTCCAAACATAAAATTAAATGAGAGCAGATAAGTAATTTTAATAGTTTCATTTATTATTAAGTGTTTAACCTCGCGCATAAAAAAGAAAATAATAATAAAAATTATTAGTGAGGCTGTTTATCACTGACGTAGGCCTGCTTGTAAACGTGCAGAAGGAAATGTGGCGTGTTTACATTAAATTATGACAATGAAAAGGCTAAAAATATATCAATTTGTTATATTTTTGCTTTTGAGTCCAGTTGAAGAAATATAATAATAATTTTTTTTTAAATGAATAATTCAACTTTAATTATATAGCACAGGATACAACAGTTATTTCATGGCACTTTTACAGTTAAAACCCAGAAGAGTGTTAAATATAAACAATGATCCAGTTTGACTTCCATTCAGCAGCTCTAAGACATTTCTACTTTGGTAATATCTTTATTATTAGTATTGGAGCAATATCTACTACGATGCTAGTGTATACTGTAGAAGTCCACAAACGTTAGGCTGGATGCTTATAGTCTTTATGGTCCCTTTTTTAACCCTTGAATGATCATTAAACAATGCTTCTGCTTCTCAGTGGTGAATTATTACATTTTAACGAGGGTCTGTTTATTTAGAGCCTCCTGCTTGCAGTAATGTTGCCACTGACAGTGAGACTCTTACTGAAAACAGCTCTTTCTGTAAATTCTATAATAATATTTGTCAATCGGTTCACTATTCTTAATACCTGTGTCTGCATGTGGTTTTCATTCTGCCAGATGAATATGATTGGCAGGCTGGTGTTGATAAAGACAGGAAGCTGTTGATTACTGAGGCACTGTTTGTCTCACTTTTCATTCATTAAGATTCTGATGATGTGCTGTCGACTTCTTCGCCTCATGGTTGAGCCTCATGAGTCTGACACTTTGGAAAAAATTCACAGCAACTCAGTCAGAAGATTGACTCTTGTCAGTCGCCCCTCGTTTTTAATATTCAAACTCCTGCGCAATTAAGCTGTGTTCACCTCCTCCACCGAAACCTGACGATAATGAGAGGAAAAGAGCCTTGCATGACAGAAATAACTGAATGAGTAATAGTACAGACTATTTTGGAGGGGGAAAAAAAAGAAAAAGTTATGCAAATATTTTGAGAATGTTCAATATTCAAGTCACATTGTTAAGCCCTTCAAATCACATCAGGAAATTGCAAACCGCGACCCTGCGGGATTACCTGGGCTCGCTGGCCGTCTGCCTTGAATCCAGCAATTCTTCAGCAGCTTGATAAAGATCAGCCGTCACTCTGATTGTTGAAACTTCTGCTCCAACTTCATGCTCTTTGTCTTGACTCATCTTCCTTTGCTTTATAAAAGATGCTTCGAGTTTGAAATAGTTGCTCTGGTGCTGCAAGATGTTTTTCAGCTTCGTCAGCATGGCTTTCACCGTTCTTTCTACTTAAAGTGAAACTTTAAAGTGACAAAATACGCATGCGTGTGTGTGTGTGTGTGTGTGTGTGTGTGTGTGTGTGTGTGTGTGTGTGTGTGTGTGTGTGTGTGTGTGTGTGTGTGTAGTAATGCTTGTGTCTATACTTTGATCTGTGCGTGCTTGCTTAGGTTTGTGTGTTAACACATTTGTATGTATGTGTATGAATAATTTGTGCGCATGTTTTTCAAGTTGTGTGCTTGTTCCCTTGCTCCCTTTGGTCCCTATGTAAATCTATGTACGCCTGTGCAACTTTATGCTCACACAAATAAGTTTGCTCCTATAATAGGCCCATAATAAACCTTTAATGTATTGCCAGTTCACAGCCTGAAGGGTTGTAAGTCACATTTTGTCTTGATACGTGGAAACTCTTCCTATGTGACACTGATGCATCACGTCTCTGTTCACGTCTCGCATATTTCTGTTTGGAGGAAGTGGTTGCTGGGTTTGTCTTCACTGGCTCAACCAGCAGGTGCAAGTTTTCGTACACTGCCCCAAGTGATAGATCGTTTCTTCAATTGTTCTCATGTTTCTGAATACCAGTCGCTGTCCTGCTCTCTGCAGACTTGTCGGTATGCGAGGCCCACCTGCTGGAGCTTAACCATCTGCTTCAGAGTATGGAAGTCCTTCATCGTACATACTCTGCTCCATCTATCCAGGCACTGCAGGTCAGCACTCAAATTTGCTTTCAGCTTCAAATGCAGATGGGTTTTGCTCATGATTGAGGCAGAATAGCACCGGGTGACTCAGAATTTTGTGCGGAATATTTCAGAATAGTTCTTGTTGCCTTCAACAGTCAGAAATATCGACCCTCTTATGCTCTGTTTTGGCAGTTGAGAACGTATTTCTTCTGAAAGCCTTTTCTTCAACGAGAAAAAAACAGATTCTTTGTCCCGATTATCAATATTTTTTTGTCATTTTTCCCCAGGCTTCTACGTTTGACAGCCCCAAAAAAGAAAAGAGACTTCCAAGAAAATGGCGCACTAAGAACTACAATAAAGATGTCAAAACAACTCTGCAGGTAGACAGCATGACGGTCGAGCATGTTCTATATATATATATATATTCTTGGCTTTATATTGAATCTTTTCAATCTCTGCTTGTCTGCAGGTACCCAGCTGCATATCTTCCGGTACCATCCGTCTCCACGCCTCCAACCCAAACCTCTCCACCGCTGCACTCGGAATCGATAAAGTCGACCCCGAGTCCCTGGATTCTGCCTTCGACGTGGCCAAGCTGCAGGAGGAATTCTGCCGCGTCGCAGCCAACTGTGCGTGAGAATCAATCCTAAGTTTGAGAAATTGTCTGAGACATTCCAGATTCGGGTGATTTTGTAAAGTTGAACTATTCAGAGAACACGAGCTTGACTTCTCTTAGTCTAGAAAGTACAATAGGAGTGAATTCTGCGGTTGGTCTATATTTACACGACACATAAACGCATTCTCTCTGCCGGGGCGGCGAACATGAACAATGTCATTCTTGTTTCTCAGTCCTGGATTGGGAGAACTCTTAGTTTGCTCTTGACACGTCATCTGGACATTTTTTTTTCTAAAAACTATTATTACTATGCGGCGTCCAGCAATTGTCATGTGATTGGTCAGAAAAGTGTGAAACATTTCACCTACTTTCACCATTTTTCCATCCCCTCCCTCCGGGTTCTGCACCACAGTGGAGGTATAAAATGTGTGGGTCATTTTATTGTTGATCTTGTCACCTTGAAAAAACAAACGTGTTGTATCCACCTTTACTCCCAAATATAGTGTCTCAAGACATCGTTCATCAGATTGATGTCTGCCTGCTTGGTGACAAAGTTGTAACAAACAGATGAACTTTAAAAGTTTTCCGATTTACACAACCCACATAGTTGTTTTTTTTTTTTTTACCTTGTTCTGTTTTTTTTAAACATCATACTTGACATAGAATAATTAGAATAACTTGTTTGAATAATTGCTTAGTAATTTTAAACTCACTCCAGGCGTTGTGTTAATTGCCAAACGTATCCAGAATTACAGAGCAGCGGATTATTGTGATGGTTTACAGTGATTCATTATCAAGTTTTTCAATCGTGCAGTATTCATTGAGGTGAATAAGAAGTGTGTGGTAAAATGAAAGTAGTTAAAATGTCGCTGTTTGATGGGCAATAGGAGGATCGTTTAGATTTCATGCTTCATGAGACGCGCGGTGTGATTGACTGCAGCTGAGTGCACTCAACTGGAGGTACATTGTTCCATAATGAATACAAATTGATCCGCGTTTAAAGCGTCCCTGTTTTTCTCCTGTTACCGCAGTGCACACGACCATGAAGTCAGCGCTGAGCTCGCTGACGTCTGAGAGGGAGAGGCTGAAGCAGTGTCTGGATCACGACTCGTGTCCCCCGACTTCACCGCAAGTTGTCAGTTTGAAGAACTCGTTAGCGGCGGTAAGTTAAAAGCAAACAAACAAAACGAAAAACCACACACACACACACACACACACACACACGCTCAGTCATCATTCACGCAAAGTCAGATGCTTCTTTGTTGGATCAGGGTTGGGTGTTCCCCCTCTCCCTTCCAGCGTTTGCTCTCCTCGTACACGCCGCCGTGTCCTCCCACGCCGCTTTTGAGGCGTGACGCACTGACGAGCCCTTCAGAGAGATTCCGAGCTACCAAAGTGCCGCCTGCCCACCTGAGCTCAACCACATTCAACAGTCATGCATCCTGTTGTTGCTGCCTCCCACCAACAGCCTTTTTTTTTTTTTAATCTTCTGTCCTCAATTACATACGTTTGTTGTCATGAAATGTGTCGGTGTTGGGGAGAGCGCAACACCATGAGAACTTGTCTGATCTCTACGCCGACACTCTGCAGGGTTTCTTGATGCCTCCTCTTCCTCACGTAGAGCTAATAGCAGCTGATGACACTCAACCGTTATAACAAGGTAAAATACTTGTTTACAAGGTAAAATACTTGTTTACAAGTTGATTTGCTGAGGATTTAGTGGAGAGGACACCAGTCTGAAACAGGGCGGATTTTGTGTGTGAAACAGGAAACTCTGTTTCAGCTTTCAGTATTCAAAGCGTTACTTGTCGGATTTGTGCAATAAACAATGTTTACGCTGGTTATTTCTCCAGGCTTTAGCCCAGAACTCTGAGCTGAGAGAGCGCCTGAGCAAGATTCATGCTGAGTCCCACATCGTAGATCCCCCACTCATAAATCTCACTGCCCCAGTGCAGGTGGGTGCAGGAATGCGGTGACTCGGTTTTTGCCATCATCATCATCATCGTCGTGACGATTATTATTATTACTATTATTATTATCCTTTTCTTTATTTTCATCCCACACAGTCTGCAAATTGCCACAGAATGAATGAGCTGTCCTTTCCTTTCACATCGAGATTCCACTCTCCACTCACCCCCTCACTCGACTCACCACAAATATATAAAAATAAAAATAATAATAAAAATAAACTGGATTTTCTGCACTGCACACTTGAGGGAACGCTGCCTTCTATTGAGTTTCTGTTTTTTGAATGAGCTTTCCCGAGCATCTGTCACTGGCTCCGGGAAAGACTTCTGACCCTGTGTGCCATTAGCCTCGTCTTAAGGACGCTCTCTGCTTCTGTAATCAGATTTGCTGACCAGCTTATGTGAGCTGATTTACTTAATTGTGTCCCTTGAAATTTGTTGAGCTCACCGGACAAAACTAATGCGCCTCCTCTGAGATTATCTGCGGGTTAATTAAGTAGCTGGGGTAATGGTGAAGAATAGATATGTGTACTCACTTCTGTGTGTGTGTGTGTGTGTGTGTGTGTGTGTGTGTGTGTGTGTGTGTGTGTGTGTGTGTGTGGTGTAGTCTTCATGTTTTCAATCGTTTGCATGTTTGTTTGTTTTTGGGTTTATTTTGTCTCCGTTGCTTCATCTCCACCTTAACTGACAATATGAGTTAAACTGCATCCCTGCCAATGTGCACGTCCCGTCCTCATTCACCTCACCGTTATTAATACATCAATATATTGCAGCGCAGTCATTATAAATGTGTCATTACTTTCATTGTATTTTGAATTTCTTGTGGTCACATTTTAATCAGATCATCAATTAATGCAATTTCAGATAAATTATTTATTTTCATTATTGGACATGATGCAAAATAAGTTATTGCTGTATGTTGATATACTACAGATGACTGTCTTTCAATATATTTATTGCACATCCTTTCTTTTCTTTTATGTTCATACACTGTGATTGTATTAAAGAGGTGCCTCTAAAAAGTTAATACCACTTGAAATTTAATTCAAATTTGGGCTTTTATGTTGTTGTTGTTTTTTTTTAATGCTGTTTAGCTCTAACTCATGAAAACCAAAAATACAACACTTTTTTTTTAATGAAAAAAGACTTTTTCAAACAATCTCATGAAAAAAAATTCTGAATGTTTTCAGTTCATGGCTTTGGAGAGTAGAAATAAGTGACAGATCAATGAAGTTTTCAGTGGATTGCATCTTTTCTTAGATGCACCTTTTACTCTAAACGACACCGTCGACAGAGATGATGCTGCCTCGTCAATGTTGTTATTATATCTGTGGAAATTGTTTCGCACAGAAACAGGACACTGTGGATGATTCCCGTCCCCTCGTGCACCAAGTGTCCAACGAGAGCAGAGCGTCAATCGCCGAGTCTTTATCCGAGTTCTTCGATGCTCAGGCGGTTCTCTTGTCAGCAAGTTCTTCTGAAAATGAGGTGAGCGTTTTTCCTGGTTGTAATGAGCCATTTTTCCTCCGAGTCGGTGACAAAACCGTTTTTTCCTCTGATGCTCAGAGCTGTAAAGTGGCGTTATCAATGTGCTTGATGTTTGGTGTCATTTATCTACGGCTGAAGGCTCCACTGCTGCTGCTGCTGCCGCCGTTTGACACGAAAAGCTTTTGAGAAATGGAGAGAGAAAAAAAAATCAATCTGGACCGACAAGTCTAACAAAACCACCAGTCGAGGATTTTATTTACTGCTCGTGATTATTTCCACTTCTGCCATCGCGTTCAACTTTTCGACAGACAATTCGGTCGTCCGCTTCACGAAGGAAATTAAAACGGTGACATGTGTTCCTGCAGCATGCCTCCTGAGGTCACAGCCAGAGTGAAGGAAATGTGGAAATCGAAATTAATTATTTTAATCTGAAAATACAGCAAAATGAGGTGCAAAGGTTTTTTGTTTTTTTTAACCAGGTTCTTTGATTCTATTCAGCTCAAATATTTCAGATCTGCTGACATGACAGAATGTTGAAAAGACACCTACCCAGTCTCTTTCTGCCGGCAGTATTGAAATGTATCTTCCCAGCTACAGTTTGAAAGTCTTTATCTGTGCAGGTATCAGAGGATGACTCATACATCAGTGATGTAAGTGACAATATTTCCATGGACAACTTCACCAATGAGAATGAGAGTGAACGACCAAATTCAGGTAACCGATGCACTTTTGTCTTCTGGTCATTTTTTTTTATACGCGAGCCTAAATTAATAAACATTTCCTTTTTTTCCCTCTGTTCTCAGGCTCCGCGGCGCTTTGTCAGCGGAGATCCTGTCTGCCTTCGCCCAGCCCCACCAGCAGCACCATCAGCCTGTGGAACATACTCAGAAACAACATCGGCAAGGACCTGTCCAAGGTGGCGATGCCCGTGCAGCTGAACGAGCCCCTCAACACCCTGCAGAGACTGAGCGAGGAGCTGGAGTACAGCGAGCTGCTCGACAGAGCGGCAGTCACGCAGGACCCTTTCGAACGTATGGTGAGATGACAACTCTGCGGTCCTCTGTCTGAGTGCGTGGGCAGTGTGCCTTTTGTTCGGATAGCATATTTACTCTCGGCACTTCAACGAGTGTCCTCTGACAGTAGTAAACAAAAACAGACTCTGGTACAGATGCTGCTGGATGAGGAAAAACCAACCTGAATAAAGACCAGACTGACATGCTGAGAGTATTTTCTTATTTATTACACTTTCTAAGTAAGCTTATTCACAAAACACCTTTACAAGTCCCTTCCTACATAAAACACATTGTTTATGTCCTTTAGAGACTAACCTTATGGCTCTTTGGAGAAAGTCAGTGTGTATTCATGTTTCTTACAGTAGATATGTTTCATACTCATCTACATAAATCACCTGTTGGCTGCAGTTTGCTGTTTGGTGGATTTTCTCCTATATCTTTTAAAATATAGTAAATAAATGGCTGAACGTCATACAAGAAAATAAGTGCATATAGTAGATTTGCAGACAAGTGATTTTTTTTTTTAATGACTGTCTTTTCACGTAAGCCAGTAGTTCCACCCTTTTTCCCCTTGGAGCTCCACCAGCTCTATAAGACATCCGATCCCCTCTCTGGTCTTTAATTGGAGAAAACATCCCAGTGAAGCTGGACATTGATGGACCCTCCCACTTTCACCAATGTACAAACCTGGCCTTAAAAATGAAGCAGTGTCTCGTGCAGGAGCTCGTCTCAGCTGTTTTATTAGGCACCATGTGGGAGGAACCCTGATATGAATTGTAGATTTTCCCTAAGCTGTGTTGGATATCATACCGCCCACTCTCCCTGTTAAAGCTTTACATTTGCATTGACTGACTTTCAAGTGACTTTGCTGGTTGGAATTTGTTCATTTTTCTGTGTGTGTGTGTGTGTGTTTGGGGGGGGGGGTAAAAAGATCGGGCCAGTGAAGTCACACAGGACAAATATAAATGGGAAATGAAAAACAACTTAAGTCTGTGTCGATACTGTGCAAATAAAAAGAACTTCATTTTTCCCAGCAGAGGCAATTTGTGAAGCTTGTAAAGCAACACAGATGCACAAAGAAGCGACACCAAAGGGTTATCGAAGCAAGAAGCAAGAAATCCATGAAAGAAAGAAACCCTGTGGAAAGCACACAAAAACATATTCAATAATAATGCAAAGGCCAAAAATGCATTCGGTCGTCATGCTGTAAACTGGAGTCTGTGGCCTCCCATTATGAGAGAAAGTAATTATCTGGGCAGATTGGTTGTGTGCAGATAGTTACTCTGCTCATTAGAGTACAAAGGAAACGAAATGAGAACCGCTCAGAACCTAAATGGATTTGACACAAAGAGGTACTTGTGACATTAAATGGATTGTGTGGCACAGATAGTTACTGGCAGTTTCTCATTATTCGTAAAAAAATGAAAAAAATAGAATGAAAAAGATTATTTATTCACTGTGTCTTTCTGTTTTTCTGCAGATCTACATCGCTACATTTGTTGTGTCCGGCTACGCGTCCAGCTACTACAGAACCGGAGGAAAGCCTTTTAATCCCGTTCTTGGAGAGACCTATGAATGCGACCGGCCAGATAAAGGATTTCGATTTGTCGCTGAGCAGGTAGGCATTCAGTAAAGTGTTGTAATTACTGGATTAAAAAAAAAAAAACTCATTTTAAAGATTCATTCATATTCATGTTCCAAACTCTTCACAACAGGTCAGCCATCACCCGCCAATCTCAGCTTGCCATGCAGAGTCTAAAAACTTTGTCTTCTGGCAAGGTAATGGAAATGATTGTTATTCAAATCTGTTCGTTGGAGCTGCTTGTCTGTGAAAACTGAATTTGTAGGCTTTCGTCTGTCTGATTCCTCCTGCAGACGTGAGGTGTAAGAACAAATTCTGGGGAAAGTCAATGGAGATAGTTCCTGTGGGCACCACTCACGTGACGCTCCCCGGGTGAGTCTGTTCGCCCTCGGCGCCGCGTCGACCGGCCAGCCAACGAAATGAAATGAACCTCTCCTGGATTTCTCGCCTCCAGACTTGGAGATCATTATGAGTGGAACAAGGTGACGTCCTGCATCCACAACATCCTCAGCGGACAGCGCTGGATCGAGCACTACGGAGAAATCACCATCAGGAACTCCGGCAGTGATGTTTGCCAGTGCAAGATTATCTTCGTTAAGGTGAGAGAAACGAAGGAAAAAAACAACATTTGAGTGGATAATCTATGCAGTAGATAAATAATAATGGAAACAAAAAAAAGGTTATTCCTCTTGATCAACTCTTTTGTACATCCTGTTGCCGCCCCAATCAAACGTATCTGAACTAAAGGTCTACAGCCACTCCAGTGAACTTTAACACTGCACACAGCAGGCGTTTAATGCACAACCTACTACTTGATTAATCTAATTGAGGATCAAGTGAAATTTTTTTCACTATATGTTTACTGTCATTTTCTTTCTCCCCGTTCCCCAACAATCACGGACAGCAATGAACATAATACCCTTGCAAACTTTCACTCGCCTGCACCCATCATTCCATAATTCCATCATTCCATCATTTCCATGCTTCCCTTAAACAAACGTTAGTTGTTTGCAGCAGCACAGCTTTTTCTTTCTGCTTCTCCTTCTTGTCAAACGTTCATTAGTCTGTTTCTTTTGAGAACAGCGGGAGTTTCGACAAATTTCTGCACGACGACTGAAAGTTTCATCCCCTTCGCAGCGGCCGCGCATTAAAGCACTTTCAATTGGACACTTTAATGATCGTTCATCAAGTCAAACGCACTGTTTGACTGTCAACTGACTAATACAAGTTTATCTAAGCTTAATGAGTGAATCAGCCACTGCTGACAGCTCATCGAAAGCGTCGGTGTAACTCCATGCGCGCTTTTATTTTGAATAGTAAATCAACGCCATCCCTTTTTATAGAAGCATATTGGTTGGCATTGTATTGAGGTACAAATTGTCATAACTTACCCAACACGTCTGATACTAAGAGCCAAGCACTTGTAATATATAGATATGCTTAACTCATAAGACTCGTATTGTGGTTCTTCATAAGGACATGCCGTCTCACTGCATCTTATATCGTAAATTCTATTTCCCATCGTCGTCCACGTCCCTTCGTCACAGGTGATTCTCTTCGCCTGTTTGCCAACCACGAACCCCTACATGCTCCTAATGCCTGATATATGGAAGCTTTTGCCGAGAAGAGAAGGTTAATTGCTTTAGTCTGTGCCACTTAAAAGACCTCCTGAAGCTGCGCAGGATGGCGAGTCGAGACATGTCAGAACTGATCGCGCATCTTCTTGTCTCATTAAACGCAGCAGCCCAGCAACACACGCTGAGGACTGGGACTGTTTATGCAACAACAACAACAACAACAACATCTGCTGACTTTGGAGGACATTGTCATGATTTTTGCATTGAGCAGTCACCTGATTCAGAAGGTTGAATTTGTGTTTTCCTCTTCCCGGCAGGCCAAATACTGGAATTCCAGTGTGAATGAGGTGGAGGGAACCATAACAGACAGTAAGGGAAAGGTTGTGCACAGGCTCTTTGGGAAGTGGCATGAGGCAGTTTTCTGTGGAGATCCACCGTCAGCGACGTGCATCTGGAGAGCAAGTATGATGAGTGACTTTCATATTCCAGCCCCCCCCCAAAAAAAGAAAAATGGTTCAGTATTAGTGCTTAAAGCCGTTGCTGTTATTTCTGTACAACTCAGATGCAATGCCAGCGGACTACGAGCGCTACTACGGCTTCACCAAGTTTGCAATTGAGCTGAACGAGTTGGATCCGTCTGTGAAGCTGCTGCTGCCACCGACAGACACCAGACTACGAGTGGACCAAAGGTACGAGGCGAAACCGCAGAAACGGCCCACCGCAGAGAAACACCACAAACTCAAACGACGACGACTGAACCTTCCTAAAATGAGCTTTATTTTATGTGTGGTATCAGTCGTTGAACCCAGGATCTGAGACGACTCTCCTCTCAATAACATCATGATTCAAGTGGCACAAAAATAGTCGCGCCACTTCTTGTGTTAAGAATAGAAGCAAACGCAGATTAAAGAAACTTATTTCAGCTCGCGTTTCAAGATCGAAAAAGTCTCCTATCTAACCGAGCCCAAAGCACCACACACACACACACACACACACACACACACACACACACACACACACAAACAAACAAAACAAATGTGCTCACCACTTTGTCGTCAAGCTGAAATAAAACGCTGCTTCTGGCTCTTCAAAACATGAGTTATGCCTTCTCCTTTATTTTCCCCGGTTTTATACACTTAGAGTAATTACTCAAAACCAGAAAAACACGGGTGAAGAATACATTTGACCATAAATATTAATGTCTTACCGTGTCTGCCTGGTGATTCTGTGTGTGTGTGTGTGTGTGTGTGTGTGTGTGTGTGTGTGTGTGTGTGTGTGTGTGTGTGTGTGTGTGTGTGTGTGTGTGTGTGTGTGTGTGTGTGTGTGTGTGTGTGTGTGTGTGTGTGTGTGTGTGTGTGTGTGGCAGACTGTTGGAGGAGGGGAACCTGGAGGCCGCCGAGGAGCAGAAGCAGCGGATCGAAGAGCTGCAGAGGGAGCGACGGAGAGTCCTGGAGGAGAACGAGGCGTCGCATCAGGCCAGATTCTTCAGGTATTCTTCAGCAGACACGTCGACCGCGTCGCTGCCGCATTTCGGTACAAACACGAGAGGAGCCACACTTCCTGCCACGAGACGAGCACATTAGTGACGAACACGATCCAAAGTCGTACCTTCAACATGTCACTTCAGTCAAGCAGTTTTAGAATCTAACTCTCCACATCATGCACAATATGCACTGCTACTGTCAAACAATGGCTATTAAAAACACGCCCCACTTGTCACCATGGAAACCAATGGATTACAAGGTCATTTGATCCACCGCACCGCTCCTTCCATCATTCGTCATGGTCGTTTGAACTGCTTCATGTAATCACTGTTTGACACATTTTACTCCCCCCCCCCCCCCCCGACCTTTGACCCCGGCCACTAACCACAGTGATGACATCACTGCATCCTGTAGCATATCAGAGGATGGGGAATTGAAAACTCAACATTTCGACCTTTGACCCAGTCGCTCTTGAAATTTAATGGACCCTTGCGTGGACAAAGACGAATCATTCCTGAAATTTTTTGCAATTCGGGTAAATATTTTTTGCGAAAAGTATGGTCAAATACATACAAGCTAATAATGAAAGTGTTTTGAGAAAAAAATACACATACATACATATACATACTCATATTGATACTCATATATGCAAGTTGAAATATTCATTAAGATGTACTTTAAGGGTAAAAGAAACAAGTATGCTTTAAAACGGAAATACTGTCGCTTGACCTGTGCTTTAGTGTTTACAGTGCATACGCTCAGTTTCTACGTTTCATATTTTTTTCCCACATTTCTCATTTAAATGCATCCATCTGGTGCAACTCAGTGGGAGGAAGATATGCATTGTTGAAACAAAGAAGCAAAACACAGCTCAACACTAAGGTTATATGTGTGAAGCAGAAGTGTAGTGCACAATAAACATTTTCACTAATCCTACCAAATCCTGCACAAACATCTGAACAGCTACAATAATACCAATAATAATCATCATAACCATAATAATAAGTTGTTGTTATTATTATTATTATAAGTCATATCAAGCTCATATGGAAGGCTGGTTTCAGAGGCCATCTTTTGGATCTTGCACTCGCCGATCAGCAGCGGGTGAGGCTGTAACCGAACGGAGTCACAGCACTTCAGTAATGCAGCAGGAACGTCATCACCCAGTGTGTTGCATTGCTTTAATTGCAGCGTCTTTGCAGCAACCGCATGCTCCTGTTTGCTTCCCATCAGCCTCTGGCTCCCCGAACACTCAGACTATTCATTATTGCATGCTGCTTTTTGTTTTTTTTCCCTGTTGCCACAGGAAGTCAAAAGATGATGCGTGGGTGAGCAACAACACGTACTGGGAGCTGAGGAAGGACCCCGGCTTTACCCATATAGATTTTCCAACACTGTGGTGACCCCCACCCCCACCTCCCCATCAGCAACCTGCACAGCCTCCACCGTGATTCAGGCGGGAAGACGTCCTGGATCGCGGTGTTACCATCTGCATTCAGTACCGGTCCTCAGTACTGGAGTTCATGACAGTGATTGCCTTAACAACAAGTGCTTATCTGAGTTATGTAAACATGTTTATGCAAGGTGTTCATGAGAATGTTGATCGATTTAGGAACTTTTGCCTACTTTTCCTTCTGTTGCATTGTACTGCAGCACTTACTGAGATAAAGCAAACTGTGGAATAAAGGACGGAAAATCCTTTTTCATAGTTTCTATACACTATCTTAAAATGTACCGAACAAGCTGTTCACTTTAGTCAAAGTCTTATCGTGAACATTTTCTACCTCTGAGACGATCTTAGCCTTGGTATACCATCAAGTGTACACATTCGGTATTTATTCTGCATCTGCCTGATGCTTTACTGGTTTTGTTCACTTTGCTTTATTTATTTAGTTTCATTTTCGAGGTGTTTTTATGAAAGGTCTGTGTTTTATAAGGGATTCTTGAGAACAAACAAGTTGTTCAAATGTGACCTTACCGAGCTCAGCTTCTCCGTCTGTCTCATAACAGAATCCAATGCTTTGGCTTTAACTGTCTGAATGATTGTGCAACTACTAGCAGCGGTAGCAAATATCAAATCCTGTCTGTATAGATTCTGGGCTTCGGGTCCAAATATGTTGAGAAATCTGCTCAATGAGCTCAAATAAAATGTTAATTTTCTTTTCTTTATGTTGTGGCTGTTTCCTTTGTAACACTTAAAGTGCCGTACCTAGTCCCATCAATCACACCTGCCTGTGGTATAATAAGTAAGTAGAAGTAGTCTCATTACTCTAAACATATTCAATGTTTTAGGTTTAAACTTAGACTTAACTTGAGCTTACATTTTGATCCACTTGTGGAAATTATCCACCTGCATACAACCGGCTAACTAACTGTCACAGTTTCACTTTTCTAACACTTAAACCAAGTTCCGTGCCAGTTTCTCTAGTTTTTCTCTTTTTATTAAGGTGAACTGCATTTCATACCATTTGCCCTGATTCATTACCACTTTTGTAATAATTTACTTTTAATTACATTGTAGTTTCATTTCTATCCTTTGGTTGGCATTTTATTAGTCAATAAGTTATTTGATTTACAAAATATTTTTTTATATGAACACCTGATAAAAAAATTTATAAGAGGGTTTTTTTTCTGAAATTTTTTTAATGAATTAAACATTTTTAGAAAGGAAATTCAATCAAGTTCACTATTACCTGTGCAATTAAATGTTTTTGATAGATTACAAAGCATAAATTGAACATACTTGTCCCTATTTCTGTGGACTATTACAGTCACTAATTAATAAGCTTTAAAACTTAGAAGTATCACTATATGCCAATTATTCAACCAAAGTCATGTGACTAGTTAAGATTCGTTACTTTCACCCTGAAAGTAACGTGTACCACTTGGAGCGTCTTGGTCCCGGTTTATCACAAACGGCCACTAGATGGTGACAGACAGACATGAAGGATTGATGTAACAGTGAAATAGGAGTCTGTCAAATAACATAATCGCTGCTTCTCACTTTAATATAATATAATAATATATATAATGAACGGTGGCTGTGTGAAGGTATTATTGTTGGGGGGAAAAGGTTGGAGCGCCTGTCACGGTGCAATTTGTGTTTCCGTGCTGTGCCTTTTTACAGTATATATATGAGGTCAATGAGTTGTGTACTTTTAGAATTATTTTTCTCTCCATAAACAAAGCACAACACTTACACAGTCATAAGTCCAAGTGTACAGTGTCCAAGCTGTAGTCATACATCTACACACACAGGAGGACAGCCTGTCCTGGAACAGAAGTCTCCCTGTGTCTCTATGTCTCTCTGTGTCTTTCTCTGTGTCTGTGTGTGCAAAACCCCAAAGCTGAAAAGTGTGCACGGCCTGCCGCGGGAGCGCGCGTCCGTTCAGCTTTTGCACAGTGACCCCTGTTGGTCAGCTTCAGTTAATGCAGTTTAAAAGTGTTCAAACTGATTGACTTCACAAAACTGAAATCATTGTGAAACAAACAAAATTAAACATTTTCACACTGACCGATTGACAATGTAACTTTGTTTGGAAAATCACGGGCATGAATGATAACATGAATGCAACTAAGCTCCGTCTTGCAATCGTAATCAGTAACTTTAATTTGCGATTGTGAACATAATCACATCGCAGAAACTGCACTGGCAGGGAAATGTAAATATATACTATATGTACATATATATATATACACACACACACAGTTTAATGTGAGGCAAATAAACGGGATCTGACAGTAGCCGACATAAATGCGAAAGTCCAGAATCGGTTGGACTGTTAATATCCGTCAGTTGATGGACATGGCAACTGACGGTCTCCTGGTTCCTTCTGCACAGGACGGGTACGTGTCCCGATTCGGGGCGAAGCCGGACCTGGAGCAGCAGGTGAAGAGGGCGTGCTGCTGGACGCTGCTGGGCCTCAGTGCCACAGTTCTCACCTCCTACCTGTGGAGGAGGACCCGTTAGGAAACACCGCCCGCTGCTGGACACCTACACACACTGCCTACTCCGGGAACCTGTGGTCACGTGACGCTGGAATAAAACTTCAATCTGAGATTATAGACTAATCGGTGGTGGATTAAGAGTTCAAACAGTTGGATGGGGCAGAACCCTCAGGACCAGTTATATCTGAAAATGTATCTGGAGCAGAAACATTCAGAACCAGATTCAAAGATTTAAACTATAAAAACAAGTTCAGAGTACAATCCAAGGGAAGGATTACTTTTCTGTACTTCCGAGCCATTTTAACCAGTTTCAGCATCATTTGACTTTTTCCTTCTTCCAAATTCAAACTTTATCAACAATTTCTACTGGAGCTGAGATGTTAAACGTGTAAATGTAGTTTATTTAGAAATAACTCTGCTCTTGTTCAGTATCTGAAGTTTGTTCTGAGAAATGACCTTTCATTTCAAAGCGGTTAAATAAAGACCAACAGGATATGCTACAGAATTTTTATTAAAAACAAATAAACAAACTTCAAAGAGAAAGGTGAACAAAGTGTAGAACGGCAAGGTGTGGCAGTGACGACAGAACAAGTGTAGAACAGGAACAGGCCTCAGACAATGGAACACGGCCTTCAACAGTTACAGGAGGGGAGGAGCTCAGGCCAGCTCCTCCTCACCCTCCTCCTCAAACTCGCCCTCCTCCTCGACCGTGGCGTCCTGGTACTGCTGGTACTCGGACACCAGGTCGTTCATGTTGCTCTCCGCCTCCGTGAACTCCATCTCATCCATGCCCTCGCCGGTGTACCAGTGGAGGAAGGCCTTGCGCCGGAACATGGAGGTGAACTGCTCAGAGATGCGCTTGAACAGCTCCTGGATGGCCGTGTTGTTGCCGATGAAGGTGGCGGCCATCTTGAGGCCCCGGGGCGGGATGTCGCACACAGCCGTCTTCACGTTGTTGGGGATCCACTCCACGAAGTAGCTGCTGTTCTTGTTCTGCATGTTCAACATCTGCTCATCCACCTCCTTCATGGACATGCGGCCGCGGAAGATGATGGCCACGGTCAGGTAGCGGCCATGGCGGGGGTCGCAGGCGGCCATCATGTTCTTGGCGTCGAACATCTGCTGCGTGAGCTCGGACACTGTGAGCATCCGGTACTGCTGGCCGCCTCGGCTGGTGAGCGGCGCGAAGCCGGGCATGAAGAAGTGCAGGCGGGGAAAGGGCACCATGTTGACGGCCAGCTTGCGCAGGTCGGCGTTGAGCTGCCCGGGGAACCGGAGGCAGGTGGTGACGCCGCTCATGGTGGCCGACACCAGGTGGTTGAGGTCGCCATACGAGGGCGTGGTGAGTTTGAGCGTGCGGAAGCAGATGTCGTACAGGGCCTCGTTGTCGATGCAGAAGGTCTCGTCGGTGTTCTCCACCAGCTGGTGGACGGACAGCGTGGCGTTGTAGGGCTCCACCACCGTGTCCGACACCTTGGGGGACGGCACCACGCTGAAGGTGGTCATGATGCGGTCGGGGTACTCTTCGCGGATCTTGCTGATGAGCAGGGTGCCCATGCCGGAGCCCGTGCCGCCGCCCAGGGAATGTGTGAGCTGGAAGCCCTGCAGGCAGTTGCAGCTCTCCGCCTCCTTCCTGACCACGTCCATGACGGAGTCCATCAGCTCAGCGCCCTCTGTGTAGTGACCTTTGGCCCAGTTGTTACCAGCACCACTCTGGCCTGTCCAAAAGAAAGGAAAGCTTAATAACACGGAAGCTTTGGACAATTAAAAATGTCAAATAATTAAATTACTCACCGAAGACAAAGTTGTCGGGCCTGAAGACCTGGCCGAAAGGACCGGACCTCACAGAGTCCATGGTACCTGGTTCCAGGTCCACCAGCACGGCACGGGGCACATACTTGCCACCTGATGGAAGAAGCAAGTGAAAAAGTGAGGAAAGATTTATTCATATATATATATATATATATATATATACACACATACACATATGAATATAAATCAGTGACTCAAATGTTAAATTCAGCTACCTGAGGCCTCATTGAAGTAGACGTTGATCCTGTCTAGCTGCAGGTCGCTGTCTCCGTGGTAGGTACCAGTGGGGTCGATGCCGTGCTCATCGCTGATCACCTCCCAGAACTGAAAATAAGACAAAAACACATTTATACAAACACTCAGCAACATATTCTATCATTTCTCGGTTATATGGACCCAACGACCAGTAGTTCAAATGTGTCCTCTGTGGGGGACATTCGTAACCCACCCACTGCATCTTACAGAACGAACTCATTAGGAATCCACACAAGACGTTAGTTAAAATGTTAAGACGTTAAGAAAGACATTATTCAACAATGGAGTGTTCCCGCCCGTTGGAGGTTTGGCGCACGTGCCCCGCCTCCCTATTGGCTGTCCGGGATATGAATGTGCTACGTCACTAACGGCTCTCTCCAGGCAGAAGCCGCGGTTCAATCAGTAGGCCGTGTTGGGGGGAGAAAAAAAAACAATTTGAATGCCAAAAAAACCCCATAAAATATGTTGAATTAACACTAGAAAACGATATCACAGGCTGCACCACGCATTTAATTAAAAATAAATCGAGTAGAAGCCTCTCAGTGTCGATACTTCCTTTTTTTTCGCATTGCGGTACATTCTCCGTAAATGGCGGTTTTACAAAAAATATTCTTATTCGAGATTATTGTAAAACAAATATTAAAAACTATGTCATCACACGCCAATTGAGTGTGCAAAGCTAACATCCCAAATTCCTGATTTCATATAAATCCACAAAGGTAGTTATATCGTTTTTAATGCCCCCAGGCGCTGATATTATCTCGAGTGAACCGTTAGCGGGAAGTATTTAAAAGTAGGACATGTTGAAAGTCCCAGGTTGTGTGTCGGCATTAGCCGCAAAGTGCTCCACGTTTCTCAATGAAAAAGTCACAGCCGCCACCGAGGGGAGTACCAGGGGTTCTACTGACCTTGGCTCCGATCTGGTTGCCGCACTGGCCGGCCTGAAGATGGACGATTTCCCTCATACTTGTTGGAATTTCACTGCTACAAACACGACTGATATTTCCTGGAAGTGGCGACTCAAACGGCGTAGCTCTGCTATTTAAGGTGCCAGACGGCCCCGCCCACTGGGTGCCTTTCACGTGCTGATTGGCCAGTAAGTTCCCGCGGCAGTGACTGACAGGAATTTAAACCAATCATGCGGACAGGTGCTCGCTGCCAATTGACTGAATCAACACCTCGATCGTTGTTCGTCTAATCTGCGGACGTTGGCCTTCTTCCCTTGTGATGGCAGAGGGAAAAATGCTTGTGTAAAATCTGTCATGAAATATAAATTTACCTGAGAGGAAAACCAAACTTCTCAACAGATTCTTGGAAGAATGCCAGGGTGGTTGATGCAAGGTTGTTGGAAGCTGCACCAAGATACATTATCTGCAGCAGAAATTAAATTACACATCTATGAAACACTCAAGTATTTAATATTTCTAGAAATGGGTACACTTTGTCGAAATGATTGTGCTAACCTTGCGGGAAAAACCGTCAATGCCTCCAAAGACAACAATGTTGTAGCTGAAAGAGAAACAATTAATTTTTCAATTGTACATAACATACCAAGTAAGACAAACTATTTAACAGTTGGAGTGTTTCATTTTAGGAGGTTATCTTATGGTGCATAAAGTAACATGAAACAAGCAGTATATAAAAATGTTTCATTCTGCATACTAATAATTACATGCTTTGAAAACAATATTATCCAAAACATTACTGAAGAATCAATTTATGATTTGTATCGACGTGCATCAACGACTAGGGTCCTGGAACTGAGTAGGTCCGTCGAGCAATACATCCAATACGGACCATTCGGTTTATGACACCAGTAGTGTCGACTCGGTGCATGCAGGCTCTGACACGGTTATACTGCACCCTCAGTCCTCTGGCTTGCAGGAGGCCCTTCATTATTCGATATCCAGAGTTAGGCTGCCTGGATTTTATCTCCCTCACACACTGGTCTAACTCTTCATCTGTTATGGTGCTGTAGAGGGCCTTTGCTGAGAGATTAAACTCAGCCATGCGTCTGTATATTGTGCGTTTGGACATCCCCAAAAGTCTGGCTATACATGGGACAGACAGGTTAAGTTCCAAAGGTTTGCTAAGGTGATCTGGGGAGACGACCATCCGTTGACGCCCAGTTGGTCCTTGCTCAAACTGCACAACTGCAATGTGTTGGTCCCTTTCCTCTTTTTTTGAATTTATGAGACTGTGTAGCTCTGTCAGTGCATCTAATATCGCTGGACAAACAGTTACTTGGCTGGACACAGCATTCAAAAACACAAGTTCTTGGGTGCAAGTGAACTCTAAGAAGTCCACGTCCACAGGCATGCGTCCAAGAATATGTTCCAGTCGAGAACGTCAGAGCCACATGCCTCCGGAGTGCCGGTTCCCTACCCCTGCAATAGTGTTTCTAGCGCCACCGTCAACGACCTGGTTATGTTTGATAAAAATTGTTTTTTCCATAACAAGCAAGATTAGAGTATTCAATGGACATAAAAAAAAAAATCAAACAGGAGACAATTGAACTATTTTCTGCATGTAAAACATTGCATACAGTAAATGTAATTTCTTTGAAAACATTTTCACACATTATTAAAAGTTCGCCACATATGTTGTTTCATAACCTCTGGTGATTTGCAATGTGTGATTTACAGACATAAATGGCAAATACTCATTGAAGCGCAGCTATCGCTGGCCTCCATGGCTGATTGAAAACCCGCCCTACGTGACCAACAAAGCTTCCCTTGATTGGATGTTGGGTGAACGAGACAGGTATCGATTGCATCGTCCTGATGGCACAGATATTCTAGCTGTTTTGCAGCTGAATTTTTTTTGCAGCCGAATTTTTTTTTGCGGCTGAATTTTTTTTGCAGCCGAATTTTTTTTTTGCGGCTGAATTTTTTTTGCAGCTGAATTTTTTTTGCAGTTGAATTTATTTTGCAGATGAATTTCTAGACACATTGAATTTTTACACACTGAATATTTTTAGATGTTTTAGACAGCTTTTCAAATTCAAAGCCTGATTTCGATGGTAAAAAAATTCAGAGTTAGAAATTCGAATTCAGAATCTGATGGCACAGTTTTACTTCCATAGCCAGGCCCGCCCCTCCCTACACGCAGAACACGCGCTGTGTGTTGGGCCCCGCGATCCATGGGGGGCCCATTTTGCGCAAGTGAATTGAATTTCCCTCGGGATCAATAAAGTATCATCATAATCTGCAAATGCGCAAAGGATGCGTGTGCATTTTGCCGAGAGGCGCGTAGAGCACTGCCACCAAGTCAGCCCGAGGCAGGAGAGAGAGAAAAAGAAAAGAGACGAAAGTGCGAAGCATCACCATCTGACCAATCAGCGGTCAGATGGGCCGGCAGGCAGTTGTTTCCAGGTAGAGAGTAGAGAGAGAGAGATGGCTTCCAAACGTCAATACAATAATACTAGTAATAATAATAATTATTATTATTATTATGTTATTGGAAGGGGGCCCCCAAAATAAAATCCTGCTTAGGGCCCCCACTTGGCCAGGGGCGGCCCTGTCCATAGCTGACCGTCTCTGCCTCGCGTTTGAACAGAAATCACAGACCTGTGATTTCTGTTCTGTTCAACCGCGGATGTAAACAACAACAGAGGATTCATAGGATCTAGATCTGACGACTTTCTTTTCTGTTGTGAAGTCACATATCTGCGGAGCTCATAAGCCCCGCCCACCTTTTAAACTCCTCTCTGCGGAGGAAACTGGTACCCGACCAGAGCTCTGGCTTCACTTTGCCGTACCGCTCCGTCCCCGCACTTTTGTGCGATGGAAACGGGGCTATAGATTCTTAGTTACATGTGCATACATCCTATTTTACAAGTCACGGTAAAAAAAAAAACCCAAAAAACTGACATGCTCAGATTTTTAATATTTATGAGCAACAAATACATTTAAGAAAGTGCAGATGTAATACCAAGATGCAACACTGCTCACAAAGGACACATGTTTATTAATATTATATTGTTATGATCATTAATGTTGTGCGGTGGGTAAAGAGCGCGCTCTTACGCTCCGCCCTTCCTGCAGTGGGCGGAGCGTCTTTTGGTCTTTTGTCCACAAACACAGGAGTGTCTGTCTGTACAGTGGAAGAAAGAAACTCGTGCCTCTTCTGAAAACTCCGAATTGACAGATTTTCTCTGCTCTTCCATCTCGATTTGGCACCAGAGAGAGAAAAACAGGCACTTTAGGATCGGTACGACGTGTCGCGTCTCACTTTCGTTTCCTTTATTCCTCCAGCGACACGGTGAGAGTTTCACGAGGAAACAACTCTCCTGTCACCTCGACATGTTCGCCGCGGCTACCAGGAGCTTTGTGGAGGAGGTGGATCACGGAGGTCTGCTGATCCCGGTGTGCAGCCTGAACGACCCGGTCGCCGCCCTCTCCGTGGTGGTGAAGCGCAAACGCTTCTGGTTCTGGCAGAAGCCCAAATACCAGCCCACCGATTTCAATCTCAACGATCTTCTGACGGGAGACGCGCCCATAAAGCCAGGTACACCTCTGGCATCCGCACTATAGGTCAAACTGTGATTTAATGTATGCATTTACAAGTGGAGTAAGGCTAAAATGACTTTTTTCTTCATTTAAACTGTGGAACGAACAGTGTATTGACTTTTATAAATTAGTTTATGGGCCAGATGTCCTCATGTCAACAATAAACAAATAAAACAATAGGAATTCCTGCTGTTAAAATAATAAACATATTGGTTACAAAAAGGTTTTCATAATAATTTATATTAAGGGCGTTTTTAACTACATACTAAAGTACATGGGAAAAAAACACAAATTAAAGTGATGTGCGTATTTCCAATTAATTTATTCCACCTCTGCTTAGGTGTTTGATGCAATTCACAATAATGAGTCATTGCATGCCAAATAACGATATTTAACAAAAAAACTACAACTTGCATCTTTTTTGTTAAAAATAAATATTGTCACAGTACTAAACAACAAAATTGAAAATTTAATCATGTAACTTT
The DNA here is from genome assembly GCF_963422515.1 of Blennius ocellaris. Classification (NCBI taxonomy): domain Eukaryota; kingdom Metazoa; phylum Chordata; class Actinopteri; order Blenniiformes; family Blenniidae; genus Blennius; species Blennius ocellaris. The sequence continues at coordinate 9,264,478 of NC_137657.1, forward strand.
TTGTCATTTCTGAGATGTTGAGGCTTCAGATTGTTTCATAGATGCATTACATTGTCACAACGGTCAATAAGTCATTACTTTTGAATTGTTTGTTAATTTGTTGGTCTTATCATGTCTGGGTCAGTTTGAGCAGATCCCAGCTGAGTATGTATGAAGGCAGGTTACACCTGGACAAGATAACAGTCACAGAGTAGTTTAGAAACAGTAATTAACTCTAAATGCATCTTTGTTTGGACAAACTCCACACAGAAAGCTCAAAACAGACTCGTACCAGGGAAAGACAAATACAGAGAATCTGCCAGTTGAACACTAGTTTATGATTATATACTGCATGTCTGCTGACAGCGGCTCCAGGAATGTGAGTTAAAAACAGTAAGAAAGCCAACATCCTACCTGTTGACTGTTCATTTCACCCTCCTACACACGTTTTAGGTGACGCTATGTGATTATACAGTAATCATCATGTCTTCTTTTGCCTCGGGGGAAACAACTTCCGACCTTCCAAACATCTGATTGAGACAATCTGCTTCAAACTTAGTAAACATCTCCACTGTGTGCCAAATGACTCCAAACCCCTGTCTTCCCTCAGGTGTGGCGGAGACGGACTTCATCAAATACAGCGGGACGTTCGGTGACAACATTCAGGGAAGCGTCGACGCCAGCTTCATCAGCGCCGGCGTCAACGTGACGGGGAAAGACTCTTCCAAGCTCCAGTCGTCCTTCGGCAGCTTGAAGAAAGAGGAAGTGGACGTGCAGAAGTTACTGCGAGACTGTAAAGACAGGTCAGTCCTCTGGAGGCCGTTCTCCAATGTGGGGGGGGGGGGGGGGGGGGGGGTTTAAAGTAGAAGGTAAACACATTTAACTATCATCCAACCTTCGGTCTGGTGGAAGATCTGCGGACAACTGAAGTGATCTTTGTACGACTATAAAGTTTGACACAAAAAAACGTGTCAAGTTGGGTTGAATATTAACCCATCATAACGTTTCTATAGGAGGTTCCGGTTGAATGGCCATTATTATGTAAACAAAACAGGAACGTGCTGTAATGTTATTCGCAATATAAACGTTCCCATCTGAAAGTCGGCGGTTGTGCCTTCAGGGTGTTGGACATGTCGCACTCGCTGATCCAGCAGACCAAGGAGAAGAACCGCCGGGCGTTCGGCATTGTGAAGGAACGCATCGTGACCACTCAGCCCTGCTCGGTCATCGAGGAGGTGCAACAAGCTGGACAGTGTGGAGGAACCTTCAGCTCCTGCAACCCCAAGATCCCCAAGGTACAAGATAAGATAAGGCGACAAATAAAAGATAGGATAAGACGAGATACGATGATGTTTTCTTCATCCCATAATAATGGGAATCAAAACACTCACAGCTTGGTCTCTGTTTGATATTATATTCTGGATTTTTTTTTTTTGCAATTAACTTTTTATTTGGAAAACACATGGATAGACACCATTTCACTCGTACAATTTCACAGTATCCTTGGACCTATCCTCATTGTCTTTCATTGAATAAAATGAACAGGGAACGAACAGAAACCATAACGAAGAAGAGTCCAAGTATGTCAGTCCACACCGTCCTCCCGAGTTATCCATTTTCTCGACAATTGAAAAAAAAAAAAAAAGAAAAAAAAAGAAAAGGAAAGAACAAAAACCAAGCACAAAAAAACCACACAAAAAAACAAAACAAAAGGGGGGGGGGGGGCTCATCTCCTCGTTATGCTTTTGTTACCTGAGACAAACATCCACACATATTTCTTTTTAATATGTTGGCACACCAACTATGATATCAATTGAAATCTGATCTCACTGTTTTTACATATGCTGTCCATTTAGACCAAAGCTTATAAAATTTGTCTTTTTGCACCCTAAGGGAAAACGATAGTTTTTCCATTATATAAATCCCATGAATAATATCGATCCATTCTTCAATAGTCGGTGATTCCACTTTCAACCATTTTCTAGTAATGGCTTTTTTACCTGCGGCCAGTAATATGGCCAGTAACTTTCTATCATTTCTTGACCAGTTACCGAAAACGATATCACCCAGATATAGGGTTTCACATGTAAAGGGGATGTTTGATCTGAATATATTATTTATATGCATATGTAGCTCTTCCCAGTAGCTCCTGATTACCTGACAACTCCAAAAGATGTGGTAGTGATTTGCCCCATTTACCCCGCAGAGTCTCCAACATGCATCGCCACCTCCCCGGTGACGATTCTGAACAGGTGTGAGGAAGAATCTCACCAGGTTTTTCCAACAAAATTCCCGCCACATGCCGGACCCCGTCGTAGTACATGGTAGCTGACAGATTGCCTCCCAACTCTCCACCGAAATCAAATTATTACCTTCATTTTCCCATTTCCTCCTAATATAATCTATACCTTCGTGTTTAAATGTTTGGATACTGTTGTAGAGTTTTGAGATTATTTTATTACATGCTGTAGATTCACATAATGTCCAAAATACTTCTACAGGGCCCAACTCCCCTCCTTTCAAAACTGTTTTCAGGTTCTGATTAAAATAATGCCTAACTTGCAGGTATCTATAAAAGTCATCTTTCTTCATTCCAAATTTCTTTTCCAGTGTTTCAAAGTTCGAAAATGTCCCCTTGTTGATGAATGAGTAGTATGTAGTCAATCCTTTTGCGGCCCAATTTGTAAATCTACTGTCAATTTTGTTTGGTTTAAAATCTGAATCGTAGGCACACCACCTCATTAATTTTGTCGAGTCTCCTAATCTACAGATTTTGACCATTTCCTGCCATGATTTAAGAGAAACCTCAAGTAGAGGGTTTTCAGAGGATTTCAGCTCATCTTGCAGTTTTCTATCAGCTATTAGGGCCCCAACTGGTATTCCCCTCACCACTGTACCCTCCACATCTTTCCACCCTGCACTGTAAGATGAAGAGCATAAACACACTAATGGTCTCAGCTGAGCCACCAGATAATACACCCGCAGGCAGGGAAGGCCCAACCCCCCCTTGTCTTTTCTCAGTTGTAGGGTTTTGTATTTAATCCTGGCCTTTTTCCCCTGCCATATGTATCTTGACAGTAAACTGTCCCATTCTAAAAATTGTTTCAAAGGTATAGTAATTGGAAGACATTGGAAAAGGTAAAGCATTCGAGGAAGGATATTCATTCTAATGGATTCAATCCTAGAACCTAAACTTAAAAAGGGAATAACATTCCATCGCTGCATATCTGACTTTAACTTTGAGGTTAGGGGTGCATAATTAATATCAAACATTTTAGATAAGTCCTTTGGTAGTATGACCCCCAAATATTTAATGTGCTTTGTCTCCCACTTCCAGTCATATGCCGTCCTTATTTCAGTTGGGGGTTCGTAGTTTAGTGATAGTACCTGGGTTTTGTTGATATTTATTTTATATCCTGAGAGTTGTCCGTATTCCCTTAACATTTCCATCAATTTTGGGAGCGTCTGTGTGGGTTGAGTTATAGTTATTAGCAGATCGTCAGCGAACAGGGATAGTTTTTGCTCTCCCAGTGGCATTTTAACCCCCGTGATGTCAGAGCGTTCCCGTATCCACTGGCTCAGGGGTTCTATGAACAAAGCAAAGAGGAGCGGCGACAAACAGCATCCCTGTCTTGTACCTCTTTCCAATATGAATGAATTAGTTAGGTTACCATTTATTTTTACCTTAGCTTTTGGTTTATCATACAGAGCCACTATTACTTCTATTATGTTTTGATTGAAACCAAATTTGGATAATACTTTATATAAAAATGACCATCTCACAGAGTCAAAAGCCTTCTCTGCATCCAGGCCTATCATGAGGGTCTCTAATTTTTGTTGTGTAACTTGTCTCATGATGTGCAGTGTCTTTCTAATGTTATCCTGTGTTTGCCTTTGCCTAACGAAACCGGTCTGGTCCTGATGTATTAAGTTTGGCAAAATCAATTCCAGTCTTCTTGACAATATGGAGGTGAACAGTTTATAGTCTATATTTAAAACGCTAACCGGACGATAGCTACCACAATCTAATTTGTCTTTTCCCTCTTTTGGAATAATAGAAATTACTGCCTCTCTCCATGAGGGGGGGATCTTTTTATTTTCCAGCACCCAATTGAATGTTTTTAGTAGTGTTGGGATTAAATTATCTTGCATTATTTTGTACCACTCAGGGGTAAACCCATCCGTTCCTGGGGATTTCCCTGCTTTTAATCTCCCAATGGCTGTTTTTATTTCTTCCTTTGTTATTGCCGATATTAATTTCTTATTTTGGTCTTCCGTGACCTCTTGTAGGTTTATCGAGGATAAAAAGGCTTCAATGTGCTGGTCTTCACTCAATTGTGATTGGGAGTATAATTTTTTATAGTAATTTTCAAAGCTAGATCGAATTTCTTCTTGGCTGCACTGTATATTGTTTGTTTCTGGATTTCTAATTTTATATATTGTTCTTTCAGCTTGTTGCTTGCGCAACTTGTATGATAAAAGCTTTAGTGATTTTGATCCTGTTTCATAGTACTGTTGTTTTAAAAACAGCATTTTTTTCTGTATTTCCTGCGTATTTATTTCATCGATTTCTTTTCTTATTTTAATAATTTTGCCTTTGGTCTCGTCTTTTAGGGTTGTCGAATGTTCTTTTTGGAGTCTATTCAGTTCGTCTTCAAGATTATTAAGGGTCTGATGTCTATGTTTCTTTTCATATGAAGCGATTGATATTATTTTTCCCCTTATTACCGCCTTCAATGCATCCCAAACTATTAGCGGTGCCACCTCCCTGTTGTCATTGTGTTCCAAGTATGATTTTATTTCAATCTTTAATTTTTCTTTGATAATAGGGTTATTCAGGATACTGCTGTTTAATTTCCATAGAGTTGACCTGGGCTTATTTTCCAGACATACCGTTGTGTAGACTGGGTTGTGGTCCGAAATAGTGGCAGGACCTATTTCACAATTCCCAAATCTGTGAAAATCTTTTTTAAATGCAAACAAATAGTCTATCCTAGAGTACACTCTATGGGCAGCTGAGTAGTGCGTATAGTCCCGGTTGGTCGGATTTCTTTCTCTCCATACATCTACAATTCCCAGTTCGTTTATCAGCGTGTTAAGTTTCTTACTTATGTTTTTTGCATCTGGCTTCCCATTAGAGCAGTCCATTTTCGGATTGAGTCGAACATTAAAGTCCCCCCCACATATCACCATACCCTGACTTTTCGTGGTTAATGAATCAAATACCTGTCTATAAAAATGCCAGTCACTCCCAGGAGGAACATACACATTCATGAGACTCATCATCGCGCCATCCACTTTACCAACAACCAACACAAATCTCCCTTCTCTGTCTTTATATTCATTTATATGTTCAAATGTCACTGTGTTGGATATCAATATCGCCACTCCTCTACGCCTCCCCCCTCCATATGAAGAAAAATACACGTGCTTAAATCCCATTTTGTTTAGTTTTACATGTTCATTTTTGTCAAGGTGAGTCTCCTGTAGGAATGCAATTTGAATTTTTTCTTTCTTAAGCTTTGATAAAATTTTCCAGCGTTTGACTGGGTTAAGCATGCCATTTATATTGAATGAAGCAACCTTTAAGGATCTGTTTACCATTCAGGTGACACCTAGCTCCACCTCGTTTCTAGACTGAGGGAGCCCCTCCCTCTCTGGGGTAAACAACAAAAAAAGAACGAAAGAACTATGAACAAACATATTGTCAAATAACATTGAAATGAACTTAACTTAAAATGATTATATGACTTCCTATGTTGGGGTCCTCTAACCGGACCCTATTGAGCCTAAAGAGTGGTACTAGGCCCAAAGGGAGAAGCCCTCCTGCCGTGTCTGGTGGAGGGAGCCCTTATGGTGGTGATGGTCCACAAAAAACAATGGAACCCCAACGAACCTTGATATATTTGGCTAAACTCTACCAGTTTATACCCATGTTGAGATGAACCTCAAAATTGACCAACAAAGCAGTGGTTAGTGACCCTTAGGATTCAGCAGGCGCTGGCGAGGATCTCCGGTAGGCTCTCAGCTTGTCCTTGTAGCTCAGCTCTCGTCCATCCTTGAAAGCGCCCTTTCTTGCTCGTGGATTGGCCCTCCTCCATGTCAGCTGTTGTATCTGCTCCATCATTGACTCCGGTGATCGAACGATGGTCACAGGATATCCTCTGCTTGACAGGTCCTCCGTTGCCTCCTCTATTGTATTGTAGATCTTGGTCCCTTCCTTGTATCTCACGCGTAGCCTGGCCGGGAAGAGAGTCTGGAATTGGATGTTATTTTCTTTCAAAACTTTGCGGACCTCCGCATATTCTCTCCGTTTCTTCAAAACCAGAGGTGGATAGTCGTGGTCCAAATTTATCTGCTTCTCCTTCCAAGTGAATCCTTTCATCTGCCACGCCTTGCGGAGTATCGTCTCTTTCTGTTTAAAGCTCAAAAACTTCACAACTATGGAGCGTGGTGGGGCGCTCTCCGGTGGCTTTGGGCCGGCCGAGCGGTGGGCTCTCTCAATCTGTAGGCATGTCGTCTCATCAGTTAAATCGAGCCCCTCCCGGAGGAAAGTCTCCACGAATGTGACCATCGACGGCGACTCACTCTCAGCACCCTCCGGTACCCCGTAAATCCGCACATTCTCACGTCTGGAGCGGCTCTCCAGGTCCACCAACGTGTCCTCTAGCTTGGCATGTAGCTTTAGCATCTGAGACACGACATCTTCCGTGTTTTGAATCCTTTCCTCTGACGCTTCAATCCTTCTCTCTGCTTCCTCCAATCGAGCGTTTACTTTCGACATTTCCTCCGTTATTGTTTTTAACTGTTCTTTATTTTCCTGGCGAAACCCTTTTATTTCTTTTAAGATCGTGTCCAGATCCGCCATTTCTCCGCTAGGTCGTTAGCTTCAGCCCGTTAGCTTTAGCCCGTACCTGTGCTGGTTGGGTCCGGATTTCCGTCTCTCCCTCGCTGCTTGTTGACATTTACGATTCGATGTGCTGGTAGACGCGGTTCCCCCGTACCTTCTCTCTCCGCTTTAGGATACTATATCGGTTTACAACGGGGTAATAGATTTATTTCACCGGTTCAGTTGGGAGCCTCTGTCTATGCGACCATCCTCGCTGCGCTCCGACCGGAAGTCCCCCTATATTCTGGATTTTAATATAGTTTAGGATATTTTGGCCAAAAAAAAAGACGTTTTAATGCTTCGTATACCTGCTTTTTATCATTATGCCTGTAGATTTTTCAGTAAATGTGATCGGGTTTTTTTTCCCTCTCTCTTTAACCTTTAAAATTCTTTTTCACTTCTGTATTTCACTGCATTCTACAAAAGTTGGCTAAAAAAATAGGAGAACTGTATCTTTTTAAGTTAAGAGGAAGTGGAATTTGTGTGGACAGTACTATGAATTTATGGTCAGTTTGAGAGGAAAGGATTAAATTTAACTTGCTCTTTAATTCTTTTGTTCCTCTTTTTTTTTTAATTTGTTTTTATAGTCTATTAGGAACTTTGGAGTCGAGACAGAAACTTTAAATTAAGTAAAATAAAACCTGCTGTTCTTGCAAGGAGGCCAAAAACTTGATGAGATCTCAGAGGATGTCTGCAGCATTTTATTGAGATAATCTGTAAAAGAGACACTAGTTGATGTGTGCTACGTAGACAACGTGCTCAGGTTTTTTTTAACTTTAAATCCGACTGCAGCCGTATGTTTGTGCTCGAACTGCCTTCAGGTTTCGCTGAAGGAAAACGGGAGTCTGAGTAAAGACAGCAACGTCACCATGGAGATTCCTGCCAACACCACCATCGCCTACGGCCTGATAGAGCTGGAGGTCAGACATGACGGACACTTTGGTGAGGAAATCATCTGCTTTACGTTGAATTGATGTGAAACACACACAAAAAAAAACATAATTTGACTTTTTCACATTTAAAGCGTCACACAATCCATTTCCCCGCAGAGCTGTGCCTGACGTCAGACTTCACCGGGGGTTTCGAGGTCGACGGACCCGTTAAAATGGCTTCTCAGTCTCTTGTAGGAGCTGCTCTGCAATCTTCACAAAACAGCAGCCTTCAGCAAGGTAAATTACAGTTTTCCTTGCGGATGTCGTCAAAAAAAAGGGACAACTTCGGATGTTTGTTGCAGCGAGTGGCGGTTTTATATGTGAAGTCGTGAAGATCCCGGAGGCTTCGTCGGACCACGGCGAGGGGAAAGAATCTGTCATGGAGATAGGATTTGTTTTTGCCTACGATGCATCGATTTACACGCCAACGTTTCATCCACAATTCCAGAGCTTGTCTTGAGTGTGACGGCAGCGACAGGCCTCAATAACGGGATAGGAGCCTGTTTATTACTGTCTATAAACATCTGAAGCGCGGAGAGACTTAATTGTTTTGATTCTAGGACAGAGTTCGAATTACGGGGGAGCTAAGGGGAGCTGGGCTCCCCTGAAAGGGACCTGAGCTCCCCTGAAAGCCTAATTTGAAACATTTAGGGGGAGCTCTAAAAACACTGGCGCATACCTATTCTACAAACTTGAGAGGTCTGATCGGAAAATAGGGCTCCCCTGAAAGCCACGTTGTAATTCGAACCCTGTTCTAAGAGAAGATCTAAAAGTTCAGCACTGCAGGGAAGTTGGGTCACTTCTTCTGTGAACCCACCTTCTGGGTGTATAAATGCAGTATGTGTACATATGCAGTACTCATGTATGGGTGAAACGGCTGGATTGGAGCATGTTGCTTTCAAATCCAATTTCCTTGTAATTGTGTGTCTGTGTAGCAGACGGATTCAGTCATATGGTCTCTTTTGAATAATATGAGTTCATGAGATTTACAAAATGTTGCCGTCTTTTTTCAGTTTGTGGATTAAACTGTGAGGCGAGGTCACAGACGATTGGAAGTTTTTTTTTTGTTTTGTTTTTTAACTTTGTCACATCGTCATTTATGTAGTACAGCTGCCTTACATGTTAAAGTACACATTTGTGGATTTGATTTACCTTCCTGTTGCCTGTTTTAGTCGTACGTTAACTCGACTATTGTAACTTGGCTGTTTCATCTTTGTATGTAAATTACAAAATGCTTGTGTTTTCTTTCCAACCCTCAGAGCTGGACCGTCTCGGAGATCATTTCCAGCTGCTGTCGGATCTCCCAGCAGCCACCAGGTCGTCTCTGCTCCGGCGAGTCACTGAACTCATGCAGGACAAATCAGCCGTCACGGCGCTGCAGGACATAGTAAGTAACACCCCGGCGTCTTTGACTTTGCTTGAATATAATGTCGAATTATGGAATGAGACATTTTTTTGTTTGTTTGTTTGTTTGTTTTTTTACTGTCTTTTTCAGTTGGACCAAATGCGCCTGGATAAGAAACCTGATATGAGTGACCTTAAAACAACCGAGTCACAACAACACAACATTAAATCTATTGTGGAGCTGTTGGATCAGTCGAGACGTGAGGGTCCAGCTCCGTCCACGTCAGTCCTGACTGCCGTTCACCTCATGACCGCCACCTTGGAGGGTGAGACGAGTCGCACTTTGTTCTGCCTTTATCACATAAAACCTTCAGTCTGTTGTAATAAAATGGAGGAAAAAAAATTGCTTCAAGGTCAGAAACGACCTGTGTGTATGTGTGCGCGTGCTGTCCTGGAAACCTAATTTCCCTCTGTTTTTCCATCCTGCTCCTTCTGGGTCTTCCTCTTTCAGAGCTGCCAGACGCCGGCCTCGCCGCACTGGGCATGTGCTGCAGCCCCCAAGTTCTACCGACCTTGGAGCGTCTGGTGAGCAAAGTCCCGTTTTACAAATGGATGTAAAACAACCTGTTTTTTTTTTTTTTTTTTTAATGAGGCATCAGGTGCTAACTCAGATGTTCCCCCACATCTGTTCCAGGCGCGGTGCGTGTCGGGGAGCGGCGAGTTTCCTCAGAGCGGCGCCGAGGTATCGCAGGACGTCTTTGAAAAGACCGGACATCTGCTGGCGCTCTCTAACGTGTCCCTGAAGAAAGACGGACACGTGCTGAAGACAGAAATAAACCCGCAGCCGGGACACGTCCCTCTGGTCCTGTGCATCGCCGTCACGAGTCTCGCCTCTTTGGCCCAGAGTGTTTGATGAACCTACGGTGGCTTCACCTCGCTGTGGGCGAGTTTTACATCTGCCAAACGATCGATCTTGTGTGTATTTTTTTGGTACTACATGTTTCCGCACAACCACCAAAGTGTCATTTCTTTTTTTAATGCTAATTAATCTGGACTCTGGTATTTCCATCAGGTGATGGCGAGTATTAAAAACGGCACGGTGGTATGACAGTCTCCCTGTGACCTTGAAATCCACCTTTAACTTTCACATTTCTAATCTTTGGAGTATTACACTGACTTGAAATGTCTTTGACGTGTACGTTTGTTGGCTGCAACATTTTTTGCGAATGTATTTCTGATATTTTCACACGTGATAAATTTCTTTCAGACATAAACAGAACTTTTCTTTATTGCTTTACTGTACATTTATCTGCTCAGCCATGTGTTGTTCAACAATAAGAGTTCAGTTTTGATTGGAAAGTCTCAGAAGGCCACAATACAAAGTTGCTCCAGGCACTTTATCCAGCCACCTAAGATACCGTATCGCCAGAAAGAAGCTGAAGTCGGCTTCTACCGGAGAAGAAAAGTTCGATTTATTTGTGACGGCCATTGTTTGATTTGCAATTTGTATGCTGGATGAGGAAAACTCTGCTGCTCCGACCTGAAAGTTTTCAACCTGAATGAACTCTAAGAATGAAAAAAAAAATACATTTTATCAGGTTGGAAAAAAGTAGTTGAATGAATCTTCACTTCAGGGAGACTTTGTGAAACTTCACAGCTTAAGAGCCTAAAGATCTTTTCAATCTACGGTATTGAAACATTTTAACTGCTTGAAGAATATAAGTATATGATAGCAACCTTTTCTTCTTCAATCGTTTCTCACTTTTAACTGTAAAGAAATAAGACTTAAAAGTGTAAATTCATTCTTGTTTTTCATTGCAACTCGGATTGTTTTCAACAAAAATGACAAATCATGAAGAGAATCGGCTCCTGACAATCACTCATGTTAAAATGTTCGGTTGGATACAAATGTCTTCATCCTACTACTTTAAATCACTTTAATACTCTGAAACAATTCCTCCAGAAATGTATCTTTAAAGCTGTTAAAACGCATCTGGAATTACTCGTAAAATAGTTTAATATTAAAAGAGTTCCATCAGTTGTCGTCCAAGTTTCAGTTTTACTGAATCTCTGTAGACTTTTGTTCACAAGTCATTGTCTTAACTTTGATTAATTCATTTTGAAAGAACAAAACCAAACCGAGGACTCGTTAGAAAACACCAGTTATTTATTTGACCTCTGAAAATACATCTGAAATCTCGTAAAATATACTTTTTTTTTTTTTTTATAAGTAAATACGAACCTCATTTAAAACTGTTTTAAGTTTTAGTAATATCACATCAAAAGGGATGGTTCTCTGAGCTGCAGTACCCTGTTCGAGAGTCCCGTGGAAAGTATTTCTTTCGATCACAAACAGCACCAAGCGGACTGGTCTAACAGTAATAAAAACACTTACATGATCCAGATGTATGAACAATAGGCAGTTAATTTAACGTCTCTTGTGCTCGGAGTTAAAGAGAAATAATGGATTAAGACGACCATAGTACTCCTCTTCCTGTACAACCCCGTATAGCGAGTGTCCGTTTATGAATTTCACCTGAAAATGTTTCGGGGGTTTACATCTTTTCCTCTTCAGGAGGAAAGAATTTTACTCTTAATATATAATATATGACACTTTTATACATGAATGACAAATTTGTAGTGACAAGATGAGATGAAGTACTGGACGTATGCACTGTAAACGCTAACACTGAGGTATGGACCTTTTCAAATAAAAAGCCCTCATTTTCCCAGAATAAATACATTTTACCTATCTCACATAATGAATGTAAAATCAAAACGGGGACGTGGTGAGAAGAGAAACCACTTTTGCTTTTAAAACCGCTCGACACAACGCCAGATTTTTCCTTCAATCCGTCTTAATAGAAAATATACTTAAAAAAAAAAAAGAGAAATTGCCAATAAATAAGTACACTTCCCACGTGTTGAGTTGCATAGTATGCATAATAAATCTGGCAGTTCATCTCAAGGTGACTCTGATGCGTGAGGCCGAGGCTCACGGGGGGGGGGGGGGGGGCGCTCATCCAACACTCGGTGTGTGTGCAGTGCAGTGCTGAAGCCCCCGTTGGCTCCGGGCCTGGCGGCTCCGGCGGCGTCTGTCCAGTAAACGGCTCAAGCGTCAGTAGACCCAGCTGACGGGGACCCACTGCGGCTCCACGAACAGCCGCTCCACGTCCTCCTGCAGCTTGTCGAAGGCCTTGTCCAGGTTGTCGTTGACAATCGTCAGGTCGAAGTAGTGGCTGTACGCCCGGCGGATCCTGGCGCTCTCGTCCACAGTTTTCTTTAAGTCGTTCTCCTGTTGCGACGGGGGAGAGAGGCGCCGCCCGTCAGCAGAGGAAGCAGAAGTAGAATGGACACGCAATGCGCACAAAAAAAAAATATCTCTGAAGAATAATGCGACAACCGATTTGCCGTTAAAGCCGACGGCTTCATACGTTCCTCGGTAACAAGGTCACTGCCGTCAGCGTGACCTGCTGCAATTTCAGTCGTGTCCCCGTCACAGACTTCTTGTTTCTACGTCAAGTCTCAAAGTTCCTACAGTCAAGTTTACAAACGTAATACTTGATCCACTGTGTACTCAATTAAAACCTCAGATAAATCAAATGAATAAGCTTAACTGTTCCCCACACCAGTGAAGTTCACCAACAATTGGTTCGAGAAGCTAAAATGAGTTGACTGTTTTATTCTGTTGGATTTTCACTGTTTATAGTAGTAGTAGATGGCTGCAGAAGTGTCTTTGGTCACATGATGGTAATAACGACACTTTTAAGATTTAAGGCGACAGATTTGAAAACCATGATGTCATGATCTATCAAGCACTGATCAATAAGCAAATACTTCGTCTGTTCTGTGTATTTTTGTCCAACATATCATAATGGTTTCAAGAGGTAATAACCTCCCTCAAAAAAACAAGGTATTTTTTGTTAAAGTTTGAAACATAATAGTTGACCAAAATACTACAACAGGTCCTGTCCGCTCCCGTCTTACCGTGAGGAGTTTGGTGGTGAGGCCAGCGTCCACCACAGCTTTGTGCATAGCTCTTAACGTGTCCAGTTCAGGAGCAGCAATAAACACCACAAACGGCATGAACTCGGCAGTCTTCAACACCTTCAGGGCCTGTAAAACAAAAGAACGTCACCGACTCTGCTTGAGGAAAAGAAAAAGAAGCGCACTGGTCGATGTGGATGACCTGAGGGTTAACGTCCAGGATGCAGGTGCGTCCGGCGGCCACCACCTCGTGGATGGAGTCCATCTTGGTGCCATAAAGGTTTCCGTCGTACTCGCCGTGCTCCAGGTAGCGGCTCTCCTTGATGTCCTTCTCCATCTCCTCACGACTCACGAAACAGTAGTTCTGACCGTCTTTCTCTTCTTCTCGGGGACGGCGCGAGGTGACTGGCGGTACACGGAGAGGAGACATGTTACAGCAGAGGACGACGTTTAGACAGTTGGGCGTCCTCTGGGCGGGGCGTCTCACACTCACAGGGGACCGTGGTTCCGTATCTTAAAGGATTCAGGACTATAAGCCTGTTCTTCAGGCTGCGTCTGCCGACTCCCTGAGCTCCAATCACAACCAGCGTTTTCCTCTGGAATGGCGGCATCTTGGCGACCTCCTCGTAGATTTGCAGCTCGTAACGATCGAACTCTGTTCAAATACATTTGTCAAATTACATTGTGTGTAACAACATAATGTCAGTGACGTGAGGAAAATAAAACCGGCGGTGACACACACCTGCATTCTTGGCAGTGAGGTACATCATTTTCTTCTTCTTTTTCTTCGCAGTTCGAGTTCCACAGAGCATCCCTGAAGCACAAGCACTCAGTCAGGACACCACATGGTGGCGCTAGAGACCATACAGAACAGCAGGAGTCCTGTGCTGACCTGTATCGGAGGCGTCCCAGTCTCTCCTCACAAAGGCTTTCCTCTTCTCTTCCAGGAACTGGCTTGGGATGAGACCGGTGGCTCCGCCCACAGTTTTGCAAGCCTGCATGGAAATCAGAGTCATTGGCTGGAACAGGAAGTATTAAATGAAACATTTCACTTTTTTTTTTTAATTTTAATTCATCATTAGCACCTTGGACCTCATCTTGAGCCGCCAGCAAGAGCTTATAACAGATAATATGTCCAGCTGATCTCTAACCATTGGTACAAACAGTGTGTGCTGGCCCACCTGCCACCAGTTGGGGTCCTCCTTGTTGACCACGTGGAGAATGTCTCCTTTGGAAAAGGCCAGACCGGCATCTTTACAGGGGATCAAATTGTCTGAGGCCGGGTGGTAGTTGAAATGTGGCTTCAGATAAACCTGTGAATTGAGGATTAGACATATTATGAAGAACACAGACAGGATGAGCAACACTAAAGAATCGATTTCAGGAGCTTTCCAGCTTGACATTTCAACTTCTTTGTCAAAGTTTTACAGGTATCTCAAAAAATGTTTACAGTAAAAGAAAAGTTTGTTTTGTGGCGAGAACTCGGTGTCCCTTAATTTTCCTCCAACGGTCGAAAATTGTAGGTTTGAGGTTAACTGGTCTCTTTAAATTGCCCGTCTGCCTGAATGTGATTGTGTGTTTGTCCAGTGATGGACTGGTGACCGGTCCGAGGTGTACCCTGCCTTTAGCCACAGTCTGCTGGGATCAGCTCCAACATTTCAATGTGAACGTTTATCAGGTCACTTTGACAGGAAAGGTTTTTGTCTGGAGGCTGAGCTGGGAAAAGGAAAGTTGAACCCAAACAAGTGCAGCGCAGTTTCTTCTCAGTCAAACGTGGGGGTTTGTAGATAAAAAATATCCACTTTATTCAGCTGAGTGTCACTGAAAGCAGAGCTCCAGGTCACGATGGCAGGATGAACTGGTCACCAGCTCATACCAGACAAACACAGAGAGACAATCAAAAACAAATGTGCACCCACTGATGCATGTTTATGGACTATGGGAAGAATTCAGAGTAAACTAACACATGGGCAGGGACTTGAACCAGGGACAATCGCTAATTCTCTGTGAAGATTTAAAAAAAACACAAACAAATAATCAAGACGATTATGTTCCTGAACAAAACATATAATTATCCTAAACTCTTATTTTCCCCAAGCTTTGACTTTCCCCCACGGGAGTGGGGTGATGGCAAGTTTTCAGCAGAAATACGTCATTAACGCTGCTCTCGACTGTTTACTCAGCGATCGACGCTTTTCTTTTAATTTTCTGGCTTAGAGATTTAGTCGGGCAGATTTTTTTTTTCACACAACTCAAAAGTAAGGAGTAGAATGACATCATCTGATCCCCTTGGCACAGAAGTCAGTGTCCGACATAACCTCACGTACTGCACCTTCAGCTGCTGTGTCTGCCTGGTAGGTGGTGCTCTAGTAAACACAGCAGCAGTATGGCCTACTTAGTGTGAGGAGTGTTATTAATAGATGTTTCATGGGCTCGATTTTCAAAAGCCTGGCATTCTGAGATCAGCCAGGTCAGGCAGCTTTCACCCAAGCCCTGACAGGTACTGTACAAACCATGAACAGCCTCAAAACACCACCAGATACGAATATGTACGGCGATCTTTCACGAAACGTCCACGAAACATGAGATGGAGCTCGTTCTCCTCACCTGTGGCGGCGACGGCGTGTCTTTGTAGCTGGGCAGGACCTTGAGCGTGACACTCCCGCTGCAGTCCCTCAACAGCTCCTGGAGTTCGTTGGGATTGCTGCCGACCTCACAGCCGTTAACCTCGCGGATGATGTCTCCCGTGTGCAGCATGCCCTGCCTGTCGATGGAGCTTCCGTGCAGAATTCGGGCGATCACCATTTCCCCTTGCACCACCCGGAACGTCACCCCCTGCAGCGGAGCAACGGTAATGGAGTACTGTGCGTCCACACTTCATGAATCAGAGGAGAGGCCCCACTTCACATCTCGGTCCGTCGGTTTGGGGCAAAACTAATAGCCTGCTACAAACTACTGTGTCAGACTGAGTGGGTGCGTGGTGGACAAGAGAGGACAGTGCCCTGACAGCAGGGTTATGCGTTTGCGGCATCGTTGCCAGAACTGGCTGGATGTCTTACCAGAGGCTCCCCAGCTTTCTTCTGGATGCCGATCATCCGGACGGCATCGGCTGGCATGAGGGAACTCGTCGTCAAGGAATTGCTGTTCGCCGTGGCGTGGGGCATTTCGTAGCACTTTGCAGCCACTTTGTCGTGAGCTTCTATCAAAGACTAACGCCAAAAAATAAAAAATATTAAATGTATTAATCCCACAGAAATGTTGCGATCTCGCATTGTTTCACGCAGACAAATACAATTTGAATGAGGAGTTCACTCCACCACCTCAAGGAAGATGACTTATCACAACAGCGTTGTTTATCCATCAAAAGTACTAAAAATAGAGACATGCGCTTGATGAATCACTATCAAAAGAGTGAAGGCAGAAATCCCTTTGCCGTAGAAAAGCTTTGAGAAACGCGCTGACAGAAGACTAACTGGGAAACACAGGAGGCAAAACTTCATGTTCTTACCCCGGCAGCCAAAAGACAAGAGTCAGAGCTGGTGAGGCTCTACGACCGCATGAGCAAATGTCAAGAATTACTGAGACAGTAGGTGACGGTCTCTCTCCCCGACTTTAGCCACATAACTCCGCCTGCCATTGGCCTAAGGAAACACTCCCCCCCCCCCCCCCCCCCCCCCCATGCTGCAGGACGTAAGCGGGTGAGAATATAGCAAGTGACACGAAAGCGGAGCAGCCACACGGGCATGTCAGAGGAAATTAAGCAACGGATGGAGGAACAAGCCCTGACGTCCACCGCAACATGAGTAAACAGGCGTGACACGAATCTCCACGTTAAAAAAATCCATCTCGTACCTTAAAGTGTGGCTCCTGGAGGATTCTGGTCAGCTCGGTAGTGGCAGCATCTTTTTCTGGCAGCTTGTCGAGGGAGTCCAAGATTTCGGACACCAGCTGAACATTATCTTCCCGCACAGCTTGTAATTTCACTTCTTCAAGACGCTCATGAGCCTAAACACAGACACACACACGCATGCAACAGAAAATAAGAGCTCCTCAGAGTGCAATTACCCAGAAGTATCATGTCGCAGTAGAGGAGCCACATTTGATCATCCTGAAAAGATTTGCATTTCATTAAATACCTTTTTACAAAACCTGATCAACTAAAGAAAGCTTTTTGTAATTTCTACTGATGCCACAAAATGTGTTTTTAATCATCACTATTTGCTTGTCTTTTCTCTTAAAATCAAGTCGCATCCAAAATGACAATCACTGCAAGATTCCCAGGATCAGCTAGAGATATAATTAACTTTCTTTAAATATACTTTCGAGCTATTTGGATGAGAATATCAGATCATATGTTGATCTGCAAATATAAAAGCTAGATTTGTGCTATATCCACAAATGTATGACATAACAGAAGAAATGACTGAAAACAATTCAACTATATGAGTTATTATTGCCATTCAAACCAAAACTACTGTGAAAAGATTAAAAAGTCAAAGAGAAATGATCAGTTCTGCACATGTCAATGGCATTATTCAATGTATAAGGAAAAATTTCCATTATTCAGGCTAAGCCATCTTCTGCACATTACAAATGGTGACAAGAGCTCCTCTTTGTAGCAGGCTTTCTATTAAAAAAAACAAAAAAAAAAACCTCAATCTATTTATAGTTGGTAGTTCAACCTGATGACCTCAATCTGCACGGGTGATTCTTTTGTGGAGGATGTTACGTAAGCCATTTGTTTGTCGTGCTGTCAGCCTCTTTTAGTTCGGCGCATGAACATTGATTTAACTGATGTTGAGAGGTTTACGGTGCAACATCAACTCAAGTTTATAGGATGTTTGTTTGAATGGGTTTTGGAGATTTATGTGAAAATCCACAAGAGGTCAGCAGCACGGTCCTGTGCAGAGTGAACCTTTTGGCTGTTTCACTCTTCTGGTGACAGGAAGAAATATAAAGAAGAGATTCTCTGCAAGTGGTGTGAAACTCCACACATAAATAAATGTGGAAAAATTCTGGTCAAATTTTTGCTGTCAGTATGAAGAAAAACAACATTTAATGTGCCTAGACTTCTTATGGCATTTTCTGTTCTACTCAAGTCAATTGAAGCAAACATGACGACTGCTACTGGTGTTTTGGTACATGGACATATAAAAGAAGTCATTTCACTGAGTGTATACGTTACCTTGGCAAGCGACTGGACTATAGGACTCTCCATGATACCTTTGAGGAAGATGAGATCAATATCTTTAGCTCCTGTACCTGGAGGGAGGTCCTTCAGATTGTCCAGGACCTGCTGCATGGCTGAAGATGAATGAAAACGCACATCAATGAACCTGGCAGAGCGAGTGACAAGCGCTCTCTTTTCTAGTTTTTGAACACGGACAGAGATATTAGTGACAAACAAAGTCCACCATCAGCAGTAATGAAAGACTGAAATTTAGAGCCAATGGTAACACAGATGGGAAACAAAATGTCATCATAATAAGAGCTTACGGGGCAAGAACAACAAGTGGACAGTGAATCAATGGGCCGATTCAAAAAGAGCATCCCTCATTTCCATCGTGGCAGCAACAAGCACGCAGAGTCACAAAGCAACTGTTCTACCAACAGATCTGCCCTGTAACGGCTAAACGCACAGAGCAACAAGAGGAGGACAAATTAACTACTTTTGGGTAAAAAATCTGTGAGCTAAATCGGCAATTTAAACCGAGTTCAAATGATTAATATTGCTCTGTACTTCACAATCATACTTCTTCATTCATTCTCCTCTATGTAATGAGAGTATGCATCTTTTCAGACCATTGAAATGAATCTCGCATTTGGTGGAACTACCAGATGCACAAATGTTTAGTTTTGTTTTTTGTTTTTCTGGTGGTGACACTCACACAACTATCTCTGGGTCAGGGGCCACAAAGCTCCCTGAATGGTAATCAAATGTCAAACTTAGCAGACATCACTCCCAACAGTTCCAGTGGAAAAGGCGAGACAGAACTTTGCTTTTGATGGCTTACCTGAGCCAGACTTTGCATTGGCCACAGTCATGTTTATTATTCCTCGGCCCAGGATGATGAAACTCTCTAAACACGGTGGGGAAATAAACCACCAGCTGCCTGCTTACACAAACCAGCCAAGTGGAGAGCTGGGGAACGTACGAGGGACACTCAAGTCAGAATGATGCACACTAAAGATTTCTGTACTGTACAAGCCATCCCACTATATATAGAGCAAGTTGACATTCACTACCGAGCTACAGATCAGCAACAGATAAAGATGGGAGGATAAGAGTCACGAATGGGACAGACGACATTTGTTGCCCTTGGTGTTTCATGCAAATGTTGGCACAAAAGGCACTTAAAGGAATGACAAAGAGGGCAATTGAATGACAAGGGATGAGTCTCCCCATCCTGCCGGCTAAAGGTTGTGCCAGTCACACACTGAGAGGCCCCCTGAGGGCTCTCTGGATAAACATGCTCTCCAAACAGAGTGAGGGAAAAACTGATCTAACACTACCAAACACAACGAACCAGTTTCCACACAGGTTAATCATTAACGGTAAACTGCATGGGCAGAAATGCAACGTTGGCCTACATTTTTGATGCAACCTAAAGTGTGGAAAATACAATGAAGCGCGGTTTAAAAGAAGCACAGAATAAAGGAACTCACCTCCAAACTGTTCAAATCCCCGGTGAAGCACTGGAGCCCCACGGTCTCTGCAGAAAACTCATCAGGGGGCTACAGATTCTAGGAATGAGGGGAAAAATGTCTTACTTCTCTGAAACATCGTATTAAATCTCAACAGAAGACTATCGTTCCTCAGGATCGAGAGCAGGAACACATGCGAATCCTAAGTAAGTCCCTCTTTACCCCAAGGGTGGCTCCATTGTCATTCACTCATTATTATATTCCCAGCGCTCTGATTGGCCCAGACAGTCACATGACTTCAATCTATTTAAAAAGGGAAAACCTTTGTAATTATTTTTTAGTACGATTATAGTCAAAACTATCACAAAGTATTTAATAACAATCACAATTAACAGTTTTAAAAGTTCTGCAGCCACTCAGATGGTTATGTTTTGCGTACATGGTGTATGAAACGGGTTGAATTTTGCCAAACTAAAAAGCAACATTTATCAATATGTTGGTTGAAAAATTGGTCGAAAAGTGCTCTTAGCCAAACACCGATCTAATGAAAAGAATGCAATTTACTGTACTCTATGCCATCGAGCTGGTTAGTATAACAATATAACATAGGCACGATAATTGAGTGGATATATTACCTAGAAAAGGTCAATAATGTCGTGACAAACGGAAGGCTAAAGGATAAATGACACCTCTTCTTACGCACTCACGCCGCCTCTGCTAATTATGCATCGACGTTTTACGCACACACGGAATCAAAACTATGCAAGACGTAGTAATACCAGTTGGATACGAGCTTATAACTCGTACCGGTTACAGAACACGGCGAAGTCTTTGGATGTCGTGGTTAAATCACAGTCGCTGATTAAAAGAAGAGCGTTAATATCTTCCGCCGGGCGACACGCGCACCGCGCACGTGTAAGCTTAGCTACAACCATCGTTAGCCTCCAATTTAGCTGCTAATTACATTCGATTCGCCATTTAATAAAAAAAAAAAAAAAAAAGCACAGTTATGAGTAATAAACTTGCAGGATACGTTCAACTTACTGTCAGGTCATACTTCGAGTATATTCCAGCGGGGCTCCGTCCCGGGACGCGTTGGTCGCTCACAAGTTAGCAATGCTAACGTTTGCTCTCGGTTTACTGTCGCGCGCCGTGAAATACGTTAAAAGTTCCAACAAACGACGTGTAAATGCATCTTAACGCACAGACCCGCACGCCTGACTCGATTAGATAGTTTAACTCGTGGCGGTGGAGCGACGTCGTCGGGTCGGAATTAGAAGCGTTAAGTAGCTCGTTAGTCGCTAGCGGTAACGTGTAGCTGCCTCGCGTTTCGCCAGACTGGAAGTAAATGAATGACCGACTCATTATTTTACTCACTTCAGCTTCCAGTCACGCCGTCATGCCGTCTTTTCTCTCGCGGTTCCGAAAATCGCCGTTTACTTGCGCAATACAAACTTGTCTGTGCATTTCCAGTTAGCCTCTGTGGGCGTGTGTGTGTGTGTGTGTGTGTGTGTGTGTGTGTGTGTGTGTGTGTGTGTGTGTAAATCGAGCCCATTGAAATCCTGCACAGCCTCCCAATATCACTTACTGTCAGCTTCACACTGAAATAAATATACTGCGAAAAGTATGTCTGTGCATGGAGTTCATGTGTGTGTGTGTGTGTGTGTGTGTGTGTGTGTGTGTGTGTGTGTGTGTGTGTGTGTGTGTGTGTGTGTGTGTGTGTGCGTGTGTGTGTGTAGCGGCAATCACACCTCAGTGTTACAGGATTACTAAATATAAAAATAAATAAATATTAATGCTGGAGTCCCTTTGAAAGGCTGAGGGATTAAATGTGCAGACGGTGAGCAGTGATGCCTGTGTAGCATCAGAAATCAGAGGTTTGTTTGTCCTCTCACACTTAAATTAAACTATCTTATTAGAGTTAGTTGCACAGTTTTGATCCAGTTTGAGGAAACAGGTGAGAAAGCCCGTTTTCAATTATTAAATAGAGGTTTTATCATGCTCTATGACTTGTAGGCTACTTACAATGCTCTGACATGTCTCTTTGTCCCAGGCTTAAATACGTTTCCTTGACTGGTTGCTTGGTGCATGAATGTACACTGGGAGGCTACAAATGAATTGTCCCTTGTGGGATAAGCACAATTGTCTGTTTCTCCTGCACTTTCATGTGTATATATATACATATATATTTATCTAATTATCTACTTATATGTACATAGTCTATTCTCTTGTGTGCCACTACCCTGACTATCCTTCACTATTTGTGCAATGTGGAGCTGCTGTGATGACTGAATTTCTCCACGTGGGCTTAAGAAAGTGTGATCTGATCTCATCTAAGTTAACTGAAGTGAGATGAATGAGACTGAGTGGATGGTTTGTGCAGATAGGTTAAACCAGTGGCGTCAAACATAAGGTCCGTGGTGCCAATCTGACCCACCACATCACCAAGTCAATTTAAAACATTTAAATTTGGCTGTGTGTTGCACCTGAATTAAAATGCATTTATCAGCAATGACTTAAATCATACAGCATTGTGAAGATATGATGTCAGAAATGCGTTTTCAAATATACAATAGTCTATAGTTCAATTTGTATCAGTTTATAATTATTTTAGTTAGCAGAGTGTATCAGTCATAAAAGCTTTATTTCTCTGATCACACAGTAGAAAATTCAGAGCCATACACTGTCATACTGTCTCCTCATTTAGCTTTTTCAATCCCACCACCCATGTGTCTACATGAAGCAACAGTCATATGACCCCATTTCACAATATTTGAACCTGATGTAATCTCTAATTAAAGTGATGAATACAATTTCATTTCAGGCTATATGGTCGGAACACCTTTGTAGTTCATGTAAACAGTAAATGGCTCTTACAACCATCAAACTGTCCCATTTTAATACAATGCCACTGTTGTGGTGTTATGTGATTTGCTTTTGATGTAACCAGGTTACTTAATAGGATTAAACTGTTTATCTATTTTTAGTCACAGTGCAGGTACCTTATAAGACTATATAAGTGGAATAAATGCACCGGCATGCACCACATATACATATTAGTAATCAATACATACACATGACATACATATAAGAAACTGGTGATTAAAAGTGGCGTGATTGATAAAAACCCATTACGGGAAACAATACTGACAAATACTTTTTCTATACAGTGTTTTATACATGCAAGACCAATTCAAAAAGTCAGAAACAGACATGGTAGCAGCTTTATGTTGAAATCAGCCTGAATGAGGCAGCCAGAGTCACATCACCACAACGGCAGGTCTTCATACCTACAGAAATACACAAAGTCAATTGTAAACAAAACAATAAACCTTGGGTTTTTTTGTTTTTTTTTAGCTTACTTAACTGAAATAAGAGCTCTATATAGTGCAACTTTACCACTTCACTACGACATCCAGATAAATCAAGATATTTCAGTTCCATTGCTGCTATATTACGTTGCACAAAACCCAATGAGGGAAGCTTTTTCCAGAGTCTGGTAGATGTCTAATCATACATTTATACTGATGATATTGGGTTATTCAACACTAATACATTTACCTGATGTAGTCGGACGCTGGAACACTTTCTGTGCTCTCCTTCATAAACATATCTGAGAATACAGTTTGTGGAGTGTCTCTTTTTCCATATCTATGCACACACAAAAAAGAGAAACCAACATATGAAACCACGTCACGATTTTGCTTCACATACAGAATATTAAAAAAAAAAAAAAAAAAAGTGTATAGACGAACCTCTGTCTTGTGATGAGGTTGATGTAGTGTCTTAGTGCAGAGTAATATTTGGCAAGCTCCTCAGGTGGCGCTCCTTCTCGGGGACCGGCAGGCTTGGCTGGATATGCATGAATACCAGCCTGAATACAGACCAGCAGGCAGAGAGCCAGAACAGTCAGCGACATCACAGCGTTGGAGTTTATCCTACACAACAACAATAACACAACAACAAAAATAGTGCAGTTAAAAAAAAGAAAGAAAAGCATCCAATACATCCAATAATATCACATCAAATATGAGTCACCCACAAAACATAAAAGCTGTCAAATCTATAAGTACCTGCTAGCTTTCAACCAATAAACTGAGCTTTTTAATCCAAAATTTAGCAAAACAACAACTTGCCTACTCTTGAAGATGCTGCTGTTGTCGGTTTTCTCGCTGTTCAAAACACCTCTGCCTGATTTCCAATGTCGCTCCGGTTTTATACAGCGTGAGCCGTGTGGGGAGGGGGGCTGCTCTCTTCCTCAGAAATATACATCACTTGTTTTCTTGTCGTCTTTAAGGCAAACAGGGAAACGTGTAGTTATACTTGCTTCACAGGAGTTCAAATATGTGTAAATTCATTAAAATGTCGACATGTCTTTTTTGTTTTTCTATGTATGTTAATGACAGCTGCATAACAAAAAAGATGCTCTACAATAATTACAAGATTTTTTTTTAAGGTTTTATTGTATCTATGAACTTTTCACAAAAGAGTTCAATCCCAGATGTAGAAGTTCCTCTCTAAGCCTTTGCCTGAATTTATTTTCTAATTCCTCCTTTGGTAGAGTGCGACTTTATCAGAGCCAGTGCAAATGAATGAATGGTGCAATTGAATTGAAAAACAGTAAAAGTAGCGCAACTGTGCTTTTTTTTTTTTAATTACTTGCTCAAGAACATGTTGAAAATCTGATTTAAAGAATTTTATAGCGAGAAATTGTGACCTTTGTGTAGTTTTGGTCAATTTAAATGCTTAAATGTCATTTGCAATATAACTGCACCCTGCACCACTGGTGATGTACAGTATATAGAGGATGGATGGATGGATGGATGGATGGATGGATGGATGGCACAGAGAAGCGTTGCTTCACATTAACTTTAAAACAAAGAAGTCTTGAAATACCCTTTAATCACACTGATTGACATTTCTGTTTCAAAGTATTTGTCTGAATGTCTTATAAAGGATCGATTATTTTTGTTTTCTGCATAAAACACAGTGGGAAAGTCTCAGATAGTTGAGGGTTAAACTTAACTTGACCTTCATCACAGCAAAATGTAGTTTCACTTTTGTTTCTCAACAGATTTTAACGCCTGGCAAAAGCACAAAGTCAGACATCTTTATTGGTTCAGATCTATTTCAGATCACAACCAGCATGATGGGTTGTAATACCACTGACAACAGGTACCTTCTAAATATGATGCTTCTGTTGTTTTCCACATTGAGGCGCTGGACGCATTTGAAAAGAGGATTTTGTTATGAACTTGCTCATCTTGTCGCCAGTCAACACGGATGCAAAACAGCACAACAAACTCCACGAGCCAGTTATTGACTTAAGACAATAACTACGGCAATTTTTTATGATCGGACCAGCAAGACGTGGCGCGAAAATTACAGCGAATCCTTCAAGGGAGGGCAGTGATTCACACGAACCCCATTAACTTTCAATCCCCGTTGGTCGAGGACACAAACGGCTTTCAGCCCTTAAATGGTGAGGCGACTTTAATGGCGACTATTTTCTTTGAAGAGCACTCGTCTGAAATCTGACAGCAGATTGGTGGTGTTTTTGTCCTGACAGTCATGAGACCTCGATTCCACTGAAACCACAAGATTCCCGATGGAAAAGTATTGGAAAAGAAAGAACTCACCCTACATTAAACATCAAATACATCTCAAAATATTAGAATATGATATTGTATTGTTGTGATATACTGTATTATTGTTTTAGCATTACTTAAATGCTAAAAAGACAAAGATTGGAAGGAAAGGTTATTTATAACAGCTAAAATGCACCGTGGAAGTTTGACTTTGAATCATAGTATGGGAGAAGGGCTTTTCCATTGTATTTATTTTTTGTAATGTGCCTGTAAGTAGATTTATGATGCTGAATTATTTAAATCTCTGTGACTGACCACACCTGTCCAGGATGTCGCTCATAGTGAGCTGCGATCGGCTCGAGCGCCTCGTGACCCTGACCAGGATAAGTGGGATAGAAAATAGATGGATGGATTATTTAAATCAAGAAAAAAAAGGCAGGGTTTTGTTTTGTTTTTTATATCAGGTAGCAAAATATTAATACATTGTTCAATTTAATATATAATGAATATGTCCGATCTTCTGTTCCATTATAATGAAACAATATAGAAGCTTACGAGACATTTTCACCAGTAAAATAATACAACTAAACCCGAATATGTACTTTATGTACATTCTTTCAGAGTTATTGGTGCTTAGTCACAGTCGCCTGCAGGTTCCATTCAAGCAGATGAGAGCCAGGTGGAAGAAGCACAGACAATCGTTCAGTGTCATGTCTGATACAGCTGATGTGCTACCTGGTAATATTCCTTATTAACTCTCTGCACCCAGAGACAGCCCACCTGCAAGGCCACAGCCTGCTAGTATAAAAACACAGAAACACTAAGTTTCTAACGTTCTTATACTGCATGTAGTAAAATGTTAAGCACCTGGGATCTCATTTCAAGGAAACAAATGATTCAGTCATAGTAAATAAATACGGGGATGAAATCAATCGCTATAAATGGATATGTTAATATCATATATAGGATTAATGCTCCATTTACACATGATAATATTTTTTGTGTGCCTAATGCAATGAAACAATTGCATTGAATCGATAACACACATTGCAACGAGACACGCAAGGCAAATATATAATATTCTGTCAAAGATAATGAGAACTCAATGGCATCTAATGGTCCAGCACCAGCGGAGGGAATGGAAATGATGAAAACATTAGCCACAGTAACAAGTCTGAGTGAATCACCAAGCGAATCTTTCTTTTACCGTTTTTTTTTTCTCCAGACCTCAAACATCCATCTAGAGTTGGTTTAACTCTACAACAAAGATGTTGATTTGATTCAGATTGATGCACAAAGGTTTGATCAGTCTTTCAATAAGACAATCAGTTTAGAATGGATATTATATCCTTCATTTTTATTCACAGCATGTAAAAGAAATGTGCTCATCAGAGAGTCAGAAAACAGAGGTGGTGTCAGGCTCTGTCCAGGCGTTGCCTGCCTCATTACACTTTATGGCATTCTTTTACATTTAACTAATGTTCTGAGAATAATTCACTGAACCAGAATGGTCACTTGGGAGGGTGTGTGTGTGTGTGTGTGTTTGTTTTCAGGCGCATGCTGATTCTCTTGAAAAGCGATCTTCCCCGCAGATATTTAAAGCATCACAGTATTTTACACTGTCGGAGTATTTCAAGGTTATAAAATGCCTCTTTACCGATCGGAAGTAAAGCATCCCTTGGATGGTGTGTTGGTTTATGTGTGTATATCCTTACTGACACATAACAGACCATTTTGACTCTTGAAGAATGTTTCCAATCATTTACAGAGTTTTCTGTTGCCCTATCTCTCTGTTTACTGTATCGCTGAATCAATGCATGTCACAACTGGCAGCTTCTTTCTTTGGAAGAAACAACTTGCTTGACTGATTTTGGCTGAAAGAAACAGTTTATTGGTTTGTTTTGTTGACCCAATAAATATTTTCTTTTGGGAGAGAACTTGTCAGCTTATTTTTTTTCTTTGTGTTTAGGAAATGTTGCCCTGGAAGGAGGGTAAAAAAAAAAAAAAAAGTACACAGGTTTACCATTAAATTTGGAGATTTTCATCATCACTCAAACAACATTGTATTTCATGAGACAAACTGTTTCAATGATTTTTATTCATCGATGCAATCATACGTGAACAGAAACGGAGAAATCTCAAATAAACAATGTTTAATGTGTTTCTCATTTGATGTAATCTCCTTTTTGGTTATTGATCCAAACATAATATGTTAATATGATTAACTGGTCAACTCAGTCACTGACTTTTAAGCAGATAAAGAATAAATTCACATATGCCAAGTGTGTCATAGATTTGTGGTCAAAGAAATTGTGTATTATAGTCTAAATTGCCCAAAAGCGTGATTGTGTGTGGATAAAATGGTACATAAGATCACTGTTGTTAGTAGTGATCGAGTGTTATTAGCATTGGAAATGAGGTCTGGATGTTTGAAATGTCTAGTAATAAAGAATTTTTATTCCTTTTGTGCAAAAAGAGCATCTGAACAAGTCAAACACTTCAATTAAAGTTAACTTGGTTGAACAAAATTCGTTAAACGTGAGCTTTTGGGGAATAATAACAACAGGCAGTGTATTAAAATACATTTATTTTTAACGATCACAGATTAAAGACATTGAAAAATTCTTTGTATGATGTCATGCATTTTGAAAGGTCATCTATTAATGCAATAACCAAATAATGACTTGAATCAAATTTCGAAGACTTCCCACTCTGCAAGCTTTTTTTTTTTTTTTTAATGAATACAAAAACAAATGATGTGCTCAGTGTTCATGCACAAACATCTTGCTCATCAAAATAGGCTGGTGACTGTGGATCAAGACCTCCAGGAAACATATGAAGCTGAAGGATGAGATTTCTTTCAAACACAAACTGCGTTTGGAAAGTTTGGAAAGTTTGTTTCTGTGGTTAACTAAAAAACACACAGTGGTGACTCAGGCCTTACTTTCTGATCTCCCACATACGAAGGGAAATAGGAGTATTTTATTTTCAAATGTGACAAAAAAGTTGGCATTCCCTTTCATGTGGACCGAAAAAAACCAGCATGAGAAGTTAATTTAAACAAACGAGTGAAGTCTGTGCACAGCTTACATGATTAGTCCGCAATGATTTCACTTTGTCATTTCAGGATCTAACATAAAATCTTCAGGTATCGTCTCAGGCGGGATTCTCTGCAGCTGCTCGTCAAAGGCACGGAGAGTCCAGAGCTTCTCCAGTTCGTATCTTTCTCTGGCTTGCGGTAGCATGAAGTGAACAACCATTTGACCTGAGAGCAAGAAACAACATTTGTTACTACATTAAACAACATAAATTTCTTAAAACAGATGAAAAGATTTGACACCTGCAACAAAAAAAATCTCGGCCAATGCATACCAAAGTCAATACACATCCAGTCCTCTGCATCTTTCCCTTCAATCTTTAAATCTGGATCACCAGCTTTCTTCAGAAACTTGTACTGGAGAAAAGATATTACTTGCATAAGTATTAAAAAAAACAAAAAACAGGTTGCATATATCATACACAAAATAATGCATTTATTTACCGTTTTCAGTGCATAAAGAGCCATTGCACGGATATGTCTCGGCGATATACCACTGACGACAATAAAGTACTCGGAGTATTTGATGTGTTCAGGTACTTTGATCACACACAGGTCTGCAGCGTTTTCCTGACGCAGCAGAGACACCAGCACATCAAGACTGAAAGTCACTGAAGTGTCGGGGGAAAAAAAACAGAAATATTCAAGTAAGTGGTGTTTTTTTCCTCTCTCAGTAGTATGTGACAATATTTCATAACACCTCTTTTCAGACAAGGTAAACTAGACATACTTGTTATATGTGTATGTATGTAAATATGTATGTCTAGATTGGTGCGTCCATTTAATATAGATTTGCTTACACACACAAAAAGACTATTATTTACTCAAGCTTTCCAACAAAATATAGATTTCACTTAATTTAATCAGCTTAATCTTCAGAAACGTTTTTGCTTTGTATATTTTCTTTATGCCTTTCCAGTTCCCTCTGTTTTAATGTATTTCCTTGTGAAGCACTGTGACTTGTGTCTAAATACATCTGCCTTGCTCGTCCCCTTATCAAACAGAAGATATGAAGTGGTTCAAATAATAAAACACAACATATAAATATGTTCACTTATCAACTATACAAAAGACTGGTAAATAGGGTAAAACAACCAAAGGAATCGGATTACTCTTCAGGATTCAGGGCTGTAAATGCATGTAGACTCTACTTACTCTGTCTCACGGAACTGTTGTCAGTGTTTGTTTCATCCACATCCCGTGATGCCTCTTCAAACCCGGCAGAGTTTCTCGGGCTTCTGTTTTCAATGACGTCTGAATGAAATCTTTTTGAGAGAAAGTGACAATTCAACGCAGGAACTCGTCGACACGAGGCTGACTTCTCTGTAGAACCAGAGGTCGAGCAAAGACTGTGAGAACAAACGCATCCAAAAGCCCTCTGGTGTTTTAGTCTGACTTCCCTTCTCATTACAGAGAAAAGCAGTTTTCGAGAGCGAGTGAGAATATTCATGATTTCAACTTGAATTCGGTTCACCGATTAAGCTAACCAGCTGTAGCGTCCGTCAAGGCTAAAAACAGGAAGTCGTTCGTCGTCCTTGGCTTTTGATTGGTCCGTGCGACTTCTTCGTTGGTGTCAAGACGTGACACGAATATAATTCGCCCTCTGCTGGATGCATTGAGTATAACAACTCATCCAGCTCTTTGTGATTTATACGTTGGCTTGGCGAGAGACAAACGTTAATGATCGTGTTAAAGATTTTTTCAATGGATAATTGTAGAATGTGTAGATGTTTTACTCTATAGTACCTTCCTCACATAGTACCTTTTAGAATAGAATACTAGAATACTTTTACTTTGTATACTTTTATAGAATACTATACTTTTTTAAATCCCAGAGCCAAAATAATTTTAAAGCATTGCTGCACACGCAATACAACACAGAGAAGATATATATACATAAAAATAAGACAGGATAAAATCAAAGACACTCTTATTGTGTCATAAGATTGTAATGAGCAGGACAACATGATGGCAAAATACAGAGTAAAAATCCCTTGGCATTTATTTGTGTAGTAAAATTGTTCCAGCAAATATACAAATTTACAAAATGCCCACATTTGGCTTGAAAATTTGTTCCCATATAAAGTTGGATATGTTGTGGAAAAAAAAAAATCAGTACATTCATTAAAAAAAAAAGAATTCCACCTGAAGTGTAATCTAACTTGAAATTAGATATTCAAGTATGTAATTATATCATACAGCAACGTGCATTTTTGTACATTTGATTTAGTCCTCATTCATTACTAACAGAATCCATAACTATATTAAGTCTCAAGCCCACAGGAATATGGTCTGTAAGGCCTGCCAGATGGGTTATGAAGGTCATCTCTTCGACTTCCTGGAGGGAAAGAAAGAGAAATTGTTTTGTTTTCACTTGAAATAAATTCTTAAAATCTTTATAACAAAGACCGAAAGTCAGCACTTTTTTTAAATTGGTAAATGTTGAGTGAACAAATCAATGTGGTGGGAAACAGAAGTCACTGAGGACAAGGTGACGATGGGACATACCGTCCGGCAGCGTGATGAGACGGAGCTTTCCCGGTAGAGGATGTAGTCGATCCGACGTCCGATCCACGGCTGGCCGTTCTCGGGGTAAACCAACGGCAAGCCGGCCGCGGGAACGGGAGGAGAGACGTACTGCTTCCTCAGATCCTCGCTTTCCAAAGTTCTGCAAAGCGATGCGGGAGGAAGAGCAAGGCGTCACTGGCGTGGATGGAAAGAGGGCAGAGATGTGGGCAGTGCTGGAGGACATCCAGGAGTACCTTTGTAAACCTTCTGGAGTGTTGATGTCTTCTTCATACAACGTGGGCTGCTCCAGGAGAGTGCCTTCAGGAGCCAATCACAGCAATACCTTACTAATTATCAACATCGCCAGTAGACTGCTGGTATGCACAAGTAACTGTGAATCAGTACAAACCAATAACCCAGGGCTTCTCTTGTCCAGGTCCGGCCCTACAAGGGTCTCTGTATTCACTGAAAAGGCAGTGATTCTGTTCCAGATTGTCATCTATCGAAAAATCAATCACATTTTATTTTTTTAATAAAACAAATATCTAAATATACCAATTTGCTAAATGAGATATTAACACACCAGGCGAGCAGTTGTCAAAGTTAAAATCCCCACAAAGCACATCAAAAGCCACCTCCTCATCGTGCTGCTTGTGGACCAACTGAAAATCCCCGATCCACTTGGTGACCATGTTCAGTTGCTCGCAGCGGATTTCGCCTTCGCCTGATAAAACCACACAGAGGAGGGGAAAAAAAACAACAAAAAAAAGGGTCGCAACTGTTTGTCTAAAAAGAAAATTCAAAAAAATGTCTTATTCAGCCGAGTTAACCAACAGCAAAATGCGACTTGCCTTCTGGCGCATGGAGATGTGTGCAGTTAAAAAAGCCGACCACTTTCTTCTGTTTCTGATTGTGTCCAATTAGCAGCTGAGGATTTCAAACAAATGCAGTGAAGTTACAATAAAGTCAAGGTGCATTCATACAGAGACAAAAGCATGTAGTTATTATACTCTTTATGTATGTAAGTATGTATATGCCTGTTAAAAAGCTGCTCATATTTCCTATCGAACAATGAAAAAAGGGGCACCTTGGTACACAGCAGGCCCTTGGCAGCCAGAGCGTCCTCCCCCCGGCTGTTGGGGAAGCAGTTGTACTCGGCCTCCAGCACGGGGAAGCGGCTGGCCACGAACAGGCCGCTGTTGAAGAACTTGAAGGAGTTGCATCCGCACGGCGGCTGGCAGGCGTACACGCCCACGTCGTACAGTATGTGTCCGAACACGGGCCTCAGTTGGTCGGCGAGCCTCTGCGCCGCCCGCTTGTCGAACACCTCCTCCAGGCACAGTATGTCCACGTTG
This sequence comes from Blennius ocellaris, assembly GCF_963422515.1. Classification (NCBI taxonomy): domain Eukaryota; kingdom Metazoa; phylum Chordata; class Actinopteri; order Blenniiformes; family Blenniidae; genus Blennius; species Blennius ocellaris. Next base: position 9,296,802 of record NC_137657.1, read on the forward strand.
GCCGGGAACAGCGACGACACCTCCCAGGGCACGTCGTCCTGCTGACGGAGGCCCTGAGACAGCAGAGCTCGGGGGGCGCTCCGGTGGCTCTCCGGGCCCTGCTGGTTAGAGTTCTGGTTAGAATTCAGGAGAGGGGAGGACGGGTCATTCGGGAGTCGCTCTGGCTCGTCTGGGGGGACACACACCACACCGCTACTGGAGTCTGAGACCGCCGCGTGTTGGTCCGCGGGGTCCGGACGGGGACTTACTGGGGTGGGCGCCTGTCGGTCCGTGGCCCCGTACGTGGAGGAGCTCGTGGGGAGCATGCTGTTGGAGGGGCTGAGGGTGCCGCAGCTGCTCGGGGAGTCTACAAAGATGCGGATGTGGGGCCGGCACACGCCCTGCACGATGCGCTCGCCAATGAGAGCCGCCCTGCGCTGCGTGTCGCTCAAGTTGTTAAAGCGCGCCAAGCTGTCCGGCAACAGACAGAGGTTGGCCGAGGCGAAGCCGAACGACGCCCTGCCGGTCAGCTCGAAGCCCCGGTGCGTCTCCTTCTCCGGGGAGGCGGGCGTCTCTCTGTGGTAGCGGAACGGCCTGCGGCAGGCCTGAAGGGGTGCCCAGAGCAGGAAGCCCAGGAAAGCAAAAGGGGTCGTTAGAAGAAAGAGAAGGAAGAAGGCAATGGAGCCAAAGAAGACCTTGAGAGGCTGGAGGTAGCATTCCTGCTCCAGGCGCTGCGTTCTCTCCAAGGTGGTGGACTTGCAGACCGCAATGAGGCGGTCAAGAAACCAGAAACAGGGCAGGATGAGCGCCCATCCCACAGCGTGGACGCCCGCGACACACCCGTTAGGAAAGGGAGACGCTGGCAGGGCCATGCCTCCGCACCGTCTCTAGACAACAACGCGGGTGAAAAACATCAGGTCTTCCCGTTCTGGCTTCATGGGCGTGAGAACGATGTCCCCCGAGGGCTCCAGCTGGAACAGAAGGAGGACATAGGAATCTTCAGAAGTCAGTGCACAGCGTGGTGCTGCAAAGCAGGTTTGGCCGACTACCAAACTGGTGATTCCATGTTTGTACAAGTAGTGTCGTGTAAAACATGGCAGAACTGGCAGCCTGACAAACGGCGCAATGAACATAAATAAGCAGCCTATAACCTACCCGTTACATTGACATAGGGTTGTGGAAGATTTAAACCAAAAAAAAAAAGGAACTGCACTGAAAATTCTTCCAGAAAAGCCGCACCTGAATGTGCAAAGATACAATCTAAAGTCTCTAAATGTGGTAATACAAGGCAAACATGTTTGGAATCTTTGCTGCATTTCGTGACACCAGATATGACGTGTGGTACCATAGGAACACTCATTTAACTAAACTGACTGTACAGTTTGACACGTCACTCGTTTGGTGGTGCTGATGCAACCATTGGCATTGTAATCTTTGCATTTCTTTAGTAAGACCAGCTCGGTCACCTGGTATTGTGTGTTACAGCAGTCAGCTCAGCTTCAGTCACAGTATAAACCCGTCCTTCCACGCCACCGTGTTGCGTTCACGGACCTCGCGCACATCTGAGCTCTCCATCAGCCGAGGCTTGAGAGGGAGAGTAGTAATTCCCAAAATACGACCAGGAAGTCAAAAAAAAGTCACAGTGCATCGATTACACGACCTACAACCTGAACCTGAGTGTTTTTCTAAGTTCCCTCCCGGTACAGTGGCTCTCATGGTCGCTTCCTGCCTCGTACAGGTAGATTAAAGAGGAGTTCAAAGGTAGCAGCTCAGGTATGTTCAAGCTAACAGACTCGACAACTCACACACACTCTGGACCTCACATAACTGCTGGTGTCTGTGTGTATGTGTGTGTGTGTGTGGTCATTTGTACACCTGATGCATGTTTGAATAACCCACCAGTGCAAAGGAGTTCAGAGATGACACCTGTCATGAAGCAGCGCTAGCTGAGAGCGGCTAACGTGAAGCCACAGATGATCTTACCTCCGCGTGAGAAGTGGGACAGTCCACGTGATCAACCCGCTCAGAGAGCGACTTGTTCACGTATTCACTGTGATTCAATGCATTTGCTCTACCGAGGCGGGCTGCAAACGGATGACCAGACCGGTAAAACGACCTTTTATAAACAAAAACCCAACCCAGGTCTCTCGGCTGCTCGTGGTGCTGTTAAGCCACGCCCCCGATGGCGTTGTCAAGGCGACAAAGCAGTCGGACACGTGACCTCACCTGAGGCCACCCACAGACCTGTAACAGATGCCTCCTGTAACATCTGTCCACCATAACATCAGTCCACTGTAACATCTGTCTCCTGTAACATCTGTAACATATTTGTCTTGTAACATCTGTCCTCTGTCATTTCTGTGCTGTATAAAGCATCTTTCCCCTGTAAAAGATGTCTCCTGTAACATCTGTCCACTATTACATCAGTTCACTGTAATATGTGTCCCTTATAACATGTCTCCTGTAACATCTGTCCACTATAACATCTGTCCACTATAACATCAGTTCACTGTAACATCTGTCCACTATTACATCAGTTCACTGTAACATTTGTCCCCTATAACATTTGTCCCTTATAACATGTCTCCTGTAACATCTGTCCACTATAACATCTGTCCACTATAACATCAGTTCACTGTAACATATGTCCACTATAACATCTGTCCACTATAACATATGTCCACTATAACATATGTCCACTATAACATCTGTCCCCTATAACATCCATTCACTGTAACATCTGTCCCCTATAACATGTCTCCTGTAACATCTGTCCCCTCTAACATCTGTCCATGATAACATATTTTCTCTGTAACATCTGTCTCCATAACATCTGTCCTCTGGAACATCGAAACTAAAATTACAGCTTGTTAATATTTAGAAACATTTTTTAATGAGATTGCACAGCAGTTATATAATCCCCTATAATCAATACATTCTCAATGTAATAGCATTTAGGGACACACTTCACCCCTTTTCACTCGTGTTTAGTCACATTACTCCTCAGTACTTGCCGCTTTGCTCGATGTTCACTTTATCCTGCAGGCCAATCAGCATGGCTTGGTTAGTAGAGTGGCTTGACTCCTAATCCCAAGGTTAACAACTCAATTGCCATCTTGACCTTTGTGAGCGTCCTTGAGCTAGACACTAATGTGCAATTCCTCTTACATAACAGCTGTTGCCATGACTGTGTGAATGAGATGTTTATGGAAATGTACACTGAGACTCTTCGAGTGACCTAATGAATGTAAAATAGATTTATAGTATCATGTGCAGGCTTTCTTCATATATCTGTTGGTTCTTATGGACTGTAAAATACTCTTCACAGTATTGTCAGAGTCAGACCTGACCTCCCCGCAGATTAAAAGCACGGTCCAGAAAACTCAACAGATCAGCAGCAATCTCAGCCAAACGTTGAGCTTCAAATTCAGCTTGTGATCTCATTTATTCTACTCTCTTCTTTAAATCTCGGCTGATTGTAACATATTTGCATTTTGAACCCACACATTGAATCCGAATATGGTAATCAATGCAAATCAAACAAAGATTGAAAAGAAAGGACCGTCTCAAAACAAATGGTAGATTCCAGTCTGGTAATGTTTTGATTTGCATTTTATTGCTGTTGCTTTACAGCCTTTGACGACCAGAGGAGGAGAGGCTTTTGGTCCTTCTCTGCCATGCAGCACAGGCAGGTGAGCACAACCAGCAGGTCCTTCTGAAGTTGAATTGGTGCTCTGGTTAAAATCACCCTCCTCAGGAAGTCCGGGTCGTTGAGGTCAACGTCCGCGGACCTGTATTCGGCAGGACTCCGCTTCAGGATCCCGTAGGTGTTGATGATGAACTCGGTGAACGGAGGATGGAGTTGTGGCTTGAAGCCGTGCTGCCGCAGCGTCGCCATGATCTGCTCGTGCCTCTGAGAGAGATGCATCCGGTAGCCTCCGTCCACCCTCCCCGTCAGCGGGTGTGTGCTCACCTGGAAAACACAAAAAAAAACAATAACTCCGATTTTCTTCCTCAGTCTTCCAACACAATTTTACAGGGCTGATTCGATGATATCACAATAGTTGCTGTTAGATGTAAAAAGAAAATGAATAATATTGAAAAGGCAGATTATTTTGGGGGGTTTTTCTGAACACACAAAATATCAAGCATCTTTGAAATTTCGACAGTGACAATTCTGGCCTCCATACTTGATTTTTATGACGTGGAAGCCAAAATTTATTAATGATAAAAGTGAAAATGTTTGAGTGTAATCTTGTGCGCGTACAGTTTTGTGGTTATTAGATGCTGCCAATAACCAGTATTGTTTCTTACGTCGATGATCTTGTGGTCTATGTTGAGCACTGTGAAACCATAGAATCTCTTTTGGCCTTGGAAAACATAGGACAGGATCCTTTTATCCAGCTGATAGGCAACCTCTCCCAACAGCCTCTGTTGGTCTGTAATTAAAAGATGAAATCAAAAAAAAGAAAGAAAAAAGTCGAAATCAATACAGAAAGTACAAACATTACTGTGACTCCTGTATACAGCTGCTGATTTAACTAGTTACCTTCAGCAGGAATGTCAATCTGGCTGCTCTCGAGGTTTCTCTGGTCGTTTGTGAACGTGAACATGGAGCTTTGGACGAGTGATCTGAAGTCAATGGGAGACGAAGTTCGAGGTTCGGCCTCCAAATTGTTTTGCCTTGTGTTTTCCTGGAAAAGGTCCGTGTTGAGGTTTGTTTCGCCCCAAAGGGCTGTTTCTGTGTCTGAGAACACACAAACAAAACAATAAAATATATATTGTTTCCCTGTTTCCTTATTAATTCTCAGAATATATATTAAAAAAAAAACATTGATGTTATTCTAACACAGCAGAGTCGATGAGACTGAAGAGGAAGCTCATTTTCACTGCTGTTGCTTTTATGTTCTGTTTATCATGACTATTTGGTGTCCCCTTTTTTCAGTACAACCTCACCGACACGATTCTACAATTATTTCTTCATTGTGACACACTGGAGGAACATACTAAACCTAAAAGATATTTCTTTGCATATTGCAACTAGGTCATTACACAAATCAATGTGGAATGTATAAAAATCTGTAACAAATTCAATAGAAAATATAGACCATTGTATAAATACTATATAATAAATGAATACTATTGATTTTATCTTATATTTCACTATGAGAAGATGCTAAAACTGGAATGTTTGGTATCATTTTTTTCAGGACAACCTGACCTATTTGATTCTTCAATTATTTATTCGTTTGGAAATACTGAATGAACATACTAGATGTAGAAAAATACAAAATATGCAACAAAAATTACAAAATATGAGCAAGAAAAAGATAGATTTTGATATAGACACGCATAAACATGAAATAAAAGATAAATTAAGGCATATCTAATCGAATTCTTTCAAAAAAAGTTACAAGTTACGTGTGTAAATGGGTTTTCACGCGACAGGCGCATGTTCTAATGAGTCGCGGGGGAACAGGCGGCGCTCAGAGCGAGAGGTGAGAGACAGGCATGTTGGTGGAATGGATTGAAACTGTGACTGATCATAGACCTGCACAAACTAACTAATACAATTGGTTATTAACGGCTCCAACCGCCCACCGAGCGCGGCCGACATCATCACGTTTTGTTTTCACCATAAATCTGGTTTTACTTGGTCTATCGACACGATTCAGGGGCTGGCGGGAAGCTTCAAGTCTGCCCTTAACAGACATGGTGGATATGGAGGCTCACAAATTGACCGAATTATTACTATTTCTATTAGAAACACATATTCACACACCAATAGCTGCAGGAAAAACACAAAGGCAACGGATGGAGAAAATATAATCATAAAGTTTGACCCCCCCCACCGGATTACAATCACACATTTGTTTGCTGTATGTTTAATACTACAAATTGATCTTACTTGATATTTTCACGTTTAATGTATTGACCTGGCCTGACTGGGGGCGAGTGGACTGTTATCATCCAGACACATTTGAACTACTTTTCTTTGAGTATTTGGAGGCCACAGCTTTTCCAAGACAGAAAACCGTTGCTGCCATCTAGTGGAACAAAAAAAGAAAAGAAAACAGAAAAGAATCATACTGAAGTCGTCCATGGAGAGACTGCTGCTCTGCCGGTCATCAAGTGTTCTCCAAGGTCTCCGCTCCGCTTCCAGCGTCTCGTTTGTCATCATTAACGGGATCTTGGCCATGTGTCGCAAAATAAAAACACTAGCGTTGTGACGTCATATGCAAATTAGGCACTCAGCCAGGATGGAAATAAGAAACTGCTCACCTCCTTTTCAGTTCCCTTTACATTCTCATAGAATCGTGTGAACGCTGGAAGATATTTCACAGTTACTTTCCAGTGTTCTGTATGTTTTTGGCTTCACTTCTACATTTTTTTATCCGATTTTGACCATTTTAACATCAAGACATGCAACAGGGTGCATTTCTGCATAATCCAAAGCTATGAAAAAAAAAAAGGATTATTGAATTTTGCTGTGTGGTTAAAAGTTTCCACACGGATGTTTTGCATGAACTCACCTGCTGGATTCTTTGCAACGTGTCTGGGTTAGCCAATTATGGGTGTCGGTGATTATTCTTACCTGGCTTAACTTGCTGCATGTGTTAAACGTGTTGCTCGTAGTATATACTCCAAACGAGAGAAAAATGTAGGAGGTGGTCTGGAGCCATTTTGCCAGACAATGACCATCAAATCTAAATTCAAATCCGACCTATATGCAAATTTCCACAAAGGTTTGAGCATGTTTAAGCTGTCAAAAAACACAGAAGCTTCAGCAGTAGAAGAAGAAAGTTAAGTAATAATCTCTCTTTCAGCCACAGAAATATGAGAAACGTTTCCCAAAATCACAAGGACGCAGACGTGTGGTTTTCTTTTCCTTTTACCAGGAAACTTTTACTCCATACAAAGAAGAGACATCAGATTTATAAAAGTTCAATACTTCAAAGCATGACAGTTAATCATTGTGGAAATTAATGCAACGGAAACACCAAAATAGTTTAACTTAGTACTGAGATTAAAGTGTTATCAGTGGATGATGGTGGCTTGGTTGTCATGGAGACACAGCAGTAGAAGCTTATCGGCTGTTAGGAATTCATCCACTGACTCTATAGCCCTTTTCATCCCGGCTTGGTTCACCATGTTTCACTTTTGACCTCGGAAGAGTTTGACTAAACAATCCCAACGTTCACCTACTGGCTTTAACTACTTGACGGAGACGTCCAGGCGGACGACAAGTCTCACAAGAGACGCATTAAAAAGCACAACGTCCAATAAACCCATGCTGAATCTATTCCCAGGACTATCAAGCGGATATGGAAACTAAATTGTGTATTTGAAAGCCCTTGAGAACTTCCAGCTGGGATTGCCTCGTCAAACTTGTACAGCAATTTAAGCTCTTTTGCATGACATATGATACAGATTTTAAACAATATTTGTTTTTTTTTATACACATAAAACTCTTAATAAACTTCAAAAGTGCAACTCAGAGCTGTGTTACTCCACCCTGGTCTTGGCAAATCGCTACCCCGTATGTGTTAGATCAGCTCCAGTATTACAGTAAACGTGTGATTATCTGACCAACGCAGACCCATTAATTTGAATCAGGTGTGTCGGAACGGTGGGAGACATCTAGAAGACATGGGGCAGCAGGTCCTCCGTGACCAGGATGGAAAAAAAACCCAAAACAAATAAAAAACCCCAAAACAAAACACTAACTTAGACCATCTACTTATAGTATAATAAATCGACATTTACACTCCAAGCGAAAGCAACCTCAATGAACGCACTACTAAGCAAATCAATTAATAGTGATTATGGGAACCCACTTCGACACGAGAAATTAAAACCTTTCAGCATTTCAATCTTCTAAACTGGCCGCTCCTCTCGGCTCAGCCTCCCCTCGCTCTACCGATGATGGCGAGGATGTAGATGAAGATGTTGATGATGTCCGTGTACAGGTTGAGAGCGGCGAAGACGTACTCCTCGGGGCTCAGGGCCAGCTCCTTGTTTCCCAGCAGCAGCTGCGTGTCCACAGCCAGGAACTGTGGAGAAAGGAGTGTTTTACACCACATGAAAAAGAAAATGATAGTTGTACAATACATACTCCACAAATTAAGCAATTAAAAAAAAAAAAAAAGGCAATCAAAGTAGGAACTATTACAAAAAAACGACAAATCTAGATGAAAGGTGGTCGTTTTGGGAGAATGTCATGAGAAAGCCTGGAGCTTTTCAGAACTTTGCTCAGAGCTCGTCTTCTCCTGGTTTTCCCACTGAATCGTTGGGCGAGTCTGATGCAGTGGACGTCTTCACTCCGTCACCAGGATCTCCCTCGCCGCCGCCGGCTCCGATGCAGGGTTGTAGATCGTGACGCAGTCCTTTTAGAAAACTCTGTCATGGCGGGGAACGGAGTCTGAAACCGTACATTTCCTTCCTTCAAAGCAGTTTTGGCTTCAACTTCCCTCCGTTTCAGGAAAACCTCCAAATGTAGCCTTTGTCCATCAGGATGAAATCCTCCTTTCCTGCCATGCAGGCGGCTCCGTTCTGGGATTTCGGGACCTGGTGTGTCTCTCCATGTCCCGTTTTAGACGGGAGAGGCTCCAAGCCTGTAAATCAGGTCTTCCACAAAAGCCCTGACGGGTTCCTCCATTTTTCTTTTATCACATCGCAGGCTGCCCTCCGGGTCCGTGACCTCAGCATGCCAGGAACAATACGTCGTTATTGTTCATGTTTATGTCTATAAGTCGTATGTTTATAAATGAAAAGCCGCAAAATAAATGAAAAAAGGATGTAACTTTTATGAGCAGTCTAATGACGTTGGCTCAAAACACAAAGCCCAGAAATATTTGTGTAACTATGAAACTACCAGAAGAAAAGACTTTCAAAGATTTGTTCTCAGTGCGTAAAGGAAGTATTGTGGAGTCAAAGTCTACAGGAAGTGTGAAAACAGACGTGAACCACCTAAATCAGAACACTTTCAATGGGTGTGGATGTGTTTGAAGGTGGCCATTTTAATTCCGCCGGTCACAAGCCGTCTGTGGTTTGTGTGTGTGGCTTTTCCTCCCACATTGCAAAAAACATGCATGTTATTGTAACTGGTAATGCTAAATTGACCCCTGAGTCTGTGTCCTGTGAGAGATTTGGCCCATTGATCTGACAAAAAAAAAAAAAGAAGCAAAGTGTAGGTAAAAGAACTCACGCAGGTGAAGAGTAACGCTCCCAGGCCAGCGTAGACGATGTGAAGGATTTGGTTCCGGATGATGATGCAGAGGATGCTGAAGACCAGCAGGACCATGAGGCAGACGAAGAGCACGCCGTGGCAGGAGGTGAAGTCGCATTTGGTCTGCGGGAGAGCGGCAGGGACACAACTTCTTTTAATCAAGGGTGGTATTTGTGTAAGTCACTGTTCGGGGGAGGGGGGACAAGAGGCGGAGACCCACCTGAAGGGAGAAGATGACCACCGTGAAGCACACGAAGGCCGTGATGCCCACGGCCATGACCACCGAGTCGGTGTCGTGGAAGCTGGCGATCATCCCCACCATGTAGGACATGCTGAGGGTCAGGACGGACTGCAAACAGGCAGGACGAATCAGAGATGCAGTGACTGAAGCCTTTCATGACAACAAAAGTATTCTACAAGCCTCCACTATGTTTACATTGCTTTTGGTTTTAAAATGTGTTTATTTAATGATTTGATTTAGCCTCTGCTTATTCCGTTTTATCTTTTCTTTTCAAAAGCATTCACAAAAAAAAAAAAAAAAAAGCCACAATAGGAAGAGCCACCCCTCCTTTCAGGTTTTACACACAAACATTACAAAGACAGCGTCAACACAACCTGTCGTCTCTCGAGCAGGACCTCATTTCATATTTTATCCCGGCAGAATACAGAACGCTCATCCGAAACAGGAAAAACAAAATACCAACTTCACGCTTTCCAACACAATATTGATGCATAATACGGAGTAGTGTTGCACAAACCAAAAGGTAAAATGAACTTCAGTGAACTTCCGGAGCTCAACTCTCGGTTTATGTTTCAATTTCCTTTTTGTGAAAGTAAAAAAAAAAAAAAAAAAGTCTGTGCAGCCTCACCAACGCAATCAGGTTCCAGGGGTGTTGTCGGCGAACGTTTCCACAGCAGCTGATGACGCACACAGAAACGAAGAAGACGGCGTAGGACACCAGGTACGTCCACATGTTCACCATTACGAACCGCTTGACCGCATCCACAAAGGTGAAGACGGCCACGAAGGCGAAGGTGACGGTCAGCTGAGCGGACAACACCAAGAACACCTGGAGAGGAAAGTGGATTATTAGACGCCGTCAGACACGTTTCATTTGGAAAAATCGCAATTTCACAGCAGAAAGTTGAGCAACTAAACCTCACAGGGTGAACTACAGAATGTTTGCTGCGTGGAAGTTCAGCCTGTTTGTCTTATTTTCATTGGATTTCTGCTCTCAATCATTTGGCCCAGGAGACACTCGCACACTTCTCTGTCTTGGGATCTAAACATGGCATGAACACACAATTCCATGGTTTAGAAAGACCCATGAGCAGCACTATGATGTACAGAAATGCATGTCTGACAAGGGTGAAACATCTCCCCGGCCCCAACAGGGAGAGAAATAAGTAACAGGTGAAACGCCGACGTGCTGAAATACAGAACAAACCCAGCAAGTTACTTCAGCTGCTTCTGTCTTTCGTCACAGCAAAAGCAAAATGTCCCAATCCTGAACATTCTCATTGTGACGAACGCAACCCTTAAACCTTAAACCGTAAATGTGTATTTACTTGTGCAAGTCTCATTTTGTTATATTGTGCGAATGAAAAAAAAACAAGTGGTTCTCCTTTTTAAAAGCAGAGTCTTGGAATTTGTGTAGCGTTGAAACATGCTTGAAATCCAGTTGGTGACTCACAACACAACATGTAATTTACACACACACACACACACACACACACACACACACACACACACACACACACACACACACACACACACACACACACACACACACACACACACACACACACACACACACACACACACACACACACACACACACACACACACACACACACACACACACACACACACACACACACACGCCCCCCCATCGGTGTGTGTTTCAGCTCCCGGTCTCTCCTTACCTTTCGGATGAAGGCTCTCCTGATGCTCTTGTTGTCCAACCCAAAGTCAAAGTCTTGATTCTCATGGAAGGGAGGTGGATCTTCCTCGCTGTGGTACACGTCGTCTACAGTGGGCCCCCCCCAAATCAGAACGGTTACGTTGGCACATTCAAAAAAGCGTAAACACAACAACATGTCACCCCGATTGGAGATACTAACCACTGAAGCTGTGGGCCGGTGCGGAGTAGGGGAAGGCGGCGGGGTTCACGTATCCTCCCTGGGGGTTCGGGCCCATCCCGAACGCTCCGGGGACACCGGGGGCGAAGGCAGTCGGCGGCGGGAAAGGCAGACCTCCTGCCCCGGGCATCATCCCGGGCATGTTGGTACCCGGGGAGCTCATGTCAAAAGCCCCCGGGAAGGGTTGATGCCCGGGGAGCGGAGGCTGAGCGGGTCCCGCTTCCAGGAGGGAGTAGTCAGTCTTCTCGGTGGTCATCTCTGCCTTAGACCGGAAGCAGAGACTGATAGGAGCACCTGAATACTGGAATGAGTCTGTGAAGAGAGCGAGAAATGTCACAGGCTGCAAAAAAAAACAAAAAAAAACGCACAACGCTCGAGCCGAACTGACGCGACGTACGTAACGTCAAGAGACGTCACTCGGTGCCACAAGTCTTCCGCTAAAATGTCGTAATCGATGCGCATCGACAGGTTAAATGGAATCAATAGCAAATATGTGTTCACTTCTGTCTGCATCCGAGGCTCACTCGACTTGATTGACCCACAATATGCGGTTAAACGTCGATTTTACGTTCCCTGTTTGACACGAATCGGCCGCGTCTCACCTTCGCAGAGTTTCCGGTGAATGTCGGGAGATTTAGGCCATAAAATGTCACTTTCACTATATTGAAGACCGATAAGCCTCTCAAGAGGGATTTACCACACGGTAAATAGTTATAATCACCGTGGATAACGTCATACAACATTCAAACAAATGCGTGGGGTGTTTAATCAGTATGGACAACGACCAAATCGATAATAGCCATTTTTTCTTTCACACGAAGAAAAAAAAACAAAAAACAGAAGCAAGCAAAAAAAAAAAACGTGTAAAGTTTGGACACCAGCGGGTCGTCAGGTACTACTTACACGGTCTCTACTCGGAGTCAGAACCTCCCGCTGGTCCCGGCGTGTCTGTTGGCAGTAATTTCACAGGTTTTGGGGCTTTGGACGGTAAAGAAAGAAGAAAACTACTAGCTTGAGCTGCAGAACGTGCTGCGTTCACGGACCTCACACGACGGTGGGAAAGATGGGAACATTAACCATTTACCTCCCACTTGGACGCGTTCACTTATTTGGCTTATAAATATTATCATGTAGAGTGCGCGAGTGAGTGAGTTTATTATGTATTTAATACCAGTTTAGCACAAGCATGTCAACTTCATATGTTAAACATTGGCCCGCTTATATTGATAATAAAACACGTGATTACGATACTTTTGGTAATAGCGGAATGCACCGTCTCTTTCTTCATTGTGTCACTTCAATGCGGTGAACTTCAGTAAAACCTAAAGTGAATGGCACCAAGGTTCCTGTAAAATATTACGACAGATCCGGGGGTTCTTGCTCATCCCACATTGTCACGTAAGGAGGAAGGACCCACATTGACCTGCAGGGGGCAGCAGAGTACACTTTCTGTGAGAATAAATAAAGTAAAACACCTCGACCCTGGGGGGGTCTTCAAAAGTCATATGAATGTCAAATATCTGCATTATAATCCAAATCTCGAGTGTCTTATCAGTTTTTCACACAGATATGAAAGTGGGATGTCGTGGATTTAATAAAACAGGGACTTGACCTTAAATCAGCGCAAAAACTGTTCAGGTAGATGTCCTTTTCACAAGATAAGTATATTCCTCTAAAATGCAGATTTACCAGGCATAGGGCTTTTTATGAGGTGTATATCACGTTACAAAGCATCTCATAAAAGAAGCCTTTTCAAACATATTTTAATGATTATCTGCAAAATGCAATTTCATTGATTTTATTTGTGATCTTTTTCAGCCTTGACTTGCAAAGGTTTGCATTGAGGCTGGGATGAAAAAAATGCATTTGCTCCTCAGTTACAAATCAATGTACTTTGACACAGTAAGATGTATATTTATTATGACACGTAAGCTTTCCTTTTGGGTGTGAACAATTATAATTTAGGAGACATAGAGGTTCGTGATGAAGAGGTGAAGAGAGAGATTTCACAAACACCTATATATTGAACCTAAACAGTCAAAACGATTTTATTCCCCATGAACCTCCAAATATGGACATGCAGAACAGTTTAGGAATGTATATAATCAAGCATTTTACAGTGACTTACTGCTACTGACATAATGAATTCTCCTGTTGCTGCTTGGGTTCCTCTTTCTCTTTGGATTTGTTATCAGATTGAATTTCTTGGGAAGGAAATCTGCATAATTTTTATACAATACTGTTTCAAGCTGTTATATACAGTGAGTTGAAAGTGCAAAACACTACACAGATCTGAAAACACTTCCCAATCCAAAAAAACCACTTATTTTTTTTGATCGGTGTTTTCTGACGTTTGTAGTGTTTTGCACTTCCAGCCAACCGTAGTAATAGCACATTTGGTTTAACAACTTTTTTATCATATATATTGCTGTTATCTACAACAGGTTTTTTTAGTATTCATCCAGCTTCTTCTGCATACCTTACACTTTCATATTTTGCACATAGCGTTTTTATTTAAATGTAGTTCCCTTCTCTGTACCTGCTACCCTCTAAAATAAAATTAAAATGAATGAAAACATGTAAAAAGCCCCAGAAACATCTGGAATCTCCTTGCTGTGAGACTAACAATGGGAAATGTAATCCTATCAAATCCTTTATAGCCTACCATTATTATAAATATGCATGCCAAAGAAGCTTTAAATCATGTAAGCATAATCTAATCATAAACTCAATTGTATCTGTATATTCAGATACTGTAAACCAGCAGAATCAAAAGAATGTTCTTACAGAACTTTAATTTCAAACTTTATTATAGTCAAATAGCTTTATGAAGCATAGGAGCTTTCAAGGAAAAACATAGCCCTCTAAAGCAAATGAATTGTGGATAAAAGAAATGTAATGAAAGCAGCGTGTTTTAAAGAATAATAGTCCACATAAATACTAATACACCCTTCTTGTGACAAGTGTCCATCAACTTTAAAGGGTGTGAGAAACGTAGATATTACAGAGGACACAGACAAATAAAAATACAAAAGCTGAAGGTAAATTTTCATTTATTTCCTAAATAAAAGATATGCATTCTTTTTTTTGCATCATGCATGACAAGATAAAATAGGTGCTGCTCTTGCATTAGAAAACATTTTTATGTCTAAAGACATAAAATGTGATCAATTTAAATAGTTAACAGTCATCACTGTACTCATCAAACTGGTCAAGTATAAAAAGTGACATCATAGAGTTACAAATCTAATAGAGACAAGAAGAAGAAAGGCACAGGAAACATAAAGGGATTTGGACTTGATGCTACTTTCCACTCATTGTTTGTTCTTTCTATGGAGTTGCAGTGTTTTGTTCAGCCACATTGGATCCCCATCATCTGTTTTTGATTGAGAGGAAATGCAGCAGCACATGAGGGCACGTTCAATTGTAAGATTTCTTTTTTTCTCTTTACAAACACAAGAAAACAAATAAAGGGTTTATTGCTGTAAGGCTTAATAAATACATAAATAGCATAATTTAAAAGGCACATTACTAGACATTTTATCAAAATGAAAGATTCACATTCAACGGCGTCACCTCCCTTTTGCTTGAGGTGTAATTTTAAGGGAAGAAACACGAGTGCTTTTAACCAACTTTAGCATTTTGTTACATACTATCCAAAAATAAAATTTGAAAAAGAAACTACTTAAAAGGTTTAGATTCTATCTCACTCCAAACTGTTATTTAAAAAAAAAAGAAAAAGAAACGATAAATGTTTTTAATAAAACTTCTCTAAGGACGACTGCATAGCTTTATCTAACAATATAGTGGTCCGAAATGATAGAATATGCTGAAAACTGCATGATGGAGCATGCCGTCCTCATACATGGAAGTGTTTGGGTTAGTTTTCAAAGCAGGGTGGAAGAAACCTGATTATAAGACATGAACGCACGTGGGATTTTTTTTTTGTATACAATTTGACGTCAGTATAAATATAAACTTCAGCAACAGTTGACATGAGGTCCAGTGGGTCAACTTCGGTTAACATTAAATATTATACTGCTGAATAAATATTATATATTATATATATATATCCCCAATAGTGACAAAATACTGATCTCACATAAATATAGAATAATTCCCCATTTGTCTCTACATTTTATTCAGGCTCTCTGGTAGAAGGTCTAAGTTAAAACATGAGAGAGGCAATCCTCGTTTCACCCACCGCTGTCTACTCCTCGTGACGTCACTTCTCCATGGAAGGAGGTCACCTCCCCTTCTTTCTTCTCCACGGTAACCTTCATAGTTTGTTTTGGTTTTTGTTTCTGCTCTACTGCATGCGATCTGTCTGCAGCTGCTGAGGCTGGTACTGGCTGTAAGCCGCGGCAGCCGCCGCCGCCCCCGGGGTGGCGGCGGCGGCCAGCGGCTGCTGCATCGCGTACCCGTACCCGGCCGCGGTCATGTAGCTGGTGGGCGCCGGCGAGGCCGCGTACGGATACTGCTCGTAAGCAGCCGCGGCGGCGGCGGCGGTGGCGGCCGCCGCGGAGTACTGGGCGTACGCGGCACCGGTATAGTCAAGGTACGGGGACGTGGCGGCGGCCGCGGCCGTCGCCGTGGCGGCGGAAGATTGGACGTGAGGGATCATCACACTGGGCTGGACAAAGGCTTGAGGGTAGACGTAGTGAGCAGGGATCCTGCGGGAAATGTAAAAAAATCATACGTATTCAGAGCAAAGCCGCGGCTGGTGATCCCATCAGGGCTGAAACTAACAGTCTGGAAAACAAGAAAAACCAACAGGTGCCAAATATGTCAATCCAGTCCTCAGAACACAGCAAATCCATTCATTAAGAACTGAAAAACAACAAAAAAAACCAAAACCCTACCTAGAAATGAAAAGTTAAAAAGCAGCAAAACCACAAAGAAACACAAGCGCAGCTTTTAATATATAAGAAACATAAAAAAACAAAATAACAGCACCAGGATCTGAAACACACTGAGGCATTAAAAAAAAAAGGAGACACAGCCAAGCTCGGCACCCAGTGTTTCACGGAAAACCATATTTGACAAAATGCGAGCTTTATCGCAAAAAAAAGAAAAGAAAACAACAACAACAACAACAACCCACCGCAACTTCTCAATACAAGAGAAAGACATCATTGTGTCCACATACTGCCACTCCAACACCACACATACGGGCATGCCCACGCATGTTAGCAGGTTTGTAAACACAAACAAAATGTGGCAAGAAGAAGAAGGCCGTGTCTTTTAAAGAGCTGCAAATAGTGCAATAAATCCCAACGCTGTGGATTTAACCAGTCGTATTGGGCCCTATGAAGCCCCGGTGTGTGTCGTTATATGAATGGAAAGAATGCGCAGGAGATAAGAGCAGCCATTGGGATCTAAATGCATTTATACGAGCTTTTGTATCTGGGTAAAAAAAAAAAAAAAATTCGATCCCGATTTAAACTTGGTGTTGAAATCCCTGGCAGTAAATATATATATATATATATATATACGGGGGGAGCAGGTGTGACATGTATCCGTCCTCCTTCCCCCTCTTCCAGGCACACAGACATCCACACGCCAACTTGACTGACAAGGGAGGCTGGGAGCTATTTTTTGCTCCCCTTGTCTCCAAAGGACGAGCTGATTTGTCTCCTTCAGGAACACATGGCAGAGCTGTTAACGGGCTGAACCGCCGGTTTTTCGTTTTGACGCAAAGAGAACTCAAAAAAGGGACGAGCGTCTAAATGTGCAACAAGTTGCAAAACTTTTTTTGTATGTTGGTTTTAATACAACCAATCGACTAGATTTCTTTATGACGACAATCTACAAACACGCACGATCAACATGATCACGGGAACTATACTTTGCTGTCAAAAAAACCTTCAAATGACATAAAGTGCACAGTTGACTTTGTTGAAGGAGACGGGATGAACGTTTTTTTTTTTTTTTTTTTTGCCGAGAGCTAAATAAAGGTACTTTGTGAACCACCAGGACACATGGGTAATCCCCGGCGCATAACCCAGAGGCTGCGTGGCCGCGTGGCTCTGCCCACCTGTCGTCCACAGCCTGCGCCATTCATTATTAACGGCGCTGCCGTTTTCCGTCTGAATTTGAGAGGCCGTGCGGATCAGTGTGGCCAACAGCTGCTGCCCGACACACCAGAACATCTCCCGTTTCCAAACCAGTTAACACAGAGGCTGCGTCACCCTTTTTTTTCTTCATTTGAATGACTCCAAAGCCAATTCATAAACCATACAGTTGTCTAAAAAAAATCTATTTCTATTGATTTAACACTATATTAGACATTTAAACCACACCGACGTGGGCTTTTTCTTGGTTTTTCAGCATTTTTTTTTTTGGTATTTTCACACTGCGTCTTCACTGCACAAACCCATGAATTCTTAATTAGCTCAATATCGTGTACCTGTGGATGTAAGCTTCAAGTGAAAGCAATAGGTTAATGAAAACACAGCATCATGGGTAAGGGGGGGGGGGGGTAATATCAGGGGAAAAAAAGAAAAAAAACAATTCCCACATGCAAGCCAGTGTTTTGTTTTGTTTTGTTGTAGGGGATGGATTTTGAGATGAACACACTGTGAGTGCTCATCAGCCCCCCTTTGACAACAAAACGCAATCAACTCAATGTTAACTTGAAACTAGGGGGGGGGATAAAAATGGAACCACAGGCTAAAGCACAATCATTAAAAAAAAGGAAAAGAAATCAACACCCCATTGCAGAGTTATATCTCCCTATCAAAACCCATAGAACTCTGCATTAAAAAAGAAAGACACTCCTGAACGGCCCGACCCCACTGCAAGTAGAAATAAGCACACAAGTTAAGCTGAACACCACATCATACTGAAAACAAGGCACACACACCAATCTATGTACTATGAAAAACTGGAAAAAAAAAGACAGAAGACTTCCATGCATCTAGTCACCATTTCAGCTCGTTTGTGTATGTCAGAGTATACAGGTAACTTTAGCGCTCTGCCCAATGCAGACTCAGCTATTCCTCAAATCATCATGTCCCTTCATCAGCTATTTTAACCGTAACCGACCCTGTCAGATCAGAAGAGAGATAGACAACATCATCAATTCAAATCCTGGAACAAAAAAACAAAAAAACAAAAACAAAAAAGAAGCGCTCAACCCAGAGCAGAGGAGCACACATGAAAAACACTCACATGTCCTCATTCAGGAATGAAATAGGAGGAGGCAATGATACATACATGTTGAAAAAACAATTGCAACAACATTTACATACAGTTATCAAAAAGACATGGGCAGTTTCCTTTTTTTCCAATTAATGCAGACAGATATTGAAAGTTGTGCGTGGAGGGAATTGTGCCGCGTCACATACCCGTAAGGTCTTTGGATGAACGCCGGGTGGATCTGAGGGACGCCAAACGCAAACCCTGGAATTAAAAAAAGAAAAGAAGAAGAGACCAGAATTGAGAAGGTACAGTTAGGTTGGCTGGTTTCCTCCACTCTCTCCTCAGCTGATGATCTGCCCTCTCACCTGGCTGGATGACCCTTGGCTTTGCACCCAGATAGGCCAGGTTCACGTTGGCCTTCCTGCCATCTATTATGGGGTTGGGGTCCTTGCAGGCCCGGTCGGCCGAGGCCCGGTCGGCCATGGTGACCTGGAGGGGGCAAACCCATCTTCATCTCACTTTAATGAACCTATCGGATGTCTGGCAAACGCGTTCACGTTGATGCAAAACCCGAGTCGGATCCTATTCCAGTGGATTTAATTAGTCAGTCTTTGAGATGAAGGTTCTTGTTTCCTGTGTTTGAATGGCGCTCTATAAATACATATAAAACTTCTTAGTAAGTTAATCTAACAGTCTCTGGGAAATGTTCTTGTTTATATTTGTAACCTAGAACAAGAAAAATACCCCCCCCCCCTTTTTTTTTTTACAGCTTATATAAAACAGTCCATCCACGTGTGCTGTCGGCCCAATACTCGAGTGATTCAACTTACAAATCCATAGCCCCTGGACTTCCCGGTCTGCCGGTCAGTGATCACCACAGCCTCCTCGATGTCTCCGAACACCTCGAAGTACTTCCTCAGGCTGGAGTCCGTGGTGTGGTAGGGGAGACCCCCCACGAAGATCTTGGTGAAGGTGGTGTCTTTCTGTGACGAGTGCATCATTGGGAAGGAAAAGTGCTCCAAGTGCCTTTTCTTTATTTATTTGTTGTTGTTTTTTGCCTCCGTGGAGTTTGAAGGCGAAGATAATAAAATAAATAGAGCGTTTCTGAGTCGGACGGTGTGCAGCGACCCTGCTGGAGTGACTGAGCCTGGAGGAGGAGGAGGAGGAGGAGGACACCTGTTAGTTTGTTGTGAAGGCTCGCCAGTTGTCAGTGTGTGTGTGTGTGTGTGTGTGTGTGTGTGTGTGTGTGTGTGTGTGTGTGTGTGTGTGTGTGTGTGTGTGTGTGACACAGATACTTTAAACTCCACCTCCAGATCCAGATCCAGATCCAGGCCGGCGATCACACTAAAATATCATGAGGACAAAGTGTGCATGAGCTGGAGAAAAAAAGAAAACACACACACACACACACACACACACACACGCACACACACACACACACACACCGCAGTTTTCCTGGTCAATCACTCCTGGACGTGACGGGTTGTCATTAGACAAGACACGTGGTTCTAGAGTTATTATTCAGCTCTATGATTGGACGCTTCTGCGTGTCACGTGACAAATCCTAACTATTTACTAACTTTTATAAGGAACAAGTATGTACACTTGTCATTAACATATATGGCCGAGTTATGAAGTTCACTGGCTCTTAAAAAAAAATACATTTATATTTCCAGGCCCTTTGTAAGGTAAACAACCCACAACCATGTTAATCAATCAGACCAGAGGTCTGCAACCTTCTTGATCATTAGTCGTTTTTGTCACTTTCGACCAAACCAAATTTAATTGGAGCATTTAAAACGAGACTAACTTCACTCTTAAAGTTTCATCTATAGTCGATATATGAACATAAACTGTCTTGTGTTGCAAGAAGTCTGAATTAGAATTCAGGATGGTTAACATGGCATTACATTCTCAGCTGTTTTTGTACCCGATATTTTGGAGATTTCAACATATTTTTAAGACAATTTCGAAATTTGTTTTCATTTCGAAATCCTAGTCATGTTAGGGTTCTTCAAACTGTTCTTTTCCCCCACTTCCTTATGGTTTTAGGTATTTTCTCCCCATTCCCGCTATTTAACCTGTGCCTTTTTTTTAGCCAAGTGAGAAAAATCCTTTTGAAAATGGCTTTCTGTGAATAATTAAAATTAAAAAATTAGATAAAATGTATATTCAGGCATCATTCTTGTGAAAGGTTCATGGAGCCACTACAGAAGGGTCAATGAAGGAGAGGGAGAGCATCCAGGAAGGAAAGAAATGCTATAAACGTGTAAAGATAGAAGATGAAAATGTCTGGACATATATTTAAAATCTGGTTCATATATGTGGGACAATGGGGGGAAATGAGAGTTGTGCGCCTGGAAAACTTTCTAAACGTCTATAGATCAACTTCAATAAACCAAAGAAAGAGTCAACACACGTGCTGATTGTAAATGTTCTATTCTGGAACATTTTGTACCAATTAAAACAGGTCAAGATACATTATAAATACAATTCTGTACATTATAATAGTGTAAATACTATGTTCAAATACATTTCTATTTACAACTCCTTATTAGGGAGAGCAGCTTTGTTCTCTTCTTTAAAGTAAGGTCTTGGGTTTTCTTTCATTTACTCAAAATTACAGCTTGAACTTTTTTTTTTTTTGTACTTTTTCAGCTCCACAGTTCAACCACTTCCATAAAAATATAAGATTATCAGACAACTGCTGTGCGTCCTCGAACACATTTTGCACCATTTGCCTCCAAACCTGATACTGTTTGATCACTCATTCATCCAATACTCCGTGTAGAAAACGTCGTCGCCGAGTACCTTTTAACATGTAGTTGTTCAGTTCGACAGTCTGTTCTAAAGGTATCATGAAATACATAGAGGTTTGAGGAACTCAGTGAACTTGTCATCGAGTAGTCTTGGGGGGGGGGGGGGGGGGGGTGTTTATGTGCCTTTCTTTACACGAACACGGCAGTAAGGCATATCCCGCACGCCGCTGCTCCGGTCGGCAGATCTGAGTGACGACGCGCGGCTCCTAGGTCAACAATATTTCATCAGTCCAATGTGGAAGACGGTCAGCGAACTCTCCGCGAATCCTTTCCAGTGCAAGCGTTCAAATGAGCAACAGTCTGGTGCTGGATAGGGATCCTTTTCCTCCACAGTGTTACAGTACATCAACAGGATAAATTCGGGAACTGCAAACACGAAACGCAACTCAGGTTTTGCAGATGTGTCCTACGTTCAGGGCGTGTGGAATTACTCCTAGAGATATGGCACTAAGCTTTACTTGGACTTGTGGCGATATACCCGCCATGTACGTTGCATTATAAAAAAATAACATGACTCCTAACAGCAGATATGGAACCGTAGTTCTTTGGTTAGCCCTGACGTATCGTATTGACGTAAATATCAATGTTTGTTACCAGTAGTACATTCTTAATCTTCATACCCCTGATGGCTCCATTGTGAGTCTTAGCGGAGGGAGGGGGGGTGCGCGTTGTCTTACAAAAATATTACTCATGATGTTCAGAACAAATGTGAGAAAGTGAATGTGGGTAACACTCCATCAGGACGCCAAGTTAAAAGTTTAGTTCTCTATGAAAAAATATCACCTTATAGAAAACTTGGATATGTGCATAGTGATTTCTTTTTCTTTCAGTGAACAGTATTCAAGGTATACCTTCATTAAATGCACAGGTAATACATGCTTCAGGAAAGCACACTTCTACAGAATACATGAGCGCGGCCCTGACTGGTCCGGGCGATCGGAGGAGGAGAGCCGAGGCCGGAGTCAAACCCCAGGTCATCTGAAAGCCTCCACAGGGTCCCCCGATGATCCTCGCGACACGGGTCCCCGTTCTTTGGGTCCTATCTGATCAGAGTCTGGGACTCTGTGTCCATGCAGGGCGGTCCTCTGGTGAGGCGAGACGGCTTCACAAACACACCGTGGCTTGGCGGACAGCGGAAGTACACTCGGCCCTGGACAGTCCCATTGTGCTTGCCTGAGAGAGAAGCCAGCAGAGTTTATACACGTTTATATTTATCACTCTCACATCCGGTTTAACTCAATCTGGCCTGTTTGTTGCCATTTGTACACCATATATCACTGGTTTTTAACTACCTATACTAGTACTGCTGCAACTCTTTTCAATCACATTATTATGAACTATTTTGTAGCTTGTTTAGATATTTATATATGTTTACATATTTTAATTCCTTAGTTTTATAAGTTCTGCACCTTTTACCTTGAGCTGTTAGGTTGTGTTCCCCCCTGGGGAGGAATAAAGCTCTCTACTCTACTCTACTCTACTCTACTCTACTCTACTCTACTCTACTCTACTCTACTCTACATACTGAATTTAATAGTTTTGAGTTTTTCCATCTGTAAAAACGTGTGCACTGATTTCCTGCTAATCACATGGCTTCGCCATTGCATTCTTTTTCAAATATGAGAAAATGTGACAACCACATTGTGTGTGGATTAAACATGGACGTTCATACTGATTGATGGCCACTTGGGGGCACTAGACATCACTTCACTATAGATTTCCATTAAAAAATGATGTGGTAAATAGGTAAGACGACCACTTTAACATTGAGACATAAATAAACAATACAATTTTAAACCAAATTCATTTAAAACCTTTGAGAAATATACTTTTGGGGCTTGTATGCGTTATATTCTACATCAGCATCTGTCTGGACACAATGAAAAATAGCTCACCCACTGCCATGTCCAGCTTCACTCCAATCCAGATGCCCTTGGCGAACTCCACGCCTCCGACGTAGTGAACGGTTCCTCTCCTCTTCCCCACCCACACCTGCTCCCCGGGCGCCATCCAGTCGGGCAGCTGGGCGACGGGCGTGCTCTCGTCGCCGCTGGAGTCGCCGGAGGGCTCGGTGCTGCTGGGGTTGGGACTGGGGCAGGGGCTCCCGTGTGGCAGGTCGCCCTGGGCCGGCTCCTGGACGAGAGGCTCTCCTCCTGCTCGCGGGGCCTGGATGGGGGACGGCGTGACCGACCGTGGCGACGCCGGATATGAGACCGATGCAGAGGGAAGCGTGGCGGCGGGAGACGGGGGGGCTGCTGTGTCAGGGCGGGACACGTGGTTTGGACATGTGCGTGTGTCAGGTGTCGGTGTCTCATGGGAGAGGAGCTGATTGTCATTGTCACACGTCTTCACGCGCTCTGCTTTCTTCTGCTGATTGCCGGGAGTCTCCGGCTGCCACGCCTCGGTGAAATGTGATGAATCGCCCTCCAAGATGCTGTCGTCGGCCCCTTTAAAGTCGGTGAACTCCTGGCTGGCACTGAGGCCACGGCTGAACGGCGGAGGAGAAGCCCGCTGCTTCTCGGTGCAACTCGAGGAGGCCGAGTGGTGGAAGAGGTCCTGGGCCCCGCCGCTCGAGAGAGGTGGCTGGTGCGCGTCGCTCCCTGCAGGAACGCCTTTGGTTTGGGCGCAGCCTCGCGCGGCGGGACAGCCGAGGGGGTCGGGGGGATCCCTGGCGGCGCAGCTGAGGTGGTCCGAGCTCTCGCTGGCACTGAGAGGCACGTCGGACAGCGTGGCGCTGGAGGCGCTGTGTGAGAAGTAGCCGCTGGTGCAGCTGCTGGCCGTGGGGCTTCGGGGCGCTTCTCTCTCGCCACCTCCGCTCCCACAGCGGCTCCCTTCCTTCAGGTCAGGTCCCAGCCCCTCTTGGCTCTCCAGAGTGGCGTTGTAGATCTCAAAGTTTGCAAAGTCCTCCGGGACGTAAGCCGGGAAGCCGCTTTGGTCTTGAGAGTCCCGGTTTAGATTGAGAGTCAGGTCTGCCGCCGTCTCCTCGTCATCAGAGTCCTGCTGATCAAAACAAGGGCAAGCCAGACGAAAGACACATCCAGAGGGACACAATGTCAGATTTCAGCATATATATATATATGAAAGATCTATATATATACATACACAGGTTTTTTTTTAAGACAGTGAATATGATGTGAAATGTGATGATGAAACATGATCACAGTGTATGAATATTGAATGGAGTTTGCTTTAATCTGCCAAACACAAAAGCTACAATCAAAAAAAAAAAAAAAAATGCTATAATTGTGGGAGAAATTGCTTACGCTTCCTAGAATGACTCATATACACTGGCAGCAGTAGACACTACCTGAGAAGGAGCTCGAGCTCCCAAAGTCAATCTCTGTTTAGCATTTGTCACACCACAGAAGATTATGTCATTATCTACCCAGACAAATAGTCCACAAGCACAGCGTTTCCCAGAAAAGCTGGCACCTCTAAGTTTTACAACGGAATTGAACCTATATTCAGTAATACATGCAACAAGACCACGGTATGACAAGAATATTCAATAAAAAGCCAAAAACAATAAGAACAATACAAACTTTTGGCAAAATTTGAGCAATCTCTAAAAACTGCCTAATTCAAGACTCTATATATAGTAATATATACTTTCCTCAGCCAACACAAGACAATGCTTCCCACTTTTTCCTTCTCTGACCCCCTTTGTCTAGGAAAAATGTATCTCTCAAAGCAAAGACTCAAATCTCAAAATGTCATCTTGCAAACTTTAAAGGAAAGCGTGTCAAGGCGAGTACCTGCGGGTGTGACAGTTGCAGCGGCGCCACTTCAGTGTGTGTTCAGTGAGTATGTGTGACGCTCTTACAACCACCCTGTTGCAGTGCGGTGTGGAGCACTTACAGCAGAGCAAGGCAGTGTGTGGCTGAGCTGGCTGCTGGGAGGGGTGGAGGTGGAGGTGGGGGTGGAGGTGGAGGTGGAGGGCGTGCGGTGGCCCTCACTGCCTGCCCTGGGCCGCTGCCAGGGGCAGGGAGAGGGGAGCAGTGCAGGGCCGTCCACACATGAGTGCATGCTCTGCAGATGGGTCAGAACAACAGCACACACACACACACTTCACACTCAAACATGTACACATGCATGGAGCTGGACAGACCAATTACACAAGTTAGTACCATGCAGTTTGACGTTTCACAAAAAAAAACAACAACACTGCTTGAAGTGTCCTAAGTTTTTTTCTCATCTCTGGAGTAATTTTCTTGTTTTTTTTTGTGTTACTAATATGACCGGAGTACAAATGACGTCTTTTAGTCCACTTCAAGCAAACAAATATGCATGGTTAGTTCAAAATGATACAAGCAGCCACAAACTGTCTGGAAAAATAAAAAATTCAATCGTCACAAACAAATTCAGACAGAAAACACGAAGCCAGCGGAGCCAGGTTGCGTTAGGTGGCGTGGCTCTCCCTGTTGGAAGTCATGCTCCTGTGAGTCATGCGCTTTCTGCTCAATAGGCACACAAATAGGGGTGGGTGACATCATGATGCCGTTTTCAGACCATTTGTGATCGTGTCGGTCTCAATGTGTTCGACATGTTTTAGAAAACTGACATGATAAATGGCAACGTGGGAAAAAAACCAAACAAAAAACTGTATTTGAGAGAAAGCGAGTTTAACTGGGGTCTCCTTACCTCTTGCCCCAGGAGCGGCCGGGCCTCCAGAACTCTCTTTGCTTTGTTTTCCTCTTTGACAGGAAGCAGAGACTTGAGGAATTTAGGTGGCTGAGGCGAGAGAACTTTAAAGGGGCTGGAGCCAAAAAAGGTGGGACTCTCAGGAACCAGGCCTGTATCGAAAGATTTAACATGCATATCAAATAAGAGACTCTCTGAAATCGAAAGCGGGAGATAGAATACCCTACACATGGACTGTGTCTGCTGTTTACCTGCAGTATCCTTGTTTTTGACAGGTGTGGTACACAGGGAACCATCTTGGGGATTGCAGTTGGTGTTAACCTGATCACAGTGGTTCTAGAGAAAGACCACACAGCTTCAATTCATTTCATGAGCTTAATATAAAAGCCAAGATGTCTTCTAGTAGGAAGATGAAAGCTTTCTTTAATGACGTAAAGTTCAAACTTATGGTATAAATTGTTTACCTTGCAGTCTTCGTCGTCACATCCTGTCAGGTCTGTTTTACTGCATGAGGACTGGAGAGTGACAGACAACATGTTACTATATTAGATGATATCATTTCATAGTAAAACATTTTTTTCTTCCATATGTTTGTCAGGCGATGCAGCGTGTTATTTACTTGTTGTACATTTGGTGTGCTGATACTCCTTCGTAAGTGTCTTCCTCTGGCAGCGAGTGTCTCCTTCACTGTTACGGCCTGCACAATATGAAAAGGAGGACGTGTTAGCGTCCAGAGTTGCTTCATGGATGGGAGATTTATCCGCTGCACAGAGCCAGAGTTCGCAGCGATGCTGTGTTTGAGAAAGTGAAAGTGTGCGCTACCTGTCGGAGCCGCTCTAAACTCAGGATGTTTTCCACTTCGAGGACGCCTCGTGTGTATTTTTCAATATACGTCTCTCCGTCCTGAGTCTCCTCACTGTCTCCACGAGCAGCCATGAGGGCCAAAGTCTCTCTTTCCTCTGGCTCCTCTGAGGCCTGGAAAGGTTTTTTTTTTTTTTTTTAATTTCAAAATAAATATAAAATCCAACATTCTTTCTATAAAAGTGTTTGTGATGAGGTTGTGTGGAGTTGTACCTTTGGTATGTTGGAAACGATCTCATACGACACGCCACAAGAGTAAAGCGTATTCTTCAGAGACATCCTTCTCTTCAGACTCTGAGTGAAGCTCTGCAGGAGACAAGCGTGGTCCACGTCGATCAACACAACACAGACCGCACAACACACTTTGCTTTGGTTTTTGGACTGAGCGTCAATCAACGCCGGATGTTTAAAAGTTCACCTGCTTGTTGTAGATGTTGACGGCTATCCTCTTGCGCAGCACCAGCTCCATGGAGGCGGGATGACTGAGCTGCACTGTGGCTTTAATGATCATGTAGATACGTTCGTTGGGCGAAGTGACACGGTTCAGGTGCACTGAATCGTGAATGGATGAATCCCAGGAGCACACGGCAGACACCTGGCGAATGAAACGGCTGGATTTATTCATGTATTCATGTAGTTTTGCGATCACATGGTCAAAAGTACCTGTGCGAGCAAACAGGTGGAGACTTGGATTACTGTGATGCAAGTCGGCTGAGGTTCAGGCTTATTACCATTGTGTGACACACAGTAAAGGGTGTCGTGATTACTGCATGGTTAGAGTTGGAAATCAACATCAACGAAAGAGAAATGAAGATGACTTTTCCTTCAAAACATGTGCTCCTACGCACTCTGCAAGCCAAGCAATTACATGATGAAATAACTTAATTATACACATAATTATAAGAAAAAGAAGCTTCCAGATGATCCTTTGTGTGGCTTCGGAAGAGAGAGAAATAAAATCTTCGAGAAGCAATTAAAGCATTAAAGTGGACATACTTCAGCCTTTGTTTGTTTGAAACAAAAGGCAATGTTGATAAAACACAACTAAGAATGAAGTTATATGACAAAGGAGGCATGTATAAAATGCAGCTGCCAAGGCCAGATTACCTCAAAGTCAAGTTCACACATTATTGCAAGAATTTCTGTTACGTGCCCACAGGAACAGAAACGCAGGAAACCTGGTCTTCCTGTGGATATTTTTTTTTCAAGTTGTCCTTTTGACCTACGGAGGGCAGTAAAGTCCAAGTTGTCGCTCACCTCCTCATCGCTGTGCCTGATGACGGGCAGGTAGAAGAACTGGCTGCCGTGCTCTTTGGGCAAGATGGAGTTAACGCCCGCAGCGTGTGGGCCGGTCAGCTGCTCGTTCACTGTCAGATTATCCGCTGGTGGCATTAAAAAAAAAAAAACACGGTTAGCATTTCTAAAGCTGGAGCAGAACCTGTGAAATGAAGTATGAGCCTGTCTCACCGTTTAAATCCAAGAAGAGCACAGGAGTGTGAGCTTCCATCCCCGCAGGAGGTATCCTGCAAACGGTTTAATATGGAGTTAACAGTGAAAGGATCAAAGGGCCATAAAGGAAGTCAACATGCTGCCTTTGCGGGAGACGTTATTATTTTCTGATGGCTTTTTTTTACCAGTCTGCAGGAGCTCCAGGAATCCCACTACCAGGTGCAGGTACCAGCACTGCATTCCGCTCTTCGGTTAAGCCCACCCATTGTTCAACCAGCCGGGCTTCACGCTCAATGTCCTCCTCTGACTTTTCTGGGTAAAAACAGAAGGCAAGGGAGAGGTTTAACACGCTGAAGAAAAACAAGAGCGTGAAGAGATTGGACAGGGTAAACTGTAGGACTCACCATGTTTATTGATGATCTTCTTGATTTGTTCGTCGAGATACTCCCGACGTTTTATCAGGGCGTCCGACCACCGCTCTCGGACACAGTTCAGATCCTCTTCCTGTAACCACACAGGCACCAGAGTCAACGCCGCCGGGCTTGGTGAAGGCGAAACACTGCCAAAGTCGGCCAGTGTATGGTGGGAGTGCACGGCGCTGATTGGTTTGACTGAGTAACATTAAAAACTAGCCCTGATATTTTTTTTACCCCAAGTACCCAATGTTAAAAAGTCTTAAAAAAAAAAAAAACATTCACTCTCACACATCACCTTAGACCCCATTGCCAATCAAACATAATCCAAGCATACATAAATCCCCATCTTCCCATGCAGCCAGAGCATCCCAGAGTCCTACCTGAATGCATGGCAGGTCACTGAGAGCAGATTCCCCTCTTTTCATCCACAATACTCAACAACCAAGCCAGCCGTATTATGCTTTTGCCATCAGTACGCTTTCACCATGCCGACATCATGCAGCCATGCAATGCCCGTGTCATTAAGTAAAGGTTTATTACTCCTGCGGCTCTTCAGCAAGTGACAAGCAAACAGTAGCATTAGTGTGTGGATCCTGATGGGGAAGGCAGGAGAGAGCGAGACAAGGCCCTGGCACACATGCCGGCTGGGAGCTCAGCCACGGGTGGAGCTGTGTTTTTGCGTCAGCGGGCTGCCAAGGACCGTTTGGTGCGATTGATAATTACAGCGTCAGAAATCATCCACACAGGCAGCTGCTGTTTAATAAAGCAGATCTTTAGTCGGGAGGCAGAGACGCAGCCCCTCCGCCTCCCGCCTCACATGCCCTCGGCAACAGGCCGAGTCGCAAACACGTGACAGGTGGTTTCCTTCGCGATGCAGTGCGAACTACAGGGGGAGCAGCAGCAAGAGGAGACTTGGAGGGTACCTGATAACTATCCATATCGTCTTCCACCTCTCTCTGGCAGGAGAGAAGACACTCAGTGAACCTTTAGAATATAGTGTCTTTGAAATAGTAACACTTCCAAGTACGAATGAGGATTTTTATTTTTCTTTTGTTACATTTTGTGATGGTTTAAAATGCCTGCATCCCAGAACAGCACACAACAGTCTATTTAACAATTAGTTTTTATACGTGTTGGCCTCCTTTTGCACTCCCTGGTGGAGATCCACATGGACACCGTTATGGAATGAAACCCGAGAAAAGCTAAACAGATCTGGCTGCATCAGCAGGATCTTATACTTCCCAAAAACATATCTCCATTTCAATACAAAAAAAACCCCATCATCGTTCAGATGTCAAAATAATATGTTTGACACATTTCCTGTAGGTTAATATGAACGTCGACGTGTGTGTTTTACAGACCTGGTAGCTGTCGAGTGGTCTCTGCAGCTTGATGGAGCGCACCGACACGCAGCCGATGGAGAGCGACAGCACCGCCTCCACCAGCAGAGGCAGAGTGCCGGAGTTCTGCACCGGCTTCACACACACCTGCAGCCTCCTGGAGTGACCCTGCTCCGACAATTCACATGATCAACTACTGCGGTTCTGTAGTCGGGCAATCAGTCTGAGCCTCAGGGAAATGTCTTCAGGGATTTTTCGTTTTTGTTTTTTTTTTTCCTCTGACCTGTCGGAGTTGGAAGACTCCTCCTGTGCTGATGTCTTTTCCAGGATGCAGCTCGACAGATGAGTACTCTCCCTGTTCGTTCAGCTCCTGGATGGAGGTCCAAAGCTCAATCCTGCGAGACACCTCACTCCACCTTTAACCACATTCAGTAAGGTGTGAAATATGAACGTGATACCATATGCATAAGTACAAAAACATGAAGAAGGAATTCACTCGACCTGTCCCTCAGCGTCTGAGTTTTGGCTTCCAGGGCATCCAACTCCCAGAGTGAACGTCCGTTTCCTGCACAACGGTGACCCCACACTTCAATGGCCAACGCCCCATCAGAGATAAACTCTAAAAACTCATCTGTTACGTGAACAACGTAGTCCTGGAGAAACAAAATAAGGTTTGAAGGAGAGAAAAGAGGTTATTGACACAATGGACAATAAGTACAAAAAGTGGGTGCAGCTTTATGCAAAGACAATCAGCAGATCTTTTTTTTTTTTTTTTTTTCTTTTCTTACCTTGCAGTGATCAAACTGGACAGTAAAGTGGGAATCTGGGCTTCTTGGGGAAGGTCTGTCTGGGCTGACCATAGGAGGAGCCACAGTGGGCTCGCCATACTCCCAGAAGGTGTATTGGCAGAAAACGAAGTTGGACAGGTTGAGCGGCAGCCCCGTGGCCTCCCTGATCCTCACCTGCGGCGAGACAAGCCGTACGCTGATTACTTCGAAATAAAACACCCAATTCGTCTTTGATCAGTAAAACCTGCGATCGCGGTCGGGTACCCTGCACGTGAGCCTTTTGGCCATGTGGACGATCTCCCCGTTGGTGTCCATGACCTCGTAACAGCTGCTCTCACTGGAGTTCTCCGACGAGTCGTCTCCGCCGGACAGGCGCTCGGGTACAGCGCCACTAACTCGCATCAGCTCAATGTGCAACCTGCCCGCCACCTGGACACATAACCACAACAACCATCTTACCACTGTAATGTAAAAAAGTATTTATGACGCTGAAACAGTAAATAATTTATCTCCGCTGTAAACCTGTGGTATGATAGCATTATTACCTCTCCCTGCTGGCTGATGATGGGGACGGCATATTGCAGTTTGACATCATGGAAAAGGCACTCGAGAAAAATGTTGGCCACTCCTATCAGGTTGTGGTTCTCTTGTGCCTCATAGAATGGATCGCAGTGTTTACTGTTCGCTTTGTTGTACTGGGGGAAAACAAACAAACAAAGAAAACAAAGAAGAAGGTAAATAATACAATATGTTTTGCGACGCATAGTTTTCCTGTTTGAGGAACTGTTTCCCCCACCATTTCCTCTGTGCCTTCTTTCCAGTCTCTGTAGTGGTCTCTCATGTCCACAAGCTTGTTTTCCAGCTTCTCGATGGTCCACACCTGAGTTCCCTTCCCTTTCCGCCGCACCTGAATGGCTGGTTCGCTGACGATCACTCCACGCTGGACGAATGGAGGTTAAACACAACAGCGGTTGAGTTCGGTGGATTATGACATCGCCCCGTGGAGTCGGCGAGGGTTTTGCGAGTCTGACCTTGCGGTTGGCGCTGAGGTTGGCTGCGGGAATCTGAAGGGTGACCTGATAATCTGTGAGCTTGTTCATCTCTTCTGCCAAGAAGTTGGCTTCGCGCACCAAAGTGTTGGCTTTGACGACCTGCTCTCTGAGCCGGGAAAGACTCTGACGAAAAAGCTCATCCCTGTCACACAGACACAGACACACAGCATTCAATAAAGAACATTTGCAGACCACGCACAAATATCTCAGAAATGCCGTAAACGATACAAAGAATTTAGAAAACGGCACACAAAATGATTTTCTGAAGAACGGCATGATTTTTTATTTTTTTTTGGCTTTGTAATTTTCATTCTATTAAAGAAACCATCAGCGGAAGGGTTCCAAATACTCCTGGTTGCCAGTAAGAGAGTTATTATGAGGGGATTGGATTCAAAGTCTGTGCAAGGAAAGCGTAAAGTTTCTGCATCACCTGGCGGAATTTGCTCACCGGACAAACAAAACGTGGACGCTAATCTTGTTGTGATGTCACAAAGTATTTACACAACTAAACCACTCACTATTACATTGAAATTAACGTTGGAGCATCTTGACAGGAAGTAGCCTGACACCCGCCACGGTTTCTGATCCAACCTCCGCTTCCTGTCACAGTTGGGCTCCACTCACCGCTCCTCCGTCCACAGTCGCAGTTTGCTGTGCGACGTGTGCGTCGGGAACGTAAGGCGGTCGCTGTTGCTGCGGTGGTGCTGCGGCGTTTTCTCCGGAGACAGCTGTTGCCGTAGCGACTCCAGCTCGCGTTCGTACATCATCCTCTGCTCCTCCAGAGCTGTCCGCTTCTCCTCCAGATATTGCTTCTCCAGCACTTGGACCACATTCTGCATAGGGTCTACATACATTTTGCAATCAAACACAGTTTTTTTTTTCCCACAGCAGCTTACGGAAATAAATGTATTAATAATAATCTAGTACATCAGTTTTCCCTAATTCGCTCATTATTTCAAATAGAAAACAGATTTTTCTCCTTAATTTACTGGCCTGTCCATGGTTATGTACACAAAATTTTTGATTATTCATTGACTCCATCATCCATCCCAAAAAAATAACATTCCCATTTACTCCTTTTTCCCAATCCAACATAATACAGAAAGCATAAATTTTATACTCAGACAAAAACGTGGCATTGTCGTAATGGTATGTCAAAAACATGTAACGATACCAGAGTAAGCTGAGGATTTGAAAGCCTAATTGGGGTCCATACTGTGTAAGCCTAATGGAACATGTAGATTACAGGAGGGAGATCATAATCATACCATTGTTTCCAAGCGTCTTCATCATGACCTCCATCTGGGCGAACTCATAGCTGTAGTCTTGCTCGGACGAGGCCTCGCTGGCTGTTTCCACATCTGCCTCGACGTAGCTCTCTCTGGGAGAAGCTCTCTCCAGCTCCTTCAAACGATCCCGCCGCTTTCGTTTAGGCAGATTGATCCTGCAGTGCGCCAAGACTTCTAATCAGTGACTTTGTACAAAACCTTACAATTGTTGACGTAACTGAATGTGGCACGGACAAAGACGCTTGTACCTGAAGAAGTGATTGTTTCCCCATAGGATTCGGTCCCCGTGCCACAAATGCACTAAGGAGTCGATCATTGTTCCGTTCACACAGGATCTGCATCAAAGAGAATCTTCGCTTTGAGGATGTCAAATGCCATTAATATACCCGGCTCCAAAAATGGAGCGCCGATTAATTGGAGGGAACACATGGCTCTGATATCAAAGTCAGGAGCCTCAGATCATAAGATTCCTGTACAGTGAGGTCATGTGAAACAGTGAGGTCCAGTCATCCGTGAAGGGGCGAGGCCAACAGCGAGCCCGAACAGAAGAAAGACAGACGGGGAGACAGATAAGACGGCATGTCATAAGCTCACCTGGCGTTCCCGAGGGGCATCAGGGTGACGTCGCCGTCTGGGCAAAGCTCCAGGACACAGTGCTCCGGCTGGATCCCGATCCCAAAAAGCTGGATGTCCTGCGACGTGTCTGCGCCCACACGCGTGTGCTCCTACGGACAGGCGGGGGGGAGAGATTACGGAAATTATCAGTAACAAATCTGCGTGTAATAACATACCGTCTTTTCGTTACAAATTATTTGGCTACGGTGATAAAAAAAAAAAGTCTTCGGTGCTTTGCTGGTTGAAGCAATTAGCAGAAGGTAATTGCCGAAACACTGCAAGTAGAAATGCAACGGAAGGAAAGGCAGCGCTGAGCGAAAAAAAACGTGTGTGTGTGCCGAGGAGGCGTTGTTAAACAAACATCCAGAGGATGTCCTATCCTGCAGTGAACTAACCCATTTCGCATTGCCGTCGTCATTCCACACTGATACGCCAGGCTGGTGTGCAGAACCCAGACAAAAGGCCTGTTGTTCTAAAAGCTGCGCAGGCGGCTGCTTTCTCACATGCCTCTGCTTCTACAGGTCCAGCAGCTCATGGCTGGCTGCCTCGCTTCAAAGTCCAGACCTGCTCTAACTGGACTCGCGTCCTCAGATCTTTCTCTCTCATCGGGAGTGTGACGTGCCTCAGCAACATGCTGTAATACCAGTGCAAGAGCGAATTACTGACTTAATGCCTTCTTGTGACAAATGATAAAACACAAAGTAATAAAGTGAGCTTCTTGGCTTCTGTTGCAGCTCAAAGCCATCATGAGGTGTGGTAGACTTTGGCAGCCACAATCGTCTGACAGTTTCAGTATTTGTCATCAGCAGCAGGGATTCGTGTCACAGAGCGAGCTCACCCTGCCACAGCATTCAGAAAACAGCTGTTTTAAAAAGAACTAGAAGACTGAGAAGAAGAAAAAGTATGTTCTGTACTGTTACTGAAGAGAAAATGACCGGCCAGTTGATTTACACATAAATTCACGCAGAGACATAACTTCATATGTGAAATAATATAAAACAGCTGTAATTGGACAAGTCAAAAGATTTTTCTTTATATTGCTTTTTTTTTTTTATTTGGATTTTTTTCTATTCAATTTATTCTTTGTCTACTTATTAATTGACATTGTGTTTTAGTTTAAAATCAGTACGCCTCTGTGACATTTTCAGAATTGAAACCATGTAACGTTCAACGAAATAAACTGGAGTCAACTGGAAAGCTTAATTCAGAGCAGATTGGACTGAGTGACTCACTCGCTGACTCACAAACACCTTCAAGAAAGTAGCTGACAGATGTAGGTCATGGGATTAAAACATATGCATTACGTTTAGACCAGTAAACATACTCTTTTCCTTTTGGCAATAAACACAAATATCACCACACATGGCACAATATGCTTACAACAAACAAAAAAAACCCTATAGTGAAGGGAAGCAATTGTCTTCATAAGAAACTAAAAACAACAGTATTACCTTCAGGTAGTAGACCAGCAGCTCATTCAGGGCAGGATCGGCGTTCAGATTGACCAGAAAACACTTATCTTCCCCCACTTTAATCCCAGAAGTCTCTAAAGAGATTCCCATGCTCTCCAGCTGCTTCTGCCGCTCCTGTGAAAAACAGATAATAACAACCTGGAAATAAGACACGCTGCCACTGCTGAGTTTAAAGTCTTTGCGACCGGTGTACGTACGGTGGCAATCTCCTCGGTTTTTCGGAGCTTCTCCTCCCAGGTGACCGTCATCTCTTGAATGAGTTTCTCCGACTCCTGCAGCTTGTCCTTCAGCTCGGGAGCCTTCAGGGACTGAGAAAAACCGATGGAAGACACAGTTGGAATCCAACGAGGAGGTGGAGAATCTTGGCGTGGCCGCACGGACAAATCTGCGGAAGGCCCACACGTCTGGTCTCACCTCGGCCTGTGACAGCTGAACCCTGAGCTTCTCCACCTCCTCTCTGAGCTCCCTGATGATCCGAGCGTTGGGGTCTTCGTTCACCACGGCGTGGTTGACGATCCTCTTGGCCCGGTCGGCGTAACGCAGGGTGGACAGAGTCTCCTCGTAGTTGTCGGCCGCCGGGCTCACCGTGGCTATCATGGCCGTCTTGCTGTTTCCACCCAGGTTGTCCTGAAGAAGCGGTGAAGGAAAGCACCACTGATCAACAAGCAGCACAAAGCAGTATGTAAATATGAGTAATGGGCGAGTCGGACCTTCAGCAGCCAGGTGAGGACGGAGTCTCTATAAGGCACAAACTTCGCTTTTCCTTTCCCTCCTGATTGATCAGCCAGAGCAGAAATGACACAGCCTAACGTGGTGAGAGACCTAAAGACATAAAAACACGTATTAAAGGTGTAATCTTGAATAAACCTATATTTTATTGACTTTTGTATTCAAAATGTGCCTACTTGTTTATGTTGCTGCCTTCTTTCAGTCTCTCCCCGGCAGCTCCCGTCTTGGACACTCGTTCGCTCCCCGCCAGGTCAACCAGGCTCATTTTGCTCACTTTCTCCCCTGAGTTCTGTTTGCCATCATATAAATACAGAATTTTAGAGGTTTACACTGACTCTGTGTTTTCAAGAAAATAAAACAACATTGTTAAAAAAAAAAAAAAAAAAACAAGAAAAGAAAAGTGCACTGACTCCTGATTGAAGATCGTAGAGTGTTTGTGTGACAATGATACTGAAGACGCCGTGTGATCGGCTGCTCTCCTCGTTCATGTTGGTAGCTGCAACCGTGCGAGATTTGTTCCCCTCCGACATCAACACCTCAATGTCCTGAAACGTAAAGGGAAAGATAAGGACAAAAAGGTAAGGACAAAAAGGAGGAGAGGTTATAACTGCATTTTAATAAAAACTTTGCTTGAAAGACAGATTAATCCAGTTGCAGCCCATTTTGTTGGCTTTAAGCACGTCTTTTAAATGGATCGTTATGATGAGAGCGAAGCAGGGAGGTATTCACATATGGCCGCGTGCCATTCGATTTAGCTGGTTCACAACAGGCTGCTTGCCAACAATGTGGGAAATTCACTGGACTCCTACCCGTACGAGCGCTGCACAGAGGAACAGGGCGGAGACGTTTCAACTTAATTAAGGAAGGAGCTGCCAAGGCCTGGCATACAAACTGCATGTAACTCCATGACTACATCCCGCATTAGGAATATGTATCATTAGCGTTTGTCTGCACTTGGGAGGATTTGAAGTGAAATGGTTTTTCCAAATGTACGTCGGTGAAGTGACAACTGGGGATATGATGTGGAGAGCCTCCAGTTCAACATCACAAATCACTCCGGTGTGTATGTGAAACATGTGGCACTGCGAGTTTCGGCAGGATTCGACTCTGCATGTTGAATTACATCGGGATGACAAGAGGTGTGAGACACGCACCTCATAGTTGGTTACAGCCAGCTGAGAAAGGCCATCCACATATGGACCCAGGACCTTGTGCTCCCGGACCTTCAAGGACTGTCGGCTCCTTTACAGTAGAGAGGGAGACACAATGTATGAAATACAGAAAAGAGGCCGTCTAAAGCAGGCTTGTCTCTCATTTCTACAAGGATAGCAGAATGCAGAAAAAAACAACCGTAACATGTAATTAATTGTTAGGCACTGAGAGAATCATAATTAATAGATTAGAGTTGACCGGAAAGTGTCTGTAGTGCACGAAATAATGAAGCATCATCTCCCTCAGGAGTGCATGGACCAAAAAAAAAAAAAAAAAAAAAAATCTAGTTTGAATCAATGCAATACCTCTGAAGAGAAAGTAAAAGAAATCCACATGACTTCCTTATCAAACAAAAGTATGAACATTTAGTTGTCCTAATTCAACAATCAGGGTCAATTAAACACAGGAGGCTGTGGTGGGAGTCGTTGCTGCGAAATAATTTTAGCAAGAGCCATAAGTGGAGCAATTCAATCAAGAATAAACGTGGATGATTACGAAGTGGATCAGGCTCTGATAATGCAGGAAACACACCTTTGTTAAGTAATTCATTGCTTAGATCTGACACAGATCTAACTCATTGTGTTTAACAAGGAAATGCAGTTTTGAAGCATTTTAATTAGACTTAGTCACAGATTAGTTGTTTTACACCTGCTTGGTTTCCACCCTATGAGTCTGAATCAGCCTGCATCTGTAAACAGTGTCTGGTCTGCACTGTCACTCCTCTCTGGAGTCCAGATCACAAGCAGTACAGGCCGCTCTCCTGATCCCGGCTTCTCAAACAGATGAAACGTTCCCATACACAGCGAGCCCTTCTTCTGTCTGCCAGCACACATCAGACCGCAGCGGCGAAGAATGCAGCAGTGTCAGAGGACGACACTGGCTACTGTTATAGAGGAAATGACTGAGTTGAGCTTCCTACTCGCATCGTTTTGCCCTCCACCCCCCACATTCAGACTACCAGACACAACAAAGCTATAAACAGACATGCAAAGCAGCGTGCGAGTCAGAGCACATCACTGTCGGTGGTGCGGCGAGCGTGACTCAATGAGAAAATTACACCACAGTATGTGTGGTAAAATTGATCTCTTCATTCTAAATCAAACCAGGGCTGCACCATATATTGCAAATTTGTTGTTATTTCTATATTTCTTTGCAATATATATATATAGCAAAAGACTGATTGAACTGCAACAAATAAAATTTCGCTGCACTGTGCATTCGCGCTCTGCAAATTCAAAATGAGAATTCTAAATAAGAAAAAAACAAATGCAATTAATCCACAGGAATTTTGTAATTAAGTCATTTAAAAATGGATCAACTGACCCAGAAAAAGCTGTCCACGAACAATCTCAAGGCAAAAATGCATTCCCATCATAATAAGTTTAACTATTTGTATTTGCATGAATCCTATCGTTATCGATACTCACTACGACGTCATCGCTGATCAAAAGGTTCACCTGTGCAGCACGAACACAAGCCCGCCCGCCAAACTCACCCTTTGGGATCCAGCAGGTCACGGACTTTCTCGTTGTAGATCTCCATGTAGGACACCTCCACCTTGAACGTGTGCGCCTCGTTGGCCTGCTTGTGGACTCTCTCGAAGAGCGAGCAGCAGAGTCGCGGGATCAGACCCGGCTGCTCTCCGTTGCCCATCATGGAAAAGGACTTGCCCGAACCTGAACGCAGAGCAGACCCATGTGACTGTGTAACAATAACAAGATGGAGATTCAGCCGGCTCCCGTGCTCTCGGAGCGAAACTGACAACATAAATATAATTTCGTTAATGATTTCTCTAATTACCATCGTATTTTATATCTGAATCAATTTGGAAACTTACAACATACGTCATGTTTCAAATGGATAATTGACATACGGTAATTAAACCATTATTGCTCTCAAATCAAGCCCATTCCAGTACACTGTGAGTATCTGTATAGTGTGTACTTTTTCAGTGTAGGCAGTTTGTATAACCTGCACTGGACAATTCCTGGACTTGGTGATGTAAGCTGGGTAATGAAAAGGGAGACTTTGGTGTGGAGCCAAATACCTTAAAATACAATAAGAGGATGTAGATGGTGTAATTTCCAGGTTTTATTAAGGACATAAGTATTGATTTCTATCAAGCCAGAAGAACTTTGAGAGGTTGATCAGTTGCATTTAGTCATACGTGACCTTGTGTGAATTGATGCAACACCTTTTTACGTGCATAAGGCAATAAGACGGATGAATACGCGGCACACCACAGAAAACGCCCGATTTGAAACACAGCCAGGGTGTGTCTCTGTAAGACAGGAAGTGACACGAGGACGCTAATTCCATTCAGGCTGAGAAAGGATACGCGTCCAATCACAATCGGGATCGCAAAAACAAATCTTCCCAATGTGCCAGCTTTCTGCTCCACACGTCCCGACACGGCCCAGCCCGCAAATCAACTCCACTGTAAATGTGATACTGAATAATCCCACAAAAACTACGAGGGCGAAGACATACGTGATGCAGTACAGGTTCAGTCTGGATTTCGACTCACCTGTTTGTCCATAGGCAAATATGCAGGCATTATATCCCTGGAATGCATTTTCAAGTATTCCCTCTCCAAGGCACTTGAACACCACCTCTTGACCTTTGAGAGAAAGATTCAGTCGCCATGGAGATGAAGGTAAACAGATGAACAACTCGGTTACAAAGGGCGACTACTATATGGCGTCTCCCCACAAAGACAACATTGGAACATTAGCGGCGACACGGATCCTACAAGGGTCACTCAACAATGACCAAGATTGAGGAAAGGTGGTAGATTCCTGTCTGCTCGTGTGGAAAAGGCCAGTCTGTGTGCAGAAATCTCTTGTGTCGCTCGGTGTCGTGGCCCTGCTGAATGGGACAGCTGTTTAATGAGCTAAATAAAGCCTTGGCTCGAGCCCTCGAGGCAACCCTTCACTGAACAGACTTGCCTTGTCGCTTCTGCACAAAGCATTACATTTCCATCACAAAATGAGAGCGATGTGACAAACACAATATCTACAATGATTATGTAAATGTGCCTCAGACTGGCAGTAATAACCTTTCTTGTGTGCATGTTACAAAAAAAACTGTAGCTGTAACCCTTTTTTTTTTTTCCCCCTCTGTTCAGCGCTCATTAGAGAAAATGAATGGAAGCTGAGGAAGGCGATTTCATCATGTGGGCGCATGAGAACCGTAACACTAGTAGATGATTATATAACCACAATTTGAAATGCAAATGGTAATACACCGACAGAAGTGCACAGTAATTAGTTTCAAGACAAGAGAT